>NC_091185.1:38735390-39080390 GCF_040958095.1 Procambarus clarkii | reverse complement strand
TTGGTAAAATGCTATGCCCAAGATTACTATCCGAGTGCCGGCGGTGGGGTGGTTCAAATAGCCTCGGCTATCACCTCATTTTGTCCGGTCGTGATGGTCAAGTGGATTAAGGCGTCTTGTACATACCAGTTGCGTGGCATCTGGGAGTATGGGTTCGAGTCACTTCTAGGGTGTGAGTTTTCAGTTGCATATTGTCCTGGGGACCATTCAGGCTTGTTCGCATTTGTGTTCCTCACGTGTGCCCCAAAGAATGAGGTGATTTGGTAAAATGCTATGCCCAAGATTACTATCCGAGTGCCGGCGGTGGGGTGGTTCAAATAGCCTCGGCTATCACCTCATTTTGTCCGGTCGTGATGGTCAAGTGGATTAAGGCGTCTTGTACATACCAGTTGCGTGGCATCTGGGAGTATGGGTTCGAGTCACTTCTGGGGTGTGAGTTTTCAGTTATATATATATATATATATATATATATATATATATATATATATATTTATATATATATATATATATATATATATATATATATATATATATATATATATATATATTTATTTATTTATTGTGACAATAATCTCCTTGAAGAGAGATTTGGCCTGCTCTTTCCTACATCATGGTACTTCAGTACATCTACAACATCTAGATACTACAATCAAGAGTAATATATATTTAGTAGAATACGTTTCTACAAAGGGTATACGTACCCTACACTCGCTCTCTACCTCCCCCTACTCGCTGTCGCCATGCCACCTGCGTCGATTACCAAACTACCTCTTCCAGCCAACACGCTTCCCATTGGTGAGTCGGTGACTCCACTCGACTTCACCGCTATCTGCATAGCCGATGACTAAGCATGCACAAGCATTTGGATTTAGAATATGCTGTTCTCTCAAGGCTGATACATCTATCTAGTATACGCTCTGTGTAATAGTAGAGGTTTTCAGCCAGCCAATATTCTCAGCACCTTTTAATTCATTTTTTGTCTTGTTCATTGTAGAGTAACGTAACCATTGCTTTATTTTATAGTATTTTTTGACTTTGTAATTTTGTTTACTCGCACTGTACATAGCCAAGGGATTATGTTTGTTCATATTTGTTCTCAAGTCAATTAAAGTTTCATTGTTCATACGATTTGTTTTGCGTGTTTTCCCTTTTACTTGACCACAGGAGGCAACAGCCATGCAGTCAAATTTTTTTCTCTTTTTCTTTTTTTTGTAAATGTGATTGGCATTGACACCAGCCATTAGGGAAAATGCCGTACACCTACAATTTTTTCCATCACATTTAATGGGGGCCTGTCCTAGGAGCCTCACCAAATATTTGGTTTGATACAGTTGGTTTTCAATATTTTCATAACTTGTAATATTTATGTGGTGCTGTATATTTTGTGCATTCCGAGGGTAACATATTGTGAGTGTTGGATAACTGTGGATTATGTGGTAACTGGAGGCCTCAGTCACGCTCTTAATTGATCGTTCATCCCTCAGTATTATTACTCGTGTATTCCCCCTTTTTCGTCCCTAGGAGACGAAACTTTAGTTTGTCTTCGGGCCACGTACCCTATCTTCTGCAATCAGACCGAAGGAGGATAAAGAGGGCCATATTTCCTCTAGCACGGACTACGCTATTGAGTTGGGACCTCAACAGCAGTTCTCGTCACCAGTTGACACTCGCACCCCTACACGTCGGTCAGAGTTTATGATATTTACTCAGGTAGGGAATTGGGTTTCTTTTTCAGAGCACTAAGAACACTAATTCTGTAAGTATCATCTAGTTAAGTAGGAAACCCCTTGCTTCTGTCCTATAGAGATCCGGCAAGGTATCCATAAAATTCTTGGACTACCCTTTCCCTTTTGAAACAATCAAAAGTTTCATTTGTTTTCGAAACTATCAGTTTCATTTATTTAGTAGGATTTTCGTGCCCTTATTCGCGTATATTGAGTGCCGGGTACAAGATTTCCTGCGATCTTGATCGAATTATCACTTAACATCTAATATTAACGTTAATTGTTTTAACAATAACGATTGAATTTCCACAGGATAGTCACCAGTTACCATTTCATCCTGTTACTGACATTTATAATATCACAGGTATATTCGCTATACATTTATTTGCTATCTCAAAATGTTTCGTCTCTCAGCATTTCTTAGTGATCCAGCAAGTGAAGTAGGGAACTTTATTCATGCCAAGAGGACAGAATTACAAACTCTAGCACTTGAGTATCAACTAGATGTTCCCCATGGAGCCAACAAAAGTGAATTGCACAACATTTTCCTGGACCACCTTTTAGATGAAGGAATTATCGACTGATTCTCACGAGAACTATTCTATTGCAGATCGGCAAGCTCTGGCAGCTATGAAATTAAAGCTAGAACTAGCGAAAGTAGAACGAGAACGCCAAAAAGAAGCTTTTCAACTCGCTAATGCCGAACGTGAACAACAGAAAGAAGCTCTCCAGATAAAGAAAGACGAGGCTTCCCTAAGGAAGGAAGAACAGGCACGTGAGGCTGCCCTAAAGAAACGTGATGCTGCCCTACAGCGTGAGCGTAAGAGGGAACAGCTTGAAGCAAGAAAACGTCACCTGGAGATGCAACGTGAGCACGATAAGAAGCAAGCCGATAGTGTTCTAGAATACCGTAGACGAGAACTCGACTTGGAAATTACACACCACACTCAGCGCCAACAAGCTACAGCCAGTCTTCCAGTAAGCTTCATTGTCTGCCAAGCAAGTAAGTTAATGCCACCATTCGTTGAGACAGAGATAGATGTGTTTTTACTACTTTTGAGGCTCTAGCTAAAAGACTTAGCTGGCCTGAAGATCAATAGTCTATACTTCTCAGAGTGCATCTAACAGGTAGAGCTGCGATTACTCTCGGTACCTTAGCGTCTGAATATGACTACCAGAACCTATAGCAAGCAGTTTTAGACGCCTACCCTCTCTCCACCAAAAGCTACAGACGAAAATTCCGTGATTATCTAAAGGCAAGTGCTACCACCTATTTAGAATTTGCCAATAATAAGAAAAGATATTTCATGAAATGGCTTGAAGCAGCCCATGTTTCTACATTTTCAGACCTTGTCAACCTTATTCTAATCGAAGAATTCTTTCGACGTATTCCTGCTTCCATCCGTCTTCACTTAGCGGATAAGGAGGAAACCGACTACATCAGATGTGCGAAGTCAGCTGACACCTACAGCCTTATACACAGGTTGACAACTGACACATCTTCCAGTAAGAAATCTTGGCCTGATTATGACAATGTGAGTACCCATCAAGCAACTTCTCAATTATATTGTAAGTATTGCAAGCTCTATGGACATACCATAGATAAATATGGAAAAGCCCAATACAAAGGCTACAGTGAAACTCCTAAACCCAAACCGACTACTACTAAGTCCGATAAGCCTATGATGAATGTTGGTGTTCCTGTTAATGATCTTTCTCTCTTCAGCAAACACCTATACCCTGGAACTGTCTCTGCCAACAGTACAGATCCGGAGGGATGTTCTAAAGTGAAGATCTCGAGGGACACGGCTGCTCTTCAGTCTATCATTTTGAAATCGGCTGTGCCTAACATCACCTACACCGGGGAGATGGTCCTTATCACTGACCTCACTGCTACCACTCCGTATCCACTCGCCAGAGTCCACCTGGATTGTCCTTTCGTACAAGGTGAAGTCCAAGTCGCCATCCAGGAAAAGCCTTTTCCCATGAAAGGGGTACAACTTCCTCTGGGCAACGACTTGACCGAAGATCTGGAACCTTCCAACATGATCATCATGGACAAACCCCAGGTATGTGACTCGGTCGTGGAAAACTCCATCTTGAAGTATGTTCCAGCAGAGGTCCAAGAAAATGATGAAGTCTCTCCTCCGGTTTTGGTGACAACCCGTGTGCAAGCTGCCCGCCCACAACCAGCTGACTCTACTGCAACAGCTGTCCCTCAAGACCATCAGAATCTACCACCGAATCTTACTATGTTGGAGTTCCGTTAGTTACAGAGAGAGGATGCTTCATTAACAACATTATTCTTCCAGGCCGAGACTCAACCTGATAGTATTCCTGGGTTCTTCCTAGATAACCAATTGCTCTACCGGAGGTACGGGCCCAGTAAACTAACGGAGGATGACGATTGGGCTAATGTCGACCAACTAGTAGTTCCCACCAGCCTACGGCCCGATATTCTACACCTGGCCCATGGAGCACTTTCTCACTATGGTTTTAATAAAACCTATCACGGAATCAGACAAGACTACTACTGGCCAGGTATGATTAAAGATGTAAAAATTTATGTACAACAGTGTCATACATGTCAGATGGCAGGAAAACCAAACACCCCGATTCCCAAGGCTCCTATGATTCCTATGCCAATGCCTTCGGAACCTTTTCACAGACTCATCATAGACTGTGTTGGTCCTTTACCCTGGACCAGGTCTGGCAACGTATATATACTAACCATCCTGTGTCCAACCACCAGATTCCCCATAGCAGTTTCTGTAAAGAACATTACGGCTGCTACGGTGGTGAAACAACTATTGAAGATCTTTACCCAATATGGATTTCCTCGGGAGATTCAAAGTAACTGTGGCACTAACTTCACCAGTGACCTCTTCAAGAAGACACTGGAAGAATTCAACATCACTCAGGTATTGTCCAGCCCCTGTCATCCTGCTTCACAGGGTTCTCTTGAACGTAGTCATCAAACGATAAAATCATTCCTTAAAAAATTTTGCAATGAAACCATGAAAGACTGGGATAAACAACTTGACATCATCATGTGCATTTTCAGAAGTCTCCCAAATGAGTCTCTAGGAGTGCCTCCTTATGAGATGCTCTACGGACGTAAGTGCCGTACTCCTCTTAAAGCTTTTAAAGACTCTCTACGCAGTGCCACCTTCAGTGACCCTCAGTATGTGACTCAGTTTCTTCAAAACTTAAAGCACATTCTAGAGAGAGTACGTAAATTTGCCAATGATAATTTATTGAAAGCTCAAGATAGGATGAAGACTCATTTTGACAAACGCAGCAAAATCAGGAAATTTAAACCAGGAGACTTCATATATTTTGGCATATTTTCCGATCCCAGGTTCTCCATTGCAAAATAAGTTTTCAGGACCCTACCGCATCAAGGAGTGCAGAAACAACCATAACTACGTTCTTGAGACTCCAGATAGGCGGCGGAGGACCCAGTTGTGCCACGTCAATCTTTTGAAGGAGTATAAAGGTATACCCCCCACTGTGCTAATATCTCTCTACACTTTTAAAGATCAATACCTCCACAGGGAGACCTTCCCTGCTTCTCCTCCCGAAAGCACTAACTCTGAGTCGGTGCCTTCCAACTCGGAAATCCTTACTGATCTTCCTAAATATTTACAGGACTGTAATAGTGCTCCTCTCATCAAAGTTCTTAAAGAACATCAGAAGTTGTTCAGCGATGATCCCCAGGAGTGTAATGTGGTTCAGCACGACATTCAGCTGCTTCCTGATACCCGGCCGATTCGTCAACCCTTCTACCGTATCAGCCCGTACAAAAAGGAAGTTATGCATGCTGAAATACAGTACCTTCTGGATCATGGGCTGGCCACCCCTTGTGAGTCCCCTTGGACCTCACCCTGCATCTTGGTGCCAAAACCTCACGGTAAAGTACGACTATGTACCGACTATAGGAAACTAAACCTAGTGACCGTCAAGGATGCTTACCGTTTACCTCGTATAGATGATATCCTTGACGCAGTAGGTAATGCTAATTATTTGTCCCAAATTGATTTATTAAAGGGCTATTACCAAATCAGCCTGAGAGTGAGCTAAGGAAATATCTGCCTTCACCACTCCTTTTGGCCTGTACAGATATGAACGCCTTCCTTTTGGACTGTGTAACGCCCCAGCCACCTTCCAGCGAGCTGTCAACCGCGTCATCTACGGCCTAGATCACACTTACGCCTACTTGGATGACATCATTGTGGCAACTAACACCTGGAGCGAACATCTGCTCCAGCTGCCACGATTGTTCTCCAAGCTCCTGACAGCTGACCATACCATCAACTTGGGCAAGTCCACCTTTGCTAAAGGTAAAGTGCGTTATCTTGGTCATGTGATAGGGAGTGGCAGCATAGCTCCTTTAACCATTCTAACTCAGGCCATTCAGCATTACCCACAACCTACAACCAGGAAGCAGCTCCTGCGCTTCCTTGGCCTTGCATCTTACTATCGTAGGTTTGTGAAAATTTTTAGTATGGTAGGGACACCATTGATTAATATGACCAGCCCCAAGCAACGGTATCAATGGACCATTCACCAGACCGTTGGCTGTTACTTCTTTTAGGGGTCTGATGGTGTAGTGGGTTAAAGCGTACTAGTTATGGCAGCTACTGGAAGGTAGTTGTGCTTTCTGGGTTCGAGGCCCACTGATGGGTGTTGTCCAAAGATTGTTAATCTTCACTTGTGGTTTAAGCAAGTATGGGCTCATACACACATATATATATATATATATATATATATATATATATATATATATATATATATATATATATATATATATATATATATATATATATATATATATATATATATTGTGACGGTAAAGTGTTGGAGTGTTAATGTTCGGCTGTTTCAATAGCTGGGGGCAGGGCCTCGTCACATTACAGAAAAAAAAGAAGATCGTTTGCCCGTTTGTCTGTGGTAAGGTAATGGGAAGACACACAAAACATAAAGTATAAACAATGAAATTTTAATTACTCTAGAAAACAAGATATGAATAAAGACAATCTCTTGGCTTACGTAAAATTCAAAACAAGTCAACAAACAAAACAACATGAATAATTAATGGCAGTGAAATTTACTCTAAGACAAAAGGGAAAGTAATAGTAATAGTAATATAAATCAGGTGCTGAGAATACTGGCTTCAAGCTGCCACCTCTCTTAGTACACGACAGCCAGAGCTTTGTCTACTAGCGAGAGATGTCAACTCCATGGAGCACAGAGATATTCTGAGGAGTACGGCGTGTGCTGGACCAGACGTCGACTCAGGTAGTGGCGTGAGTGCAGGTGCGGCGACACACCAGCCAATCAGGAACAGGCAGGCGGAGAATTAGTAGTTTCCTGGTTTGACGGCGGGCGGGAGCCGGTGTGTCTGTTGGTGCAAGGTACGCATTGCTTCCTGGGCAAAACGTTTGGCGATACTGGTGGATGTATCTTCAATATAGTATCTTGTACTTGAATGACGTAAATGTTGTAGGGAAGAGTAGGCTCAATCTCTCTTGAAAGAGATTATCGTCACAACTCTCCCCCGAAGCCTGCGGTTCTGGAAGAAGTTACGTCTTCATGTGGTAGAGTGATAGTTGGAGTTGCTTTTACTTCATAGACTCTGGAGAGGGCGTCGGCTATGATGTTGTCAGAACCCTTAATATAGCAGATCTCCAGGTTGAAATCTTGCAGATATAAAGCCCATCGTAGAAGACGTTGGTTATTGAATTGGGTTTGATGTAAGAAGCGGAGAGGATTGTGGTCTGAGTAGATGGTGGTAGACCTAGCACCTTGTAGGTATGGAGCAAAGTGCTGGAGATTCAGGACGATGGAGAGTAGAGTAGCTCCTTCTCGATAGTGCTGTAGTTCCTCTGGTGGGGTTTCAACTTGTAGCTGTAGTAGCTGACAGGTAGAACCTCCTCGCCTCGTTGCTGAATCAGGACACCCCCGATGCCGGTACCACTGGCGTCGACATGAAGGATGAAAGGCTTGGTGATATCTGGCGAGGCGAGAATAGGATTAGAACAGAGGAGGAATTTGAGTTGTTCGAAAGCAACGGTTTGCTGAATGGTCCAATTATACCGTTGCTTGGGACTGGTTAAAGTGATTAATGGTGTTGCTACCGTACTAAAATTCTTCACAAACCTACGGTAGTAGGAGGCAAGACCAAGGAAGCGCAGGAGCTGCTTCCTGGTGTTAGGCTGTGGATAATACTTGATGGCTTGAGTGTGTGTATTTAACGGAGCTAGGCTGCCACTTCCTATTACATGACTCAGATAACGCACTTTACTTTTGGCAAATTGTGGACTTGCCCAGGTTGCTGGTGAGGCCGGCTGTCAGGAACTTGGCGAACAGTCGTTGTAGCTGGAGCAGATGTTCGCTCCAGGTGTTGGATGCTACAACGATATCATCCAAATAGGCGTAGGTGTTACCCAAGCCCTGGATGACGCGGTTGACAGCTCTCTGAAAGGTGGCCGGGGCATTACATAGTCCAAAAGGAAGGCGTTCATACCTGAAAAGTCCAAAGGGAGTGATAAAGGCAGATATTTCTTTGGCTCGCTCTGTTAAACACACTTGGTAATACCCCTTGAGCAAGTCCACTTGGGACAAGTACTAGGCATTACCAATGGCGTCAAGGATGTCATCTATCCGTGGCAAGGGGTATGCATCCTTCACAGTCACATTATTTAATTTACGGTAGTCCGTGCACAGGCTAACCTTACCTTGGGGTTTTGGCACCAAGATACAGGGTGAGGCCCAGGGGGCCTCACAAGGTGTAGCCAGTCCATGATCCAGGAGGTACTGCACCTCAGCACGCATGACTTCCTTCTTGCTAGGGCTGATTTGGTAGAAGGGTTGACGAACCGGCCGGGTGTCAGGGAGCAGTTGGATGTCGTGCTGAGTTACATTACACTCCTGTGGATCATCTCGGAACAACTCCTGATGCTCCTTGAAGATCTTGATGAGAGGTGCACTATGATTGTCCTGAAAATAATTATGAAGATCAGTTAGGATTTCCGAATTGGAAAGCGCTGACTCAGTGTCAGTGCTTTCGGGAGGAGAAGCAGGGAAGGTCTCACTGTGGATGTATGGCTCTTTAAAGAAAGAATATGTTATTAATACAGTGGGAGGAGTACCGTTAAATAGCTTCAGGAGGTTGACGTGGCACAACTGGGTCTTCCGCCGCCTATCTGGAGTCTCTAGAACGTAGTTGTGGTTGTTTCTGCACTCCTTGATGCGGTAGGGTCCTGAAAACCTGTTTTGCAAAGGAGAACCTGGGATAGGGAAATAGGCAAGCACGAAGTCTCCCGATTTAAATTTCCTTACTTTGCTGGTCTGGTCGTAATGAATCTTCATCCTCTGTGCTTTCAATAGATTATCCTTGGCAAAGTTATGTACCCTCTCTATAATGTGTTGCAGGTTTTGAAGAAACTGGGGCACATTCTGATGCTCACTGAAGGTGGCATCACGTAGAGAGTCTTTAAAAGCTTTGAGAGGAGACCGGCACTTACGTCCGTAGAGCATCTCGTAAGGAGATACTCCTAGAGACTCATTGGGAAGACTTCTATAGATGCACATTATCAAATCAATTTGCTTATCCCAATCCTTAGAGGTTTCATTGCAAAACTTCTTCAGGAGTGCTTTAATAGTCTGATGACTACGCTCAAAAGAACCCTGTGAAAAGAGAAAGATCATTAACATGAACACCAACATTCATCACAGGCTTACCGGACTTAGGAGGAGTCAGTTTGGGTTTAGTGGATTCAGTATTTCCTTTGTATTGAGACCTACCACATTTATCTATGGTATGTCAATATGATTATATATAATTATATGATTACAGGCCCCCATGAAATGTAACGCTTTACCGTCACATTTCATGGGGGCCTGTCCACGGAGCTTCACTCAGGTACTGGTACCAGATCGTAAATTTGTGGTAAACGTACTTGGCTTTGGTAAAGTAGCTTTTCACCATTTTCAATATTCAATTTTATTTTCATATGGTGTTGTGTGTATTGTGCATTCCGAGAATAGCATATGGTGAAGGTGAGACAACTTTGGATTTCGCGGTGACTGTAGGCCTCAGTCATTCTCTTAATTGGTCATCTCTCCCTCCGTGTTATTACTCGTGTTTACCATCTTTTGTCCCTAGGATATTTCTCATATTTTCGGCAGATCATCATATACCAGATGAACTTAAAGTAGCAGACATAGCCCCTCTACACAAGGGAGGGAGCAAAGCATTGGCAAAAAATTATAGACCAGTTGCACTAACATCGCACATCATAAAAGTATTTGAGAGAGTGATTAGGAGTCAGGTCACCAATTTCATGGAGACCAATAACCTTCACAACCCAGTTCAACATGGATTTCGAGCGGGAAGATCGTGCCTCTCACAGCTACTTGAGCACTACGACAAAGTCACTGAGGCATTAGAAGAGAAACAGAATGCTGATGTGATATACACGGACTTCGCAAAGGCTTTCGATAAATGTGACCATGGTGTGATAGCACACAAAATGAAGTCAATGGGAATAACCGGTAAAGTAGGACGCTGGATACTCAGTTTTCTGTCAAACAGGACTCAGCGAGTAACTGTCAACCATATAAAATCTAGTCCAAGTGCAGTGAAAAGCTCTGTACCTCAGGGTACAGTCCTTGCACCACTGCTTTTCCTTATTCTCATATCAGATATAGACAAAAATACAAGTCATAGCATCGTATCATCCTTTGCAGATGACACAAAAATCAGTATGAAAATTACCTCGGCTGAGGACATTGAAAAACTTCAAGCTGATATTAATAAAGTTTTCGACTGGGCATCAGAAAATAACATGATGTTTAACAGTGATAAATTCCAGGTACTCAGGTACCGTAAAAATGAGGACCTTAAACATAATACAGAGTACAAAACACAATCAAATGTACCCATAGTAGGAAAACATCATGTAAAGGATTTGGGAATAATAATGTCTGACGACCTAACGTTTAAGGAGCATAACCAAGCAAATATTGCGACAGCCAGAAAAATGATAGGATGGATTACGAGAACTTTCAAATCCAGGGATCCCATCACAATGGTTGTACTCTTCAAGTCACTTGTGTTGTCCCGTCTTGAGTACTGCTCAGTACTCACTTCCCCCTTCAGAGCAGGAGAGATTGCTGAAATAGAGGGAATACAGAGAACATTTACGGCACGCATAGACGCAATAAAGCACCTAAATTATTGGGATCGTCTCAAAGCCCTCCAAATGTACTCACTAGAAAGAAGACGAGAGAGATATCAAATAATATACACTTGGAAGATACTGGAGGGCCAAGTACCAAATCTACACAGTAAAATAACAACGTATTGGAGTGAACGACATGGAAGAAAATGTAGAATAGAACCAGTGAAGAGCAGAGGTGCCATAGGCACAATCAGAGAACACTGTATAAACATCAGAGGTCCGCGGTTGTTCAACGTCCTCCCAGCAAGCATAAGAAATATATCCGGAACAACCGTGGACATTTTCAAGAGGAAACTAGATTTATTCCTCCAAGGAGTGCCGGACCAACCGGGCTGTGGTGGGTATGTGGGCCTGCGGGCCGCTCCAAGCAACAGCCTGGTGGACCAAACTCTCACAAGTCGAGCCTGGCCTCGGGCCGGGCTTGGGAGTAGAACTCCCAGAACCCCATCAACCAGGTATCAACCAGGTATATTGGTACCCTGGTACTGTGGTCTGTCCACGGGTCAAGTGCACCTAATCTTCTGCAATCCGACGGTAGGTGGATAAAGAGGGCCATAGTTCCTCTCGCACGAACTTTAGTTGCTGAATTGGGACCTCAGCAGTAGTTCTCGTCACCAGTTGACACCTCGCACCCCTACACGTCGGTCAGAGATGATGATATTTACATTGGTAGGGAATTAGCCATCTTTTTCAGAGCACAAAAGTTCGCTAATTCTGTAAGTATCATATTTCATTTCAGTGGAAAAAACTTGCTTATGTCCTATAGAGACTCGGAAAGGTATGCCTACATTCTTGGACTACCTAATTCACTTTTGAGGCAATTAACTGTTTCATTTGTTTTAGAAACTCAGTTTCGCTTATTTAGTAGGATTTTCTTGCCCTTATCCTCTTACATTGAGTACCGGGTACAAGATTTCCTGCGACCTTGATTTATTAATCATTTACCATCTTGAAATTAACATTAATTGTTAACGATTCCACAGGATAGGTACCAGTTGCCACGTTGTCCTGTTTCTGACATTCACCATATCACAACAGTATATTCGTTGTGCATTTATTTGCTAATTTCACCATGTTTCGTCTCCAAGCTTTCCGTGCAGATCCAGCAGGTGAAATAGGGACCGTAAGTCGTGCCAAGAGGACTGAATTACAAACTCTTGCACATGAGTATCAACTAGAAGTTCCCTACCAAGCCAACAAAAATGAACTACATAACCTGTTACTGGATCATCTCTTAGAGGAAGGTAAGATTGACTCTGAAACTCACGAAACTTACTTTATTTCAGATAAAGCTGATTTGGCAGCTCTGAAACTCAAACTAGAGCTTGCCAAGATCGAACGCGAACAACAAAAAGAAGCTCTACAACTGAGGAAAGAGGAAGCCGCCTTGATGAAAGAAGAACAGGAACGTGAAATCCCTCTCAAGGAACGTGAGATTGCAAATACTCCGTGAACGTGAGCGAATACAGCGTGAAACAAAACAACGCCAATTGGAGATGCAACGCGAGCATGACAAACAACAAGCAGCTCTGGCTATGGAATGTCGTCAACAAGAATTCGCGTTGGAAACTACACACCTCGCTCAACGCCAGCAAGCTACCGCCAATCTTCCTGTCAGTTTCAATATCTCACATGCAAGTAAGTTAATGCCACCATTCGTAGAGACAGAAGTTGATGTATTTTTCACCACCTTTGAGACCCTTGCTAATCAACTTAGTTGGCCTGCCGACCAATGGGCAACCCTTCTCAGAGTACATCTTACAGGTAGAGCTGCAGTTACACTCAGTACTTTGGTGTCTGAGAATGACTACTAGACTCTGAAACAAGCAGTGTTGGACGCCTACCTTCTCTCCACCGAAAGCTATCGAAGAAAATTCCGTGACCACCTGAAGGCAAATACCACTACCTTTCTCAAATTTGCTAATACCAAAAGGAGATATTTTATGAAATGGCTGGAAGCAGCACATGTCTCTACTTTTGCAGAACTCGTCAACCTCATGCTAGTTGAAGAATTCTTGAGGCGTGTGCCTCCTCCTGTCCGTTTATATTTAGCAAATAAAGAAGAAACCGACTACCTAAAGTGTGCTAAGTCGGCTGACACTTACAGCCTCATCCACCGGCTGACACCAGAACCATCTTCCAGTAAGAAGTCTTGGTACAGTTACGAGAAAGTGAGTACCGATCAAGCTGGCTCGCAATTGTACTGTAAGTATTGTAGACTCTATGGACATACCATAGATAAATGTGGTAAGTCTCAATACAAAGGAAATACTGATTCAACTAAACCCAAACAGACTCCTAAGTCCGGTAAGCCTGTGATGAATGTTGGTGTTCATGTTAATGATCTTTCTCTTTTCAGTAAACACCTGTATACTGGAACTGTCTCTACCAACGGTTCAGATCCGGAGGGACGTTTCAAACTGAAGATCTTGAGGGACACAGCGGCTCTTCAATCAATTATTTTGAAATCAGCTGTGCCCCATATCGCCTACACCGGAGAAACCGTCTTCATCACTGACCTCACTGCTACCACTCCTTATCCTCTCCCCAGAGTTCACCTGGATTGTCCCTTCGTGACCGGAGAAGTCCAAGTCGCCATCAGGGAAAAGTCTTTTCCCATGCCTGGAGGGCAACTTCTCCTGGGCAACGACTTGGCAGAAGACCTGCAACCGACCAACCTGATCATCATGGACAAACCCCAGGTGTGTACCTCTGTAATGGATAATCCCATCTTTGAGTATGTTCCAGCAAAAGTTCAAGAGAGTGATGAAGATTCTCCTCCGGTTTTAGTGACCACCCGTGCACAAGCTGCACGATCACAGCCAGCTGACTCTACTGCTTCCGCTGTCCCTCAAGACCCTCAGAAACTACCCCCGAATCTGACCAAGATGGAGTTCCGTAAGTTACAGAGGGAAGATCTTACCGTGACACCATTATTTTACCAGGCTGAGACTCAACCTGACAGTATTCCTGGGTTCTTCCTAGAGAACGAGTTGCTCTACCGCAGATATAGACCCAGTAAACTGAAGGAGGAGGACGATTTGCCCGTTTGTCTGTGGTAAGGTAATGGGAAGACACACAAAGTATAAACAATGAAATTTTAATTAATCTAGAAAACAAGATATGAATAAAGACAATCTCTTGGCTTACGTAAAATTCAAAACAAGTCAACAAACAAAACAACATGAATAATTAATGGCAGTGAAATTTACTCTAAGACAAAAGTGCAAGTAATAGTAATATTAATATAAATTAGGTGCTGAGAATACTGGCTTCAAGCTGCCACCTCCCTTAGTACACGACAGCCAGAGCTTTGTCTACTAGCGAGAGATGTCAACTCCATTGAGCACAGAGATATTCTGAGGAGTACGGCGTGTGCTGGCCCAGACATCGACTCAGGTAGTGGCGTGAGTGCAGGTGCGGCGACACACCAGCCAATCAGGAACAGGCAGGCGGAGAATGAGTAGTTTGCTGGTTTGACGGCGGGCGGGAGCCGGTGTGTCTGGTGGTGCAAGGTGCGCTTTGCTTTCTGGGCAAAACGTTTGGCGATACTGGTGGACGTATCTTCAATATAGTATCTTGTACTTGAATGACGTAAATGTTGTAGGGAAGAGCAGGCTCAATCTCTCTTGAAAGAGATTATCGTCACAACTCTCCCCTGAAGCCTGCGGTTCTGGAAGAAGTTACGTCTTCGTGTGGTAGAGTGATAGTTGGAGTTGCTTTTACTTCATAGACTCTGGAGAGGGCGTCGGCTATGATGTTGTCAGAACCCTTAATATAGCAGATCTCCAGGTTGAAATCTTGCAGATATAAAGCCCATCGTAGAAGACGTTGGTTATTGAATTGGGTTTGATGTAAGAAGCGGAGAGGATTGTGGTCTGAGTAGATGGTGGTAGACCTAGCACCTTGTAGGTATGGAGCAAAGTGCTGGAGATTCAGGACGATGGAGAGTAGCTCCTTCTCGATAGTGCTGTAGTTCCTCTGGTGGGGTTTCAACTTGTAGCTGTAGTAGCTGACACTGTGGGACATTTGGGGCTTGAATCTAATTATTTAAATATTAATATAGTAAATTAAATTACGAAGGACCACCCGCTTTTAAAGTAAAGAGGGAAACTGTGAAATTATGATCATTAGATAATTCCTTGATGAACCAGTAACTATGGATAAGATACTAGAGAATATGATCATAGAAATAATTAATGGGCTGTATAATTAAATGAATCAAACCTCAAACACCTACATTGGGGGGGGGTTATTACTGGAACTCAGTACGTCCAGGAACTAGTGTGGTTCGTTCACTAATCCAATGTATAATAATCTAATCCTATGAATACTTAT
Organism: Procambarus clarkii; assembly: GCF_040958095.1. Taxonomy (NCBI): domain Eukaryota; kingdom Metazoa; phylum Arthropoda; class Malacostraca; order Decapoda; family Cambaridae; genus Procambarus; species Procambarus clarkii. The sequence continues at coordinate 39,065,080 of NC_091185.1, read as the reverse complement.
GAAATCATTATCGTTATCATTAATGGGAACATAGATTATGAACATAATAATAATAATCATAATAAACACATGTTAATCCAATAAACAGAGTTCTGCATGTAAAAGAGTACAGATAATAATTTAGAGGAATACAAAGGAATCTTAGCTTAATGACGATTCCTTAGAAGTTAGTCACGACGCTTCCTCTGATTCTCCTGGACTCGGCATGGAACACTAGGAGTTAATTAACATGAGAAAGGACAGCACGGAGAATTCTTCTCACACGCTGCAAAATAAATGTTTACAGTAGCAACAAATTAAACTACTGGATTTCTATGCTCAATAAATTAATATTAATGATAAATGAAGGATAATGACCTGTGATTTATTGTTGTTATACGTCGTCACGTCAAGCTACCCAGCTATAAGTCTACACCCTATCAGATGCATCAAATAAGGATAAGATACTTAGCTAATATGGGCACTGTGTAAGTTTAGGCTTGCCGAAATTCGCGTCCCAGGCTCTGGCTTAGTCTATCCTGGATAATGACGCGCTTCACTGGCCGGTCACGTGGAGTCACAAAGAACCAAAATTTAACAGGTTCCGTGAATGACACTGACACCAGGTGAAGGTATTGTCTGCAAGGCTCTTCACGCCTCACAGTGGCGACTTTCTTCTGGAGAATGGATAGCGTTTACCCTGATGACTGGGTAATGGCGTCTCCTCGTGAGCAACACGTGAACAGGTCCGCTCGGGAGCGTTTCAGCACGTGCACTGGCGTCTTCTCCCGCACCGCTCCGCGTCCCGCGTTTATTAACCAAATTATCATTATGGATATTATCATTTCTCGCGGTTGTGCTTGAAATGCTCGGGTTAGGACGGGTTTATTATTTTGAAGAGTTAAATATTATTATTTGCCAGTGCTTTGATAGTAAACGTATAATGGAGAAGAATTAATGTCTCTCCATGGCATTCACGCGTGACGTTAATTTTTGTTACTAGATAACTGCTATAACTTTAAACGCTCTATTCGGCTTTAGTTGGAGGTCAGTTTATCTGTAATTAATTATCACACAGAACACCGTTTGTTATAGAGAATCGAATTCAATTCTCAGGCACATTGGATATAAATGTGTTTATTACAATGAAATCTGACGCAATACTGGCGTCGGGTGACGTAAGAATTCTAGCCTATTGTACAGATGTAATTATTAGTACATGTGAATTCTACGTTGTGTTAATTTTACTTACTACAATGATTAGTAGAATTAGTAATAATTAATGAGAAGACAACAGTGTTGTATTCAGTGTTGGAAATTTCCAACATAACTCCGGGGGGAGGATTCTAGGGTCGTAGTGTACTGTGGAGTACTGACCTATCCCGAAGTTGGTATTAATATTAGTATATTAGTATGTTAATATGTTAGTATGTTAGTACACACATAACGAACGTCCCGTATTTATCAAGGACTTACAAGAAACTTAAGTCTTGCTAATTTCATGTCAAATGAAACATGTTATTTACAGCCTACACAATAATTAAAGATTTTAAATCACACAATTTAAACAACAGAATCTACTGTGATGTGAATATCCTGGGTCATAGTGACTTGTAATGGTTTGTTACGTGATATCACACCGCAGTATCATCATAGTTATCTAAATTGGATGTAATAGGAATTACTCTTGTTCAGAGTTGTAATAGGCTTGCAAATTCCGCCTACATTGTTGAGCAGCAGCTCTAGTGGGGCGGTTGCTCGGAGGATCAGAATTACTGTCCTCGGAAATTACTGGGGAAGCTGGATCTGGCTGATATTCTCGCTCAGCCAATTCAAGAGGAACCAGCTTCTCTAAAGTTTTTAGAGTAGTGTTGCCTCGGCATAAAACTTTCACTACTCTTAGGACACCTTGATGATCTGGATGAATGGCAACAATTTTGCCTATGGGCCACTCTGACCTTGGTCCATCACTGCAATTAGTACTAGGTCCCCTGGTTTTAATTGCACTTTATTGTAAGGACTCGAAGCTCCGTAGTGGTACTCTCGTAGAGCTGTGAGGTACTCTCGAGTCCACACCTCATTCCACCTGTTAATAACTCTGGAGAGATGCTGGTAGCTTTCCACCAAGTCTCCTCTGGTCACATGTGACGGGTCTACAGGGTCCTCTTCGGCTAAAGGGATGAGAGGGCTCAGTAGACCTCCATGGATCAAGTGTGAGGGACTCAGAGGTTCTCTCTGGGTGATATCATCAGACAGGTAGGTTATTGGGCGGTTATTGACTCGCGCCTCGATTTCCACAACAATAGTTTGGAGTTCGGAGTAACTGACCTTTTGTCTGTGTAGAGTTTTCCTTAGACACTTCTTGACTGTGCCTACCATTTGCTCATAGAACCCACCTTGCCAAGGGGCTCTCGGTGCTATGAATTTCCAGTGACATTGTCGTCTCTGTAGAACCGACTGTACTTCTGGGTGGTTCCAGACTTCTCGCAAACAAGTTTCTCCTGCCACAAAATTGGAACCATTGTCCGATATCATTAATTTGGGACAAGATCGGCGAGCAGCAAATCTTCGGAAAGCCTGGATGAAGGCTTCAGCACTCATATCTGAAGTGACTTCTAAATGTACGCCTCTGGTTGTAGCACACGTAAAGAGACAAATGTATGCCTTCACTGGTATATTATCTGGGTTACCAGTGAGAAGTAAGGCTCCTGTGTAATCAACACCAGTGGTTTCGAAAGGACGAAGATGAACCACTCTCTCTTCTGGGAGTGGTGGAGGTCCTGGGTAAGGACATACTCTAGCGTCGTATCTCTTACAGATTACACAAGATTTAATAATTGACTTAACTGTCTGACGACCTTGAGGAAGCCAGTACTTTTGTCTAAGGTCGGTGAGAGTATCTAACACTCCACCATGTAAAGTACCATATTGATGGTGATGTAAAACAAGAAGTTTAGTGATGATGTGGTGACGAGGTAGAAGAATTTTATTCTTTGTGTCCAAGTCAATTTTTGCATGAAGCAAACGTCCTCCACATCTTAGTATATTATGAGTGTTGGCATCATACCAGATACCTAGAGACTTAGTTAACTTATCTGGAAGATTTTCATATTCGCTTCCATGTCTCTTGTTGTGCACGTTTGATCCAGTAGAGGATGGGATTGGGAAACTTATGTCGAATTCCTATCTTAGCAAGAAAATCAAACACATGTGCAGTCACTCTTAATAATTTGCTTAAGTTAGAATAATGGTGAGGATCAATGGCTAATGTTCGTTGAGGTTCTGGTTCTTTCATGGGAGTGGTGATATTGGTCACTATGACTTGTGGCTTTTGTTTGGGCCACTGACCACCAACAAGCCATGAAGGTCCATTGAACCACAGCGAAGACTTGACAAGTTGTTTTAATGTTAACCCTCGAGATAAATAATCTGCAGGATTGTCCTTAGTAGGAACATGTCTGAATTTATATCCAGCAGATAACTCATGAATCTCCCTAACACGATTACTGACGTAGGGAGTTTTGTTGTTGTTGTTTCTTACCCATTGTAAGACTGCCTCATTGTCTGACCACACTACAATCTCACCAAAGTGGATATTATTGAGTGTCTTTGGCAGGCAATGAACCAATCTTACTCCCACCAGCAATGCAGTCAACTCCATTTGAGGCAAAGATCTCTTCTTAATGGGAGCAACTCTTGCTTTAGATGTGAGCAAAATTGATTGTGCACTATTAACTAAATAGGCTACTGCGCCATATGCTTTGCCAGAGGCATCGCAGAAAACGTGTAAAGTGGTGGGTAAGTTTGGTCCTGAAGCATTACGAGGAAATTTCAAAACGCCTAACTGATTAAAATCCGTTGAGAGTATTTGCCATTTAGCTTGTAACTCACTTGGTAACGGATCATCCCATCCCATATGTTTCTGCCAGCACTCCTGCATTAGGAGTTTGCCCCTTATTAATATAGGACTAAGTTGGCCTAAAGGGTCAAATGGTTGACTGACAAACGAGAGCAGTGTTCTCATGGTAAGGGTTGAATTATCGGTTTGTACTGACTTGACATTCATCTCGTCAGTACTGGTGTTCCATTCCACGCCTAGAACCTTTAATTGACTGGGTACCTGATAACCTGGAAATTCTTTCTCGATTACCTGGTTGAGCAGTTCATTATTTGAGGCCCATGACTGTAGTGGCATATTGGCTCCTAATAGTTCACGGTTAGCCTCATGGTAGATTTCTACCAGATCAGCTTGATCAGTAGTTGTCCCTTGGAAATTGTCGACATACAAGTTGTCGCTAATGTCTGCCTTATAGGGGCTGTTTGATTTCCTCAAATGTGTGTCAAATGTTGCTTGCAAAAGAAACGGTGAGGACGTAGCTCCAAATAATACTGAGGCAAAACGATAGGTGATTACTTCACTGCTAGGATCCAGTGGATCCTTAATCCAGAGGAATTTGGTGTAGTTACGATCTTCCTCCTGCAAACCTACTCGGAGAAAGGCTTTGCTGATATCAGCTGTATAGGCGAAAATACCTGTGCGAAATCATAACAGCACATCATGTAGCCTTTGTGTTAGGCTAGATCCCGTTTGGAGACATTCATTTAAGGACACACTGCTTGGCTTTACTTTAGCACTACAGTTAAAGACAATACGAATAGGTGTTGTCAATGAGTCTTTCACCACCGCGTGATGAGGTAAATAATGACCTATCTTTCGGTCATCGTTATCAACAACTTCAATAAATTTACTGTTCAGTTGTTGTTGGATGAGTTGATGATACATGTTCAGTTTGTCTGGCTGCTTCTGTAGACGTGTTAATTGAGACTGCAATTGTGAGGCTGCCATAAAATAATTTACTGGAAGTTGTGGATGATCCAACTTCCATGGGAGTCTTACCCAATATTGTTTATTTTCATAGACAACTGTATCCAGGTATTGCTGGTAAGTCCACGCATCATCAGGACTTGGTTGTTCAGGGATAATGCCTAAAGTGTCTAAGTCCCACAGACGATATATTGGTGGGTCAGACTCAATATCCTCAGATATTTCCCTGAAACGTAGGGGTGACTGTTCCAAGCCTAGTCACGCCACTATTATGTTATTAGATTGTTGGTTTGTGGACGCTGGACCTTGTCTGAAAAGCACCGGTCCTGTAAGCAATTTGCCTCCTGCGGACGACAACAAATTCATTCCGTGTTGTCTAGTGCATCCAGTTATAAACTTGTAATAATGATTCGCGCCTATAAGTATTCCAACATCTGTGAGGCAGTCAGAATTTATTTTATAATCTGCTAGCCTCACGCGGTTTCGTCTAAGATGTCTCGCAGTGCGAGCTAATCCTGTGACCTGCAGGTCTGTAGGAAGTTTACTACTACCGCTTGTATTGGACTAGTAGAAGATCCGAGTCTTACTAATACTTTAACTACCTTGTAGTCACGAGGTCCACTATTTGACAAGAAACCAGAAATATTTAACCTCACACCTTTGGCAGGTTTTAAATTTAACTCATCTACCAACTGTTGTGTAATGAAGGTTTTCTGTGAACCTTGGTCAAAAAGATCTCTAGTGTTAATTCTAGATCTTCGGTTTATTAGTCTAAGTTGAGCTGTAGGCAGAGAAGTATTATTGCCTCACTCAGTAGCAAGTACATTTACTTCTTGATGCACTTTGCAATATTGCACTGCGGTAGAATTCGTAGAATTCTCCCCAGTGGTCATGGTTGGTGTAGAAGATTTTCTACATAAGGCATAGTGGGGTACACCTTGGTTACATCTGTTGCAGGAACGTAGCTGCACTGCACATTTCTTGGGATCATGAGAGCCCATGCACTTGTGCAATTCTTGTAACCTTTTAACCCTAACAGTATAAGTAGGATAAACAGAGCATTGATAAGTGGTGTGTCCCTGATTGCAGAACAGACACCTTCTCTGGTTAATAGACTTAGTCTCTTTAGTAGACAAGTCATTGGTTATCTCAGAAGGAGACACCGAATATGTACCTACATTTCCACTTCTTTTCCCAGTGGATGTAGTAGTTTTGGATTTATATTTATTAGACTTATTTAAAGTCATTTTTGGTTTGACTGAAGTGTCAACTTGAGCTGAGTTACGATGGGAGTTAGTAGAGGAGTTTGAAACTTTCTCCCCGTCTTGGTTGGCTCTTTGTCTCTCGACTAAGGTATGAAGACCTTCTGTGATCTCTTTCAAAGTCAGAAAGGTCTTATTGTACATAGTACACAACTTATCTAAAGTTTCTCCTGGCAACTTTCGCCTAACAACTACTTTAGTCATCCATTCAGCTGACTGAATTTGGACTTTAAGGCTTAAGGCCTTGAGTAAAGACTCTAACTCTAGTCTGAAATTTTGGAGAGACTCTGTGGAATTATTAGCAGAAGGTAAATCTAGCAATTTTTGAACTAAGACAGTAACAGTTCTCTCCGTGTTATCGTAGTTAGTTTTGAGCAATTGAACAGCTGATGTGTACCCATCACTGGTCAGTGTTATATTAGAGATCACTTTCAAGGCTTCATTTCGTAACAGGCCTTGTAAATAAGTGAATTTGGTGGTTTGAGGAACGTTAGCTTTAGAGTCTACCGCATCTACGGATTTACTCCAGAAATCGTCCCAACTTTCTGTATCTAATCCTGAAAATGTAGGTAAGTCTAAAGTAGGTAGACGAACCTCTGGTAGTTGATTATTGAAGTGAGACCCCGTGTTACTGGCATTGGATCCAGATTGTTTTGCTAATTTAGATAATTATATCTCGAGTCTCCTCTTCGTACTGGGAGATACCGTCTACAATTTGACTTACTTCATCAGGATCGGTTTCTACAGTATTTATTAGAGCAATATAAGACTGACTTGTAGACTTGACTTGATCAAATTTCAGATCAGCTACTCTAACTGATGTCTCTAAGTGATAAGAGTCAATGGGAATATCTTTAGATAAGTTCTCAGCCTTGTTAATTAATCTGGTCAAATGACCTTTAAGGCCAATGTAGGTTCTCCTTAATTGCTCAGGAGTAGCCATGTTGGGCTTGGGTCCAAACTTCATGGGATTAGTATATGTATCACTAATGAAGCTTGGGTACTTGTTCATTAGTAGACAAGTAACATTAAATGTAGCCTAATTTAAAGTGGCTAATTAATACTTTACCTCACTTGAGGTTAAATGTACCTACCTAACAACAAGTAGCTAGATATTTTGTGCACTGTCTGAACTTCACCATTAGTTCTCGTCCGGTTAGCTCTTCTATATCACCATCAGAGTTAATGGAGATTATCCAGCAATACACAAAATAGACACACAAAATAATGAATACAAGAGAAATATTATGAAGACACTCCAATCAGAGTTATCTCAAAGTTTAATCCCACCCTGGATAGGGTCAGCACAAATAGTATAATACATACACTACTGACTAACTTAATTCTAGTCGTGATAATTCCTAATTAAGAACTATAAATTTATTTAGTCTGGGTTTGTACCAATTTCAGCACAATCTCAGCCTAAATTCTACCTAATAATATTGGTAAAGATTATTGTGGTGCAGTAAGGTGAATATAATTGTGCTGTATTTTTGGGTTTTTTGTTTTTATAAGAGTGCACTTACACACACAAGTGAAAACATATAAAGGTTATGAGCTGTTCCTCCTGGTGACCTAAAGATTCATACTTCTGTATGAGGTATAGGTCTAAGTGTTGTGGGTAATTAACTGTGTCCCACTAAAGCTACCTTATACATGAGGTGAAAGTAGCAATGTGTTAGTGTGATTTAGACTAACTGATGTGTTACACTGTTAGTTGACACAATTAATTAAATAGTTAGTCTAGCTTATATCACACAAGGATTAGTTATTAATGATTAATATTTGTAATTATAAATTTAATGCCTATCCGGTTCGATAAGGACCATAATGTGGGACATTTGGGGCTTGAATCTAATTATTTAAATATTAATATAGTAAACTAAATTACGAAGGATCACCCGCTTTTAAAGTAAAGAGGGAAACTGTGAGATTATGATCATTAGATAATTCCTAGATGAACCAGTAACTATGGATAAGATACTACAGAATATGATCATAGAAATAATTAATGGGCTGTATAATTAAATGAATCAAACCTCAAACACCTACATTGGGGGGTTATTACTGGAACTCAGTACGTCCAGGAACTAGTGTGGTTCGTTCACTAATCCAATGTATAATAATCTAATCCTATGAATACTTATGAAATCATTATCGTTATCATTAATGGGAACATAGATTATGAACATAATAATAATAATCATAATAAACACATGTTAATCCAATAAACAGAGTTCTGCATGTAAAAGAGTACAGATAATAATTTAGAGGAATACAAAAGAATCTTAGCTTAATGACGATTCCTTAGAAGTTAGTCACGACGCTTCCTCTGATTCTCCTGGACTCGGCATGGAACACTAGGAGTTGATTAACATGAGAAAGGACAGCTCGGAGAATTCTTCTCACACGCTGCAAAATAAATGTTTACAGTAGCAACAAATTAAACTACTGGATTTCTATGCTCAATAAATTAATATTAATGATAAATGAAGGATAATGACCTGTGATTTATTGTTGTTATACGTCGTCACGACAAGCTACCCAGCTATAAGTCTACACCCTATCAGATGCATCAAATAAGGATAAGATACTTAGCTAATATGGGCACTGTGTAAGTTTAGGCTTGCCGAAATTCGCGTCCCAGGCTCTGGCTTAGCCTATCCTGGATAATGACGCGCTTCACTGGCCGGTCACGTGGAGTCACAAAGAACCAAAATTTAACAGGTTCCGTGAATGACACTGACACCAGGTGAAGGTATTGTCTGCAAGGCTCTTCACGCCTCACAGTGGCGACTTTCTTCTGGAGAATGGATAGCGTTTACCCTGATGACTGGGTAATGGCGTCTCCTCGTGAGCAACACGTGAACAGGTCCGCTCGGGAGCGTTTCAGCACGTGCACTGGCGTCTTCTCCCGCACCGCTCCGCGTCCCGCGTTTATTAACCAAATTATCATTATGGATATTATCATTTCTCGCGGTTGTGCTTGAAATGCTCGGGTTAGGACGGGTTTATTATTTGGAAGAGTTAAATATTATTATTTGCCAGTGCTTTGATAGTAAACGTATAATGGAGAAGAATTAATGTCTCTCCATGGCATTCACGCGTGACGTTAATTTTGGTTACTAGATAACTGCTATAACTTTAAATGCTCTATTCGGCTTTAGTTGGAGGTCAGTTTATCTGTAATTAATTATCACACAGAACACCGTTTGTTATAGAGAATCGAATTCAATTCTCAGGCACATTGGATATAAATGTGTTTATTACAATGAAATCTGACGCAATACTGGCGTCGGGTGACGTAAGAATTCTAGCCTATTGTACAGATGTAATTATTAGTACATGTGAATTCTACGTTGTGTTAATTTTACTTACTACAATGATTAGTAGAATTAGTAATAATTAATGAGAAGACAACAATGTTGTATTCAGTGTTGAAAATTTCCAACAGACAGGTAGAACCTCCTCGCCTCGTTGCTGCATCAGGACACCCCCCGATGCCGGTACCACTGGCGTCGACATGAAGGATGAAAGGCTTGTTGATATCTGGCGAGGCGAGAATAGGATTAGAACAGAGGAGGAATTTGAGTTGTTCGACAGCAACGGTTTGCTGAATGGTCCAATTATACCGTTGCTTGGGACTGGTTAAAGTGATTAATGGTGTTGCTACCGTACTAAAATTCTTCACAAACCTATAGTAGTAGGAGGCAAGACCAAGGAAGCGCAGGAGCTGCTTCCTGGTGTCAGGCTGTGGATAATACTTGATGGCTTGAGTGTGTGTATTTAACGGAGCTAGGCTGCCACTCCCTATTACATGACTCAGATAACGCACTTTACCTTTGGCAAATGTGGACTTGCCCAGGTTGCTGGTGAGGCCGGCTGTCAGGAACTTGGCGAACAGTCGTTGTAGCTGGAGCAGATGTTCGCTCTAGGTGTTGGATGCTGCAACGATATCATCCAAATAGGCGTAGGTGTTATCCAAGCCCTGGATGACGCGGTTGACAGCTCTCTGAAAGGTGGCCGGGGCATTACATAGTCCAAAAGGAAGGCGTTAATACCTGAAAAGTCCAAAGGGAGTGATAAAGGCAGATATTTCTTTGGCTCGCTCTGTTAAACACACTTGGTAATACCCCCCCCCCCCCCTCCCCGCTCAGCTCGTTGTCGCCGTGTGGGGGCTTCGTGGGCGGCTGCTGGAGTGTGATGCTCCTTAGGACAGTCCTCTGTCCTTTTCTAGCCTTGTGCTCCTGCTGCCGTCCTCTCCAATTCTGCTGGGCACCTTTTCCTTTTCCTTCTGTTTCGTTTTTCTCCCCCCTCTTCTCCTATCTGCTTGCCGTTTCCTGCCGACCTTTTGCTCGTTCTGGTTCTTCCATGGACTTCTTCTATTTTGACGCCCGGGTGCTTGAGGAGGCATACTCATGCACCCGTAGAACTGCAGTACCCGACGTCGAGAGCGAGGGGAACCTTTTATTGTCAATCCCCTCTTCGTCACTGAACCCGATCTCGACGGACTGTCGGTTTCTTAAGGTGGCGTTTGTGGGGCGTATACTCACGACGCACCCCTAGGAGGCCCCGACAAGATCGGCGATAGCTTCTTGTTGGGTGTCCTGCCTCTAATTGTGGCTCCATGGTGGGTGTGGGGGCACATTCGTGAGTGAATTCTTAATTTCGTCAAGATGATAACCCCTGTTTCGGCTGCTTCTGGCTTACCTTTTCAGGCTCGTGGGGTGGGCGACCAAGCCCCCGAGTCGGTCCGTATTGGAAGACCGGGCTCTGTAGCCTCCGCTGCATTGGGCCCCGACCTTGCTCCTCCTTTGGCCTCTCTGACTCCTTCCCCTGGCTCCCCTCCCTCCTCTGTGGTTGGGTCGAGCCCCAAGCCCCCAGTGGCGACTACCTCGTTCCCTGGCGCGGCTCCTTCTCTAGTTGTAACTACTGCGCCTTTTAACCCCTCTCTCTCTGGGGGTTCTCACCGCCGTCCTCGTCACGGCCGCCCTCGCTCGATTCCTTCCAGTTCTGCTACCTATCAAGCCTTGTTTGGTCCCGCTTCGTGGGCCAAATATTTTTATCTCCTCCCTCTTGATTCTGCGCCTCCTGACGATTTCTCCCTTCATCGACATCTCATTGATTCCGTGGATGCCTCCATTACTTTCAACCCCACTCGTCTCGGTACACGTGTCGTTGCTGCTCCTTCTCAGGATGCTGCTTCCCGCTTGGCTGCCTTATCCTGCCTTGGCGAGACCCCCGTTCGGGTCTCGAAGAACGCTCAATTGAATGCCAGTGTTGGCACTATTTTGCTCCCGCCCCATGTTGCAACCGGTGTTCGGGACCTGCGCGACTGCCACGACGATATTCGCCATATCCTCGCTGCCCAGGGCCATTCTATTCTCCAGGTGGACACGTTTACTCGTCCCCCTCGTGGTAGTCGCCGTCAACCCCTCCGGGTTGTGAAGATTACCTTTGATGGTAGGACCCTTCCACCCTCTGTCATTCTTGCTGGTGCCAGGTGCTCTGTCCAGGAGTACATTCCTTCTCCTCGGCTCTGCAACAAGTGCTGGAGGTTTGGGCATGGTGCCCTCCGCTGCTCCGGGACTGTCTCTCTCTGTCCTTTGTGTGGTGGCGAGGGTCACTCTAAGTCGGAGTGCACTTCTCCCCAGGCTCGTTGCCTCAACTGCGGTGAGGCCCATCCTACCTTCTCCCGTGCGTGTGTCCATTACAAGCTTGAGGCAGCCGTCCTCAACCTGAAGCACCGGGAGCGTTTATCTTTTCCTGAGGCGAGGCGCCAGGTTCGCCGGCTCCCGCCTTATGCTAATATCTCTTATGCTCGCGTGTTGCGCTCTTCCTCTCCTCGTCCTTCCCGCCTTCCTCAGACTCACAACCGTTTCCGGGCCTTGGACCCTGATGCGCCCACTGCCCCCTCCTCTGTTCCTTTGGGTTCTCTCCCGAAGGATCCTCCTCCTGGTCCTCTGTCTGGGGTTCCCCTTCCTTCTACCCGGTCTGTCGTGTCTTCTGTGTCTTCTTCCTCGTCCCCCTCCGATCCTCCTTCCCATCCTCTTCCTCCATCTATTGGCTCTCCCCACCGCCTGTCGGTGCGGGCGGATGTCCATCGCTCTCCTAACGGCCGTCGTGTGTGCTCTCGTTCGGCTTCTCCTGTTGAGACACTGGAATCCGTTGCCCGGTACGTAGTTGCTGGGACACCGGTCTCTTTAAGTCAGAAGCGTAAGCCTGGCTCCTCTCCTTCCTCTTCCCCGGCGGGTAAGAAGGCTTCGCTTTCTTCCTCAGCTCCTCCTTCTGGCTCTGTTGCTCCTTCCCCTCCCGTTTCAGTGCTTGCGCCCCCTGTTCCTGCTATGGAGGTTTCTTTGGCCCCTGCTTCCCTTTCGGTTGCTGCTCTTGCTGGGGTGCGCTCCCCTCTTTCTACTCCCCCTCCTCCTGCTGCTGTCCTTGACGGCTCCTCTCCGTTGTCTCCTCCTCTTCCTCCTCCTCCTCCAGACCCTGCCCGCCCACCTCTGCTCTGTTCTCCCGTTTCCTTCCCTCCGTCTTTGCTCAGTTTACCCATGCCCCCTAACCCTGACTTTGCTGACCCTGATATTCTTTAACGTGCTCTGTTGGTCTTTCGCCTTTGTTTCTTCCTTGTTCTCTGTTTTTGTCCTTTCTCTTCTCGTCGTTGTCCATTCTTCAATGGAACGTTCGAGGTTATTACGCCAATTTCCTTGAACTCCAACTTCTGATTTCGCGGTTTTCGCCCCTTTGTGTCTGTCTCCAGGAGCCAATGCTTGGTGCTCGTCCTGGTCGTTTTCGTGGCTATTCCTTTCTCTCCCCCCCCCCCAGCCATTGCTGGGGCTTCTAATTCTTCTGCTCTTTTGATTCGGGCTGATGTTCACTTTGTTCCTTTACTTTTTCCTTCGCCTCTCCATTGTTCTGCTGCTCGTATCTTTGTGGGGAAATGGTACACAGTTTGTTCCATTTATCTCCCCCCGAGTGTCCCGCTCTCTCTTCCTGATTTGAAACACCTCCTGGACTCCTTGCCGGAGCCTGTGCTCCTGCTGGGTGACTTCAATTGTCGTCATTCTCTTTGGGGTGCCGTTCTGACGAATACCCGGGGTCGCCTCCTTGAGCCGTTTCTCCTCTCTTCTTCCCTGTCTCTTCTGAATTCTGGTGAGCCCACTCATTTGGACTCTCGGACTCGCACCCTTTCTTGTCTTGATCTTTCTCTCTGCTCTTCTTCTCTTTACTTAGATTTCACGTGGCAGGTTCTTGATGACCTCCATGGAAGTGATTATTTCCCCATCCTTGTTTCCTTTTTCTCTTTTCGCCCTTCCCTCTCTTTCCCTAGGTGGCAGTTTGCTAAGGCAGACTGGACCCTATTTACCCTCAGTGCTGCTCTCCCTGACCTCTCCCTTCTGCCTCTCTCTCGCGCTCTCCTCCTTTTTCATGACACTGTCTTCAACGCTGCCCTCCGCTCTATTCCTCGCTCTTCCTCTCGGGGTCCACGGAAGTGCGTTCCCTGGTGGAATGCGGACTGTGCTCGGGCTGTCCGCTGTAAGCGTGCAGCCTGGAAGAGGCACCGCCGTAGGCAGATGACCGATTCTTTTCTTTTCTTTCGGAAAGCGAGTGCGGTGGCCCGTAGGGCCATCCGTACGGCTAAACGTGAATGTTGGGCATCTTATGTCTCAACAATTACGTCCGAGACCCCTCTGGCCCAGATCTGGAAGCGTATCCGCAAGATAGCGGGTAAGTTCGTTCCCGATGTTTCACCGGTCCTTCACCTCCATGATACTCTTGTGGCGGACCCGTTGCAGGTCGCTTCGGAACTGGGTTCCCATTTTTCTTCTGTTAGCTCTGGTCTTCATCTTCCCCAATCTTTCCTTCTTCGTAAACCTGTCCTTGAGTCTCGTCCTTTAGATTTCTGCACTCATCTTCAGCTTCCCTATAATGATCCCTTCTCTCTCTCTGAACTTCGTTCTGCCCTGGCCCTCTGCGGTTCTACGGCGGCGGGCTCCGATGGTATTCATTATGAGATGCTTCGCCATCTCCCTCCGAGCACGTCTCAGTATTTACTGAGTCTGTATAATCGGATCTGGGAGTCGTCGTCAGTGCCTGAGGACTGGCTCGATGCCGTTGTCCTCCCTGTTCGCAAACCGGGGTCTCTGGGTACTTCCCCTAAGGACTTTCGCCCTATTGCTCTCACAAGTTGTGTCTGCAAACTCTTTGAACGTATGGTTAACGTTCGTCTGATGTGGTTCCTGGAACACCATCACCTCCTCTCCCCTTCTCAATTTGGTTTCCGCAAGTGCCGCAGCACGACAGATGTCCTGGTGAACTTGGAGGTCTATATTCGTACTGCTTTTGCTGCGAAGACCTCCGTTGTTGCCGTCCTTTTTGACCTAGAAAAGGCTTACGACACCACTTGGCGTTATCATATCCTATCTCAACTTCATTCTTTTGGCCTTCGTGGTCATCTCCCTCTCTTTCTCCGCAGCTTCCTCTCTCGTCGTTCCTTTCGGGTGCGCCTTGGTACCGCTCTCTCTCCCTCTTTTCAGCAATACGAAGGTGTGCCCCAGGGTAGTGTTCTGAGCACTACTCTTTTTCTTGTTGCCCTCAATGGTCTTCTTTCCTCTCTTCCTTCTGGTGTCTTCTCCGCTCTCTATGTCGATGATCTTACCCTTTGTTGTCAGGGTGATGATTCGCCTCTCCTTCAACGCCGGCTTCAACTTGCAATTGATGCCGTGTCGTCTTGGGCCACAGGTCATGGCTTCAAGTTCTCTACTTCTAAGACTTGTGCCATGACTTTTACGCGGAAACGGGTTGTTCTTCGTCCCTCTTTGTCACTTTATGGTCATCCCCTTGAATACAAAGATTCCGCGAAGCTTTTGGGGTTATTCCTTGACACTCGTTTGTCTTGGTCTCCCCATATCTCTTACCTCCGTGTTGAGTGCTCTAAGGCCCTTACCCTCCTTCGGGTCTTGTCCCATACTTCTTGGGGGGCAGATAGGCGCACTCTCCTTGCTTTACATTCCTCTCTCGTCCTGTCTAAGCTCGATTATGGTTGCCCTGCTTACTCGTCTGCTTCTCCTTCTACTCTTCGCCGTCTTGATGCTTTGCACCATACTGGGTTGCGCCTCAGTTCTGGTGCCTTTCGTTCGACTCCCATCCTTAGCTTGTATGTTGACACTGGCTTCCTGTCTCTCCAGGACCGCCGTGATCGCTACTGTCTTCGCTATCTTGCGCGGTCCTTGCAACATCCTTCCTCTCGCCTCTATCGTGCTTTAACTTTTACCCCTCCTGCGGTTCCTGTTCCTCTTCACCACCTCCCTCTTTCTGTCCGGTTATCTCGCCTACAGGATTCTCTCTCCGTTCGTATTTCTGATGTTTCTCCTCGTGTTGTTCCTTCTTTGCCCCCGTGGAGGGTCCCTCTTCCGCGGTTTTGTACTTCCTTGACCCGTATCACTAAAGCTTTTACCCCTCCTACGGTTCTAAAACGCCTTTTCCTCGAGCACTTTTCTTCTCACTTCCGCTCCGTTTCTGTCTTCACCGATGGGTCTAAGTCAGCGGACGGTGTTGGCTACTCTGTTGTTTTTCCTGATCGCACTTATATGTGTCGCTTGCCTCCGGAGACTAGCATCTTTACAGCAGAACTTTATGCTATTCTCTATGCTCTTCGTCTCCTGCTTTCTCGTTGTCAGTCTTCCTTTGTGGTTGTTGTTGACTCTCGTAGTGCCCTCATGGCTCTCGGGTCCTTTAATCCGGTTCATCCAGTAGTTGTCGAGATCCAGCATTGGCTGTTTCTCGTTCACAGTAAATTTAAGTCGGTTGAGTTTTGTTGGGTTCCCAGCCATATTGGTGTGTCTTTAAATGAGCGTGCGGATGCTGCCGCTAAGGAAGCTGTCCGCTCTTGTCCCATCTCTCGTAAAGGCATACCGTATTCCGACTTTTACCCAGTTATCCATTCCTCAGTTCTTACCCGTTGGCAGGCTTCTTGGTTGTCTGTTACTGGTAACAAGCTACGTACTCTTAAATGTTGTGTTTCCTCGTGGCCGTCCTCCTTCCACCGTAACCGGCGGTGGGAAACAGCTCTGGCGAGGTTGCGTATTGGCCATACTCGCTTAACCCATGGTCACTTGATGGAGCGCCGCCCTGCTCCTTATTGTCCTAGTTGCATTGTCCCTCTTACGGTCGTGCATGTCCTTCTTGAATGTCCTGACTTCCAGGACGAGCGTGTGTCTTGCTTTCCGACCGCCCCTCGCGGTCACCTGTCCCTCGATAGAATTCTTGGTGACTCGGATACTTTTGATATCGTTCGCCTTATGCGTTTTTGTTCTCGTATTGGCATCCTTGGTGATATTTAGCGCCCTCTGATTATTTTGCGTATTTGATGGTGCTACATAGCCTTCCCGGTTTGGTGCCTTCTTTTGATAATTACTTACTTACTTACTTGGTAATACCCCTTGAGCAAGTCCACTTGGGACAAGTACTAGGCATTACCAATGGCGTCAAGGATGTCATCTATCCGTGGCAAGGGGTATGCATCCTTCACAGTCACATTATTTAATTTACGGTAGTCCGTGCACAGGCTAACCTTACCTTGGGGTTTTGGCACCAAGATACAGGTGAGGCCCAGGGGGCCTCACAAGGTGTAGCCAGTCCATGATCCAGGAGGTACTGCACCTCAGCACGCATGACTTCCTTCTTGCTAGGGCTGATTTGGTAGAAGGGTTGACGAACCGGCCGGGTGTCAGGGAGCAGTTGGATGTCGTGCTGAGTTACATTACACTCCTGTGGATCATCTCGGAACAACTCCTGATGCTCCTTGAAGATCTTGATGAGAGGTGCACTATGATTGTCCTGAAAATAATTATGAAGATCAGTTAGGATTTCTGAATTGGAAAGCGCTGACTCAGTGTCAGTGCTTTCGGGAGGACAAGCAGGCAAGGTCTCACTGTGGATGTATGGCTCTTTAAAGAAAGAATATGTTATTAATACAGTGGGAGGAGTACCGTTATATAGCTTCAGGAGGTTGACGTGGCACAACTGGGTCTTCCGCCGCCTATCTGGAGTCTCTAGAACGTAGTTGTGGTTGTTTCTGCACTCCTTGATGCGGTAGGGTCCTGAAAACCTGTTTTGCAAAGGAGAACCTGGGATAGGGAAATAGGCAAGCACGAAGTCTCCCGATTTAAATTTCCTTACTTTGCTGGTCTGGTCGTAATGAATCTTCATCCTCTGTGCTTTCAATAGATTATCCTTGGCAAAGTTATGTACCCTCTCTAGAATGTGTTGCAGGTTTTGAAGAAACTGGGGCACATTCTGATGCTCACTGAAGGTGGCATCACGTAGAGAGTCTTTAAAAGCTTTGAGAGGAGTACGGCACTTACGTCCGTAGAGCATCTCGTAAGGAGATACTCCTAGAGACTCATTGGGAAGACTTCTATAGATGCACATTATGAAATCAATTTGCTTATCCCAATCCTTAGAGGTTTCATTGCAAAACTTCTTCAGGAGTGCTTTAATAGTCTGATGACTACGCTCAAAAGAACCCTGTGAAAAGAGAAAGATCATTAACATGAACACCAACATTCATCACAGGCTTACCGGACTTAGGAGGAGTCAGTTTGGGTTTAGTGGATTCAGTATTTCCTTTGTATTGAGACTTACTACATTTATCTATGGTATGTCAATATGATTATATATAATTATATGATTACAGGCCCCCATGAAATGTAACGCTTTACCGTCACATTTCATGGGGGCCTGTCCACGGAGCTTCACTCAGGTACTGGTACCAGATCGTAAATTTGTGGTAAGCGTACTTGGCTTTGGTAAAGTAGCTTTTCACTATATTCAATGTTCAATTTTATTTTCATATGGTACTGTGTGTATTGTGCATTCCGAGAATAGCATATGGTGAAGGTGAGACAACTTTGGAATACGTGGTGACTGTAGGCCTCAGTCATTCTCTTAATTGGTCATCTCTCCCTCCGTGTTATTACTCGTGTTTACCATCTTTTATCCCTAGGATATTTCTCATATTTTCGGCAGATCATCATATTGGTACCCTGGTACTGTGGTCTGTCCCCGGGTCAAGTGCACCTAATCTTCTGCAAATCGACGGTAGGTGGATAAAGAGGGCCATAGTTCCTCTCGCACGAACTTTAGTTGCTGAATTGGGACCTCAGCAGCAGTTCTCGTCACCAGTTGACACCTCGCACCCCTACACGTCGGTCAGAGATGATGATATTTACATTGGTAGGGAATTAGCCATCTTTTTCAGAGCACAAAAGTTCGCTAATTCTGTAAGTATCATATTTCATTTCAGAGGGAAAAACTTGCTTATGTCCTATAGAGACTCGGCAAGGTATGCCTACATTCTTGGACTACCTAATTCACTTTTGAGGCAATTAACTGTTTCATTTGTTTTAGAAACTCAGTTTCGCTTATTTAGTAGGATTTTCTTGTCCTTATGCTCTTACATTGAGTACCGGGTACAAGAATTCCTGCGACCTTGATATATTAATTATTTACCATCTTCAAATTAGCATTAATTGTTAACGATTCCACAGGATAGGTACCAGTTGCCACGTTGTCCTGTTTCTGACATTCACCATATCACAACAGTATATTCGTTGTGCATTTATTTGCTAATTTCACCATGTTTCGTCTCCAAGCTTTCCGTGCAGATCCAGCAGGTGAAATAGGGACCTTAAGTCGTGCCAAGAGGACTGAATTACAAACTCTTGCACATGAGTATCAACTAGAAGTTCCCTACCAAGCCAACAAAAATGAACTACATAACCTGTTACTGGATCATCTCTTAGAGGAAGGTAAGATTGACTCTGAAACTCACGAAACTTACTTTATTGCAGATAAACCTGATTTGGCAGCTCTGAAACTGAAACTAGAGCTTGCCAAGATCGAACGCGAACAACAAAAAGAAGCTCTACAACTGAGGAAAGAGGAAGCCGCCTTGATGAAAGAAGAACAGGAACGTGAAATCCCTCTCAAGGAACGTGAGATTGCAAATACTCCGTGAACGTGAGCGAATACAGCGTGAAACAAAACAACGCCAATTGGAGATGCAACGCGAGCATGACAAACAACAAGCAGCTCTGGCTATGGAATGTCGTCAACAAGAATTCGCGTTGGAAACTACACACCTCGCTCAACGCCAGCAAGCTACCGCTAATCTTCCTGTCAGTTTCAATATCTCACATGCTAGTAAGTTAATGCCACCATTCGTAGAGACAGAAGTTGATGTATTTTTCACCACCTTTGAGACTCTTGCTAATCAACTTAGTTGGCCTGCCGACTAATGGGCAACCCTTCTCAGAGTACATCTTACAGGTAGAGCTGCAGTTACACTCAGTACTTTGGCGTCTGAGAATGACTACCAGACTCTGAAAGAAGACAATATATATGTCGTACCTAGTAGCCAGAACGCACTTCTCGGACTACTATGCAAGGCCCGATTTGCCTAATAAGCCAAGTTTTCATGAATTAATTGTTTTTCGACTACCTAACCTACCTAACCTAACCTAACTTTTTCGGCTACCTAACCTAACGTAACCTATAAAGATAGGTTAGGTTAGGTAGGGTTGGTTAGGTTAGGTAGGGTTGGTTAGGTTAGGTAGGGTTGGTTAGGTTCGGTCATATATCTACGTTAATTTTAATGTTAATATAATGTACATCATATATCTAACTCCAATAAAAAAAAATTGACCTCATACATAATGAAATGGGTAGCTTTATCATTTCATAAGAAAAAAAATAGATAAAATATATTATTTCAGGAAAACTTGGCTTATTAGGCAAATTGGGCCTTGCATAATAGGCCGAGAAGTGCATTCTGGCTACTTGGTACGACATATATATATATATATATATTATATATATATATATATATATATATATATATATATATATATATATATATATATATATATATATATATATATATATAATATTGTCACAGTAATCTCTCTAGGAAGAGATTCGGCCTGCTTCATCATCACCTATTCTATCATACCACGTGTATATATTCAAGAACTGCAACCACATGAGGAACAACAATACCTCTCAAAACGTCTAGACAGTAACATTAGTCTACCTCTCCCACGGCCTTTCACCCTCCTCGCTTCTGGTGACGCCTCAGGATCATGCCACCTCTAAAACAAGCAGTTAACGAGCCGGCGCATAGTTATAGAAGTTACCATATGGACGGCCGTCGTTCTATATATATAGGGCTACCTAGCCCACCACGATTCAGATTACTTATGAGTGCTCTACTGAGTAGACCTATTGCCATATCTCGGTGTGGTAACAGGTTTATGCAGTCTAACTCATAGTATTCTAGCACCATATTTTTTAATTGCACATTAACGTAACATAAATTTAATTGTTTGTCTGTCTTGTTTGCTTCGCACTTTTTGTATCAAGCCAAGTTTGGATAATATTTTTTGGTTTAGTAATTTATTTATGGTCATTATTAATAAGTAAAGTATTTTTCAAAGTTTTTTTCTGTTGTGCTTTATCTGTGCTGTGTCACACTGTGAAGGTAAACAGCAGTCTAATTATTTTTTTTTACTTTTTTTTTTGGAGTTGCTCCTGAGCTGCCGTGCAGTGAGGACGTGTCGCCTGATCGCTCCGGTAGTTTGGGGTGGTTGCCGTTTTCGCCGGCAGGGGGTGTGGGTGTCTCTACCCTCCCTGCTGTTCCTGGTGGTGTGGGCGTGGCGCTTTTACGATGGGCGGCCATCTTCCCCCTGTCGTGAGGGTAAACTACATCGGATTGGAGTTTACTGGCCGTGCTGGTTACCCGCTGGTGGACGTGGTATTGAGTGACATGCTTCGTGTCCCCGTTGGGGACGTATATGGCATTGAGCTGGTAACTGCTCACCGTGTTATTATCAAGTTTGTGGGTGAGGCGGTGTACCGTGCTTTCTTACGGAGGTACGAGGGACGTACTTTGCAGCTACAGGACGGCACCGGGTCTGTGGCCATTTCAGACCGTAGTAGTGCTGTGACGTATATCAGTGTTCATGGCGCCCCCATGGAGTTTCTTGAGACTCTCCTCCGGCGATTCTTCCAGAGGTATGGCTCCGTCATCAGTGTGCGGATGAACTCAATGTCGTCTGGCACGTATTCGGGTGTGAAGACCAACATTCGGACCCTCGGGATGCGACTGAGGTCGGACATACCATGCTCTGTCCGGCTGTTGGGGTACTGCGTGCGTGTGTTTTATGCCCGGCAACCCCGTACTTGCTTCCGGTGTGGCTTGTTGGGGCATCAGGCTGCCGGGTGTACTGCTGATCCGGTCGCTCCTGTGAACTTGTTCCGTGAGGAGGATTTCCCGCCTCTCCCTCTGGAGGAGGACTCCGGGGGTGAGGAGGTGAGCGTCCCTTTCGCTGCTGAGGCTCCCCCAGGGTCACACGACGTTCCCCCGGTTGTCGCAGACCCTCCTCCGGGTGTTGCGGTGCCGTCGGATGTTCCTCCTGACCATGTCTCTGGCCCTGCCGTTCCCATGGACCTTCCTGGTGATCACTGTGGAGCGTCGCCGTCGGCTTCCTCGTCTTCGGTTGTGGACCCTGGCCCTGCGTCCTCCCCTCGGGTTCCTCCTGTGCTGGGTGCTGGGGTGGCTGCGGAGCCTCCTACTGTGTGTGGTCCGGTTCCCCCTGTGGTAGAGGCTGCTGCCGTTCTGCGACGGGCGTCGGTTCGCCCGGTTCGTGAGGCCCGTGGTTCTGGGTCCGCCTCCGGCTGTGAGGATGTGCGGCCAGTGCCCAAGCGTTCCAGGCGTTCTTCTACTGCTTGGGCTAACGCGGAGGACTACGACGCAGGTGGAGCTTCGGGAGATGATGTGGCGACTCCGGGTGCTTCGCGCTCTACGACGCTGGTGGTGGCTGACGTCCATATGTCTGCTGTTGACGATGTTTGTACCTATGATTTACCTCCTGTTCTTTCTCCTGCAGAAGGTTCTCCGCAGTGGGGGGTGGTCGCTCCTACTGACGTGGATGGTGAGAGTTCTGGTGCGCGCCGAGGCATCAAGCTGGTACTGAAGAAGGATGCCAAGCGTGGGGGGTCCCGGCAGGAACAACGTCCGGTGGTTGACGAGGAGCGCTGTGAGGCGGCCGAGGAGGCT
Organism: Procambarus clarkii; assembly: GCF_040958095.1. Lineage (NCBI taxonomy): Eukaryota > Metazoa > Arthropoda > Malacostraca > Decapoda > Cambaridae > Procambarus > Procambarus clarkii. The sequence goes on along the minus strand of NC_091185.1, from coordinate 39,042,894 downwards.
CCCAGTGCGCTGCCCATTGCCCGGCCTCGTGGGAAGGAGCCCCTCCCTCTCGTCTTGGCCTCCGGAGTGGCGCATGATGCGCAGCATCCTTTGCAGTTTGACATTATTGACCGCGTGCATCCTGTTCCGTGGTGCCCTTCTTCCATCTGGGTACAGCGGGCTCGGTGTTTTGTTGTGGGTGTGCCGGAGTTAATGCCTGATCCTCGTGCTGTTAATACTGTACCTGTTCCGGATGACGTCATGTTACTGTGGGAGGTGTATTGTGTTTGATTCCCGGCGGCGGTGTGGCCGGATAAGTATGAACACTTTGAGTAGTCTGTGTGCTTGCTGAGACCTGTGGTTAGTTGCAATGTGGTGTACCTATTGTGCGCCCTTCAGGCCAGTGTTGTTTTTTTGTTGTATTTATCATATTTCCGTTACCCTTCTGTCCGGCGTTGTGTTTCATTGTGTTTATGCTCCTTATTGTGTTTTTGTTGTCGGCCCTTCGGGCCAGTATTTAGTGTATTTGTGTTACTTTGTATTAACTTGCTTTGTGCTTCTGTATTTTTTTGTTGTCTGATTGTTTGTTATTAGTTTATTATTTTATTGTATTTATTAGCATGTTCGCATGTAAAAATCAAAATAAAAAAAAAAACTTTTTTTGCTTTTTGTTTGTATGATTGGCATTCCATCTGCTCTAAAGAGACTGCACGAACATCAATTTTTCTCGTCGTATAAATTGGGGCCCAGTCCGGGAGCTTCACTCCGGTAATGCTTCTAGACTCTTCACTTAAAAGTTGTGGTTATTGTACTTGGCTTTATTACATGTTTAACTATTCAGAACTTTTATTTTTTTAATAATTTTAATGGTGCTTTATACCGTTTGCTTTCCAGATGTAGCATTACTTGTTTGTTGGATGATTTTGGATTTCGTAGTGTCTTGTGGCCACAATCATACTCGTGATTAGTTGTTCCATAATCTTTGCTATATCCTGTGATTTCCACCTTATTCTCGTCCCTACAGGAGATTTCTCATTCACCGCAGATCACCCCCTTTGGTACTCTCGTACTTTTGTCTGTCTCCGGGTTAAGTACCCCCACGTCTTTGCAACCCGAACGTATTAGGATATAGAGGGCCAAAGTTCCTCTCGCATGGACTATGCTGTAATGTTGGGACCCCTACAAGCTGTTCTCAATCATTAATTGACACTTCGCACCCCTACACGTCGGTCAGAGATATGGTACTAACACAGGTAGGGAGTTAACATTCTTTTCCAGAGCACAGATTTTTTTAATTCTGTAACTACTATCTAGTTTAGTAGGAATCCTCTTATATTTGTTCTCGTCATTTAGAGACAAGGTAAAAAATACCTACATATTTTTGGACTACCTTCGAGACAATTGTCTCACAATTAAAGTAGGATCCCTCTTGACCTTCTCCTCGTCATATAGAGTACCAGGTACAAGATTCCCTACGTCCTTGAAACACTTAGTTTCAATTTTGATCTCAGTATCAATTCCAATTCACTTAACAAAGTTAATTGTTGTAACTTTGACTATAAAGTTTAAACAGGATAGTTTATTGTTGCTACGTCATCTTGTCACTCTGGCAGTTCATATTTCGGTACATCCACGTGGGTATTCTCTTACATATATTTGCTATCATTCACCATGTTTCGTCTTTCCACATTCAGACAGAATCCAAACGATGAAGTGTGCACACTACATCGTGCCACCAAGGCGGAGATGCTGACTCTAGTAAATGAGTACCACCTTACGGCGCCACATGGAGCCTCTAAAACTGATTTACACAACCTCATATTGGATCATCTAGTAGATAATGATGTTATTACACCTGAATCTCATGAACATTACTTAATTGCAGACAAGAACGACTTGGCAGCCATAAAATTGAAGCTAGAACTTGCTAACGTTGATCGCGAACATCTGAAGGAACAAGCTGCCCTTGAGAAGGAAATCCTCCAAAGGAAGGAACGTGAAGCCACCCGTCAGAAGAAAGCCCTTCAACTGAAGGAACGTGAAGCTGCCCAACAACATGAGCGTAAGAAGGAAGCCCTTCAACTGAAGGAAAATGAAGCTGTATAACGTAAGCGTGAGAAAGAACAAGCTGCCCTTCAACGTGAGCAGGATGAATTCCAACGAGAGCGTGATCAGGAAAGGCTCGAGTTAAGAGAACGTGAACTTAAGATACAATGTGAACACGAGAAGAAACAATCCGCCATGTCTCTAGACCACCGTAAAAAAGAGCTTGACATAAAAACTACACACCACACTCGGTGCCAGACAGCAGAAGCTAACATTCCGGTACGCTTTAACTTTTCTCATGCAAATAAGTTAATGCCATCATTTGTTGAGGCAGAAGTAGATGTATTTTTTACTTCATTTGAGGCTATGGCTACTACTCTTAGCTGCCCTCAGGATTAGTGGTGTGTGCTTCTCAGGTTTCATTTAACAGGTAGAGCTGCCGTGACTCTCAGTACTATGGCGTCCGAAACCGATAACAAGGTATTGAAACAGGCAGATCTCGATGCCTACCTCCTCTCCATCGAGACCTACAGACGTAAGTTCTGGGATTACCTTAAAACAAGTGCTACCACTTACCTAGAGTTTGCAAATAACAAAAAACTATATTTTATGAAGTGGCTGGAAGCCGCAAAAGTCTCCACCTTTACAGATCTCGTCAACTTCATTCTGGTGGAAGAATTCCTCAAGCGTGTACCTAATCCCATACGTCTCTACCTAGCCGACAAGGAAGAAACAGACCTTACTAGATGTGCCCAGTTGGCGGACTAGTACAGTCTTATTCACAGAGTACCATCCGACACGCCATCTAGTAAGACTTCCTGGTTTAGTCCTGAAAAGGTGAGTACCAGTAATGTGAACCCCTCGTTGTATTGCAATTGTTGCAATGACTGTGGGCATACCATAGAAAAGTGTACCAATCCTCACTGTAAGGTCAGCAATGAGACTAAGCCCAAATCACCTGCTCCTAAAATTCATAAGAGTCCTAAGCCTGTGATGAATATTTTTGTTTCATCCACTGATCTCTCTCTTCAACAGACACTTGTACTCCGGAACTGTCTCTACCAGCAGATTCGGAGGAAAGGTTCAAAGTGAAGATCTTGAGGGACACAGCTGCTCTACAGTCTATTCTTCTGAAGTCAGCTGTACCCAACGTCACCTACACCGGAGAAACTGTCCTCTTCACGGACCTAACTGCTACTACTCCATATCCACTTGCTCGAGTTCGCCTGGATTGTCCCTTTATGCAAGATGAAGTCCAAGTCGCCATCCGCGAAAAGCCTTTTCCCATGTCAGGAAATCAACTTCTCCTAGGCAACAACTTGGCAGAAGGTCAACAACCTATGAATCTAATTATCATCGACAAACTCCCAGGTATGTGACTCCGCACTGGAAAATCCTATTTTGCAGTTTGTTAAAGAATAGGTCGAAGCAACTGATGATTCAGATGACGTTTCCTCCTCCTGTTATGGTGACGAAGCTGGCCACAGCTGTTCGCCCAAAACCAGCTGCTGCAGCTGTTCCTCAAGATTCTCAGGGCCTCCCACCGAATCTCACTATGCTGGAGTTCTGTAAGTTGCAGAGAGAGGATCCCTTCTTAACATCTTTATTCTTACAGGCTGAGACACAACCTAACTCTATCCCTGGTTTCTTTGTAGAAAGCAAATTATTGTACCGGCTTTATAGAACCAGGAAATTGAAGGAGGACGACGAACGGGCCAACATCAATCAACTGGTAATTCCCAACATCCAACGATCAGATATCTTGCGTCTGGTCCATGGTTCTCGCTCTCACTATGGCTTGTAAAAGACCTACAAAGCCCTTAAACAGGACTACTACTGGCCAGGTATGATTCGAGATATCAAACATTTTGTCACGAATTGTCACATGTCTCAGATGATAGATCAGCCGAACGCTCCTCTATGAAAGGCATCCCTCATACAGGTACCAGTATCTTCTGAGCCGTTCACCCGTACCATCAACTATGACGAGTCTCTGTCCCAGACAAGCTCAGGTAATGTTCCCTCTATGTACTATCCCGTATTCTACCATCAGGTATTCTACAGCAGTTTCCATCCAGAACAGTATGGCTGCTAACATTGTGAAGCACTTCGGGAAGCAGTGCCCGCAGTACGGACATCTCCAGGAAAGTCAGAGCAAGTCTGATACCATCTCCTCCAACAACCTGAGTAAGACAACCAACGTCTCCAAGGTATTGTCTAATCCTTCTCGATGTATTTGGCCTGACTACAATGGTTCTAGATTCTCGACCTACTCCATCACCAGGAAAGATCCTTCTCAGTACAAACAAAATCCAAGTAAACGTGCTCCTCCAGACAACTTTATTAGCCCTCAGCTAAAATATTATAAGACAAGCTTACCTTCCATTGCATTTGAAAGGCGTAAATCCTTGTCTTGTACTAACTGCATTCTCGCCCTATCAGGTATTAGAAAACCTTCAGTCTTCCTCCTTGGCGATAGGAACACCATCATACCGCCGCGAGATGGGATCATGAACTCTAGCTACAGTCATCAGAGAGGAAGCACTCAACATCCTGCCCGACGTGCAACACAACGAACCATCCAATCTACTAGGTTACAACTTCAGCCTCTCCTCGAACTTCAACATTCTTCGGTCCCTCCATCAGGATCAGTTTTTTAATCTTCGCTGAGTCCTGCATCACCAAGTGAACATCATATGTCACAATCTCCTTCGGTTCCTACTGCTAGCCCAGTTCTGCCAACAGCGCTTGCTACGTTGGGCCTTGCATCAGATGAACCATTTCACCATCTCCATGAATCACCACTCTCGCTGATCCATTCAGCAGGTTGGATTCATACTTCACCGAGTCTTGCAGTGCTACCTCAACATCTTCAAGCACCATCCTCTCTGGTTTCTGTGGCAGGCCCAGTTCTCCAACCAACGTCTGCTACGCTGGGCACTGTATCTGCAGAACTTCAACATTACTATCTACTTTATCAAGGACGCGGACAACGTAGTCGCTGACGCGCTTTCCAGAGTCCACAAGGTGGAACATTCCACTCTTACTATTCTACACTCTGCTGCAGTCTAATAGGCCATAGAAGCAGGATTCAGGGGAGAGCTGTCACGGTAATCTCTCTATGAAGAAATATTTTTTTCTTTTGTGCTTTATCCTACAGTTGTCGCATTGTGAAGATAAACAGCACTCTAATTCTTTTTTTAACTTTTTTTTTTGCATTTTGTTTGTTTATATGATTGGCATTCCATCTGCTCTAGAGAGACTGCACGAACATCATTTGTTCTTGTCATATATATATATATATATACATATATATATATATATATATATATATATATATATATATGACAAGAATATATATAAATATATATATGTATATATATATGTATATATATAAATATATATATGTATATATATATGTATATATATAAATATATATAAATATATATAAATAAATATAAATAAATATATATATATATATATATATATATATATATATATATATATATATATATATATATATATATATATATATATATATATATATATATCTTTCAAAAAGCATGTTTTTTTTCCCCATCGCAGACGTGACATCTATATAGTATGTATATAAAAACCCACTCGAATGCAAATGGACCGTTGTGTGAACATTTCAAAGTAATTGGTGAAGAACTTTCGGAGATTAGCGATCTAGAACAAACCAACATTTACATTTTTATTTATATAGATACATGTGACAAAGTCAGACCACGGAGGAAAAATGAAACAGGAATTTCCTTAAGTACTTTCGTATATTAAATACATCTTCAGAAGGTGTATTTAATATACGAAAGTACTTAAGGAAATTCCTGTTTCATTTTTCCTCCGTGGTCTGACTTTGTCACATTCTTAATCACGTGTTTATTTTCGTGATATACACACATATAGATACATATAAAAGTTGTGAAGGTACCACCTCCGGTGCAAATGTGGGGACCCATTGCCTCGGAGAAGAAAATAAGGAGTATTCAGAGATGCCCTTGTGGATTCTCACTGAATTCTTTAATATTTTCTTCTCCTACCACCCATATTCTTTTGAATATACACATTGTTTCGAACCCGACTACATCGTCGGAGTATGGAGTAGCGACGTCAGCGCCATCTGTGAGTCTGGTCTCTAATCCCACAGTATCGGAGGTCAAATTTACGACACCATCTAGTGGCGACAGCCTAATTCCTGTAAATGGCTCAAGATTCCTGCCTTGGTTAACAAGTGAGGTCATAGTGGATGACCTCTGGTGATCTGGTGATTACCAACCAGCACCATCATTTGTAGCTACGAGTAGCTACGAGTCAATGCCCGCGTGAGTAAGTGTTGCTTCCTGGTTTCACCAGTACCCTATAACTGATGACGTGTCTGTGTCCACAGAGGTGACATGGGGCAGCAGTGGTACTGAGGACGGCAGTCTACCTTGGGCAGCCTAAATTCTCCCAACTAATTCCCGCCTGACGACTAAGTGAGCCGCCGCTGACCAGGAACAGTGTAGTTTCTGCTAGTGGAGTAGCATTGGAAGAATTCGGTGAATCTCGAGACTGGCTAAGGGAAGAGACGACCGACAGTGAGGTGCCTGTTGAAGAGCGTTGCTAGCCCGTCGCTAGAGGCTCCTGCCAGGAGTGTGATACCTTTGTTTTTGTCTGTATAGTGGTCCCAATCAGCGCGTGGCTGAGTTTCTCTGCCAGCACATGGCTGGAGAGTGGTTGTGGGCAGAGAGGCACCTCATGATACTGTCGATAGGCTGGCCCTCGGCAAAAGTAGACTCGCCAGTATGTCCAGTACTGTGGACAGTAAGGTTGGGAACGGTACTGTGTGTTGGGGAAACATGGAGATTGACGAAGGCTGCATTGTGTTAGCGTCGTGGAGTGCTCAGTGTTCTATGTGAAAGCGACACCTGTATACATCTAAGTGTACTAATATTTCATTTTTGTCTTTATTTAAGGTGATAGGAATATATAGATAAAGGAATCAGTGTTGTGTTAATCCCCCCCCCTTTTATTTATTGCATTACCTATCTAACTCCTTGAAAGTCTCTACCGACTTGGGGTCAGATACTATTTCTTAGGTTCAACCATGAAGAACCCGGTTACGACTCATAGTGGTCGTAACATACATATATGTTTGTTTTATTTAAACTTTGTTACAAAAATGGAGTACAAAGATGATTATCATAAGTTGTCGAGTTCCTCCAGCTCCTCAGATAGCGGGCAGGAAACCTGACATTATATATATATATATTATTAAATATGACCGAAAAAGTAAGATTAATAATTCTAACACGAATTTTCTCAATCTTTCGTACATTTCTTCTTATGATGTCTTCGACGAAACCATTGGAGAAGCCGTTGTTGACTAGGACCTGCCTTACCCTACAGAGTTCTTCGTCGACTTGCTTCCATTCTAAGCTGCGGCTGAGAGCACGGTCGACATATGCGTTAACAACACTCCTCTTGTAACGCATATGTCTCTGTGGTCTCTGTAACGCATATGTCGACCGTGCTCTCAGCCACAGCTCAGAATGGAAGCAAGTCGACGAAGAACTCTGTAGGGTAAGGCAGGTCCTAGTCAACAACGGCTTCTCCAATGGTTTCGTCGAAGACATCATAAGAAGGAAAGTGAAAAGCCATGCAACCTCTGAAGAGACAACTAACACAACACCTATACCCCCTATTAGACTATTTTACAGGAACTTCTTTTCCACAGCTCATAAAATGGAGGAAAGGGTCCTGAAAGATATTGTTAATAGAAACGTTATCCCTACAGACAAAAATCAGAGGATACAACTGACGATTTACTATAAAGCCAGAAAAACGGCCAGCCTACTCATGAGAAACTCTCCAGACACAAAACAGAACGCTTTAAAAGAGACTAACGTCGTCTATGCCTTCAAATGCCCTCTTGGGGACTGTAAGCTCAAAAAAACCCAGTATATAGGCAAGACAACAACATCTCTTTCTAGGCGTTTAACGATGCATAAGCAACAGGGCTCCATTAAGGAACATATAATCTCTTCCCACAACCAAACCATCGCCAGAGAAATCCTAGTAAACAACACAGAAATCATCGATAGATACAGCGATAGCAGGCGGCTTGACGTTTGTGAGGCACTACACATCAAGAAGTCAACACCAGCAATCAACAGCCAATTATTGCACAACTATATTCTACCCACCTCAAGACTCCGCTCCAATATAGAAGCATCAAGAAATATGGACCAATAGGCTTTCTACAAACACTTCTATTCAATACCCATTGTTTCGTGTTCTGTCTTGTGTTGATGAAATTAATACCCTATTAATGCCACCCCTTGTTCTATCTTGTGTTGATGAAATTAATACCCTATTAATGCCACCTCTTGTTCTGTCTTGTGTTGATTAATGCCACATCACCCCTTCCACCTCACTCAAATGTAGATATAAAATCGGAGATGCGTAAGTTCTATTCAGTTGTGTATTTGTAAACTAAAGTCTTTGAAAATGTAATAAGTTTTACGAAACGCGCTCGTGTCGCGTCAGACTAGAAATAAAAATGAATTTTGGAGAATTGATTTTTGATTTACCTCCAACAGTGAAAAGAAATGTACGAAAGATTGAGAAAATTCGTGTTAGAATTATTAATCTTACTTTTTCGGTCATATTTAGTAATATATGTCTACAGGAAAGACTGCTACCAAAATATACTAATATATATATATATATATATATATATATATATATATATATATATATATATATATATATATATATATATATATAATATAATATAATATAATATAATATAATATAATATGATATACTATGGAAATATTCGTATGTTCAAAATCGCCAATCTCCGAAAGTTCTTCACCGATTGCTTTGAAATTTTCACACAACGTTCCATTCGCATCCGGCCAGGTTTTTATATACATACTATATAGATGTCACGTCTGTGACGGATAAAAAACATGTTTTTTTCTGAAAAACTGTGTTTTTCATGTGTTTTTCCATGTAAAGGAAATCGTTGAAATTTCTTTACCGATTGTTTTGAAATTTTGGCACAACGTTGCATTCGAATAGGCGCGTCTTTTCATACCTTCTATATCGATGCCACCCCTGTGACAGATAAAAACATGCGTTTTTGAAAAACAGCGCCATCTGTTGCACATAATAGCAACATGCACGGTATACTAAATATGTCACGAATTCCCTTTCAATGTTTCCGATTGCATTGATATATTTTATTTTCATAGATTTAGATATTTAGTTTTTTTATTGAATTATTATGTGTGACATTGTGTTGTAATTCAGCTGTGTTGTTTACCATACCATTCATTTCGTATGTATAAGTATAGATACCACACCTGTGACAGGTAAAACTATGCTTTTCTTGAAAAACAGCGCCATCTGTCACTGAGAAGGGTGTCGACGAAATATATGCAGACTTTGTTATGCAAGCCCCTTGGGAATTTCCTACAGCAAACTTTAAGATTATGAATATTGAAGGAAAAAAGAACCAGACAAATCCTCATCTGCTACGTAATATTGCACAGATGTATATAGGAGCAAACATGGCATCCGACAGCTTTACTTACTTCACAGATGGATCAGTAGACCAGCAGGGATAAGACACTGGAGCTGCAGTTAAAGCAGGAAACTTTGAAAATAGTTGGAAGCTCTCAAATGGGTGTTCGACTTTACAAACAGAGATGCTAGCCATTCAAAAGGCTTTGGATCATGCTCTTGCTGAACACCGACAACATGTTATCATACATACAGATTCGAGAACCGCCATTGAAACCTTGCAACAAGAACACATATGTGGTAACATACATCTGATCACAAATATCATATCATTAATGCAAACTCTGAAACGACAAGGCCGACGGGTACTTATCAACTAGGTGCCAAGTCATGTGGGAGTAATAGGAAATGACATTGCAGACGAAGCTGCAAAACTTGCAACTAAGAGAAGAAATGTAGACATTTACATACCACAGACCCTATCACAGATTAAGAAAGTAATTAGAAACAGAGCAATGCAAAAGATGTACAGTGACCACAACACAGCAGTAGCAACATCAGGATTTGCGGGTTGGTACAAGAATTCAACCAACTATGAACCAACTAGATTGATAAAAGGGAACAGTAGAGCAACAGAAGTACACTTACATCGCATCAGGCTTGGATACCCATGTGCATGGGAAATAGGCTTACAGGTTCTTGAAGATGAGAGGAAATGTTAGCACTGTGGCGAAATGCCCGACAGACCACTAGAACATTATCTAACACAGTACACAGTTACAAACCCATTAAGATTTCAACTTAGATTCATCAGAGCAGAAGACGTTGTGTTATGATCGCAGGTAGCCGAAAAACGAGTTATTATTAAAATTATTCTATCAAGCCTGACCTGACTAGAAGGTCTAGGAAATATAGAGGTGATAACACAGATGTAAAATAGCTGGTTGGATTTAATAAACAATTTGAGATTATGGGCAGTGAATAAGAAAATAGATAAATGATTGGTTAGGAGATGTGGATAATTTGCTGGAGGTGTGAGGCTCGCTTCTGAAGGGCTTTGACATCACGTGAGTGCCGGACATCACAGGGGAGAGCTGTGCTCCGTTTGAGCTCCTGTCAGAAAGGAACCCCTAGTGATATATCTCGAAGAGAGGAGAAGTGTGCAGACGTTTCCTCTGTGGAATGGAGCTGGGAACGTGGTGGTCTCAAGTCCTGGATGGCGAGGAGCGTTTATTAAGCCGCCCAGAGACATTATCGTGGGCCGTGGGAGTGCCCTGACCAGACTCCGTCAGAGGGAGGAGCGCCCTCGACCAGACAATCTGTGGTAAGCACGATTTTGAGCCAGTCTATAGCGATTACTTGTAGTTGGTCGTGTGCCCAGCGACAGTAACAATGTTTATTGATAAGTTAGACATGTTTTCATAAGGCAGAAGGCCTAAAACAAGAGAGTGGAAAAGGAGGAACGTCCTGGAGGACGGACCAATCCGTCTCCTCTGAGCGCTGACAAGTGACTGAGGGAGCCCAGCTCCTGACGGCGGAGGACCCTCCCAGAGTGAGTGAGGACCGCCGGGCAAGGCAGAGCATGGACTTGCCCAAAATGAGGGAGTCCACTCTCACAGCATGTAGAGAGCAGATAGATGTTGGAGGCAAACATATTGTGTGGTTATTTTTGTTTATGTGTTAAAGGGGGAAACATTTTATTGGAGTGTCGATGGGTTGCAGGTTTGTCTTTGGGGAAGAAGTTGCTGAGAACTTCGAAGCCAGCACAGAGGGAATAGTTGATGAGACTCCAAGATAGTGGAGGAAAGGACCTCGAGCTGTGAGGAGAGCAGTGAAGAGGAGTGTCACGTGCTTCTGTAGAGGTGGGGAAGCACCATAGTTGCTCGAGGAAACTTCATGGTGTAGCAGCTAGGAGAGCTGTGGAGGACCCTAGCAAAAGTGGTGAAGCACCGTAGTTGGTCAAGGAAGACTTCATGGTGTAGCAGCCAAGAAGTGCTGCAGAGGATCCTGGTGGTTAAACCCAGAAGAACCTGAAGAGATCAGGGTAGTGAACTTCCAGATGTGGAAGGGAAGTTCTAAATGATTACTTGTAGGGAGGTGAATGAGTGTTTGGTTGTCATTAGCGTGCAAGACGTAGTGAAAGGTGAGTGATTGTTTGCCATTCTTGTGCCGAGGAGTATTTATACTGAAGTTTAGAGTTACAGACGTAGGCTGGATTACCTACAGATGTATGTGTTCTAGGACTAATAGGGTGATCGATTGATCATTGTTGTGTATCAAGGAACATTTATACTGATATATGTTATTGCATTCATACGCTGATTTTCCTTGTACATGTTTTTTAGATATATATTCTCTTGCTGATAGTGCAACATTGTATTATAAGACTTGATCTACTTGAGGAGGTTGATAGCATCAGGTGGTGAATCAGAAGATAGTATACCACTTGATAAGCTGATGATAGAGTTCTGATGGTGTTGGAGTGCAACCTGACTGAAATAGTATAGAGTGTAGGATTCATTATTATTATATGTGTTTATGTATTGTGTATGTGCTTTATCCAGTAAACGTATTCAAATTTGCTGGTGTTTGCCCTTGTCCTAGTGAGGCTTCCCATGAAATAGTAAAGAAGGGGAGAGAGAGAGAGAGAAAGAACCAAGAACCACTGCTGTGGACAGGGTAGGACGGAAAACTAATAAGTTAGAGGGGATTGAGGAGATCATATCACAAAAGGAGAGAGTGGGGGAGTCACAACGGCTCAAGCGGGTGTGTGCACGTGACAACGAGGCTAAGTATTGGAGCCGCATCCCCTAAACGTGTGACGTTGCAACCCGTTCTCGCACTTGCTTACAGTCAATATTGGTTTATTTAATAAGTGCATATGTGACATACTAATTGATTGTGAATATTTTAGTTTACCTTGAAAAACTTCATAGAAAACACCGACCTCACCTAACCTTCTTAGTATGTTAAGATAAGCATCTTATTGCTTCTTATTTACAATTATTACTTAACCTTTCAATGGTATAGGTTTAGTAATAATTGTAATTAAGCACTCCACCGAGTTGTCGGTTGGGTTGTCTGTAAAGAAGGATCAACAACAAGACAACACCACCAACCCACAATATAATAGTTGTTAAACACATATGGCAAAATCTTGCTGAAGCGACCAAACGCGTCATAAATACTTATACTCCACTCAAGTAAAACAGAAACAAGCAACACTTAGTAGGCCAGCCAGAGGCTTAGGGCCCCCGCAGGAGTATCCCTGGAAAAAAAACGCCATCTGTTGCATGTAAGAGCAATACACATGCTATACTAAATATGTTACAATTCCATTTCAGCGTTTCTGATTGCATTAATGATAGAAATTTTCATAGACCTTGATTTATTTTCATTTTGATTTAATTATTTTGTGTGAATTGCGTTGGAATTGAGTTGTGTTGTTTATCATACCGTTCATTTCGTGAGTATAGTTTTTCATATTTTCATTTCATTTTTTAACTGTTTTTTTTTATTTCATTGATGGGAACATAAGATCGCTTGATATTCCCAATTTTCTGATGGGAATATCAGACCATTTGGGAAGGCATTGGACCAGGGAGTGGAAAATGGTGGATAACGAGGGGACGGAAGTGAGAGATGTTAGGGAGGACGAGGGGACAAGGGAGGGGGTAATGATGGGAAAGGACAAAGGGACGGGGTGAGTTTGGGTTGGCAGGGACGAGGGGATGGGGAATGGAGAAGGGTGGGGAGGACAAAGGGACAGGGAAGTGGGGCATGGTGGGAAGGAAGAGACGGATGGTGGAGTGGGGAATGGTGGGGAGGACGAGGGGACGGTGAAGTTGGGAATGGTTTTGAGGGCGATAAAACGGGTGAGGGGGGAGTGGTGGGTAGGACTGGGGGACAGGGAAGGTTGCTGTGGCAACCTTCCCTGTATATTTTTATATACAGGGAATATATGTATATACTATATACAATATATATATATATATATATATATATATATATATATATATATATATAATATATATGTATATATATATACATATATATATTATATACAATATATATATATATATATATATATATATATATATATATATATATATATATATATATATATATATATATGTCGTACCTAATAGCCAGAACGCACTTCTCAGCCTACTATTCAAGGCCCGATTTGCCTAATAAGCCAAGTTTTCATGAATTAATGTTTTTTCGTCTTCCTAACCTACCTAACCTAACCTAACATAGCTTTTTTTGGCTACCTAACCTAACCTTACCTATAAATATAGGTTAGGTTAGGTTAGGTAGGGTTGGTTAGGTTCGGTCATATATCTACGTTAATTTTAACTCCAATAAAAAAAAATTGACCTCATACATAGAGAAAAGGGTTGCTTTATCATTTCATAAGAAAAAAATTATAGTAAATATATTAATTCAGGAAAACTTGGCTTATTAGGCAAATCGGGCCTTGAATAGTAGGCTGAGAAGTGAGTTCTGGCTACTAGGTACGACTGTGGGAACCGACCTGTGAGATTTATATTTATTTAATTTATATGAATATATATAGAATTTATATTTACGTTAATTTATATACTTCGATAGAAATTTGTATAATGATAAGTGGACTGTATTTCTGCAATAATCTCATAATCTCACAAATCGATCCTCTACACATTAGGGGGGGGGTTATTAAATTAATATATATGCAGCCAATCAAACTACAGAATTAACTACATACATTGAAGAGGTTCCTTATCTTATAGTACAGCAGGCTAGTCCACCAGGTATAACTAGGGTGTAGACACCAAATTATCCTCTTTGAGGTAGCTTCCATCACCCAGTAACTGGTGCACAAACATGCTTCCTCGTCTTGACCTGTTAAAAGGGCGCTAGCTGTGAAGCCAGAAACCTATATATGACAAGCTATATCAGAGAAAACACTATACAGTACATGGAACAATAAAGACCTGGCTTAATTACCTTTAGTATGAGGCGTTTTCGCGTTCTAACCGGAAAACCCTACCCAATGACATTAATGGCCACTAATGATAGATAATGGGTTTCGGAAAGAACACTTAACTTGAATTTGTAGACAGCGTGTTGATAATGGTACACTTTTAGTTTCCATAGCACTACGTCCAAGTAAATTTAACAGGAGCCGAATTTGCTCCCGTGTGAGCCTCTGGTCTAGTCTCAGCAATGGCTGCATCTAACACTCCATACTATTGACGCCTGGCCGACATTGTCCAGATATGATAGGAGCCAAATTTGCTCCACACGTCTCGGAGGTGACGCAACAATGGCTGCCCCCCTTCCTCCCTCTGACGCCTGGCTTACATTGTCCACATGTCAGAAAGTGATAGAAGGGTCACATTTACTCTACTTTAATATTGATAATTAAGTTAATTTATATAAGATGTTTTTCTAATGGTAAAGTCCAAAGACTAATGTATTTAAGAATAATTCCCACCATAATAGGTGGAGAATATAATAGTATGTGGTGATGATATCCCGTTTTCTATAGACGGTAATTCCACTACAAGTTACGTTTTCTATGGGTAACTTGTTGGTAATACAGCTATTATCTGTATGATTATTAAATGGTGTCGGATTTTCCGACATAATTCCCCAGGGGGCTGCTCACGGGTCGAAGTCCTAATTAGAACAGACGAACACCAATACTCCTCCTTCGGATTATTAGTTTAATTTGATGTTAGTAGTTAGTAATCGCACATTTGTGTGTCTGTTCGTACAGGACGGATGTCCCGTACTAGAGTTGCAGGGGTTAGAAGTCTAATGCGATTTCATTTCCCTGTCAACTCTTGAAAGGCTAATATTCAAGCCTAATTACATATTATTTAACCCAGAAGACTGAATGTGATCAAGTACTACAGTCAAGTATGATTCAGGGACTGCAGTGAGATCAGTGACATTAGATATAACTTGAAGTTTGTTCAGGTAACTAGTCACTGATATATAAACACTGAGGCCCATGGAATACATCTTGATTAAATAATAAATGTATCAAATCAGTCATCAGATTTATTGGGGTTTAATTTAGTTAATTGATTCAGAAGATTGAATAGCTCATCATTAAAGTAAAGTATGGTTCTGGGACTGCAGTGGGATCAGTGACATTGGTCGCAGTGACTTGTAGCTGTTTTAGGCTACTGTTCACTGATTTGCCACTGAGGCCTCATGAACTCATCTTCAGCTTTAAATGATGATACTAACATCAACCTCTGTTGCTATAGTCAGCTGTAATCTCCTTAGTATAATGCTACTGGAGAAATATAATCAGCTGACAAATTTAGATTTCTACTGGTATTGTTTATCTGCAGGCATAGGTCTCCTCAGGCTTGATACTGGTCCTGAGAGTAATTTACCTCCTGCAGAATTTAACATGGTTATACCCTGATATTTAGTAGGGCTACCGATGAATCGATGGCAATAGTCTGTCCCTACAAGGAGACCGAAGTCGTTGAGGTGATCAGACTTAATATTATCTGCCAATTTTATTCCTCTATTTCTCAGGAATTTGGCTGTTGCTCTCAGACCTTGAACTTGTAGGTCTACTGGTATTTTGTCCACCACAATGGCTTGTACTCGACAGACGTACCTGCCTAAACGTACTGATGGTTGTACCACCTGGTAGACTTGAGGTCCTGCATCTGTTACAAACCCTGAGATGTTCAATGACGTCTGGGCTACAGGCCTTAATTGTAATTCATCTGCCAACCTTTTAGTGATGTATGTTCTCTGGGATCCTTGGTCAAACAACCCTCGGGTATGGACCTTGGCCCTCTTATTCAGGATGGTAATTTGGGCAGTAGGCAAAGTCGTATTACCTTTAGACTTTGCCGATTGGACACTCTTTGTTTGTTGCACCTTGCAGTACTGTACTGTGGTGGGAATGCTATCTTCCACCTTGGGGTTTGGAGACGTTGTTTTGGTGTCTCTGCACAATGCTGCATGGTGCTGACCTTTGTTACACCTATTACAGGTGTGTAATTGGGTATCACAGTCGATGATGTTATGTTTCCTGAGGCACCTCGTGCAATGTTGCAAATCTTTGAGTCGCTCAACACGGGCGTCACTATCAGGAAAATTAGAGCAGTGGTATATTGAATGTTTCTCATTGCAGAACAAACATGTTCCATAGCTTCCAGTACCCTTTGGTGTCACGTTCTTGGGTGACACAGTAACTATAGGCTTGGAGGGTCCCACTGCATATACGCCCACACTGCCACTGTTCCACTTTGGTGTTGAATTATATTGTCTAGATTGATTTGGAGTACCTATGGTACTCTGTGGTTTACTATTATTGGTTTCTGAGGGTTTACTTGGTGGTTTTAATTTGTCATGTGTTCGTAATTGATGAACTACTGACTTTAAACCTTCAGATATTTCATTCATGGATAAGATACTTTTATTGTAATGAGCACTCATTTGTCTCAATATGTCCCTAGGTATTTTCTCCTGGACAATTATTTTCAAGACCCACTCAGCCCCGTTTGTATCTGCTGTCAGGCTGAGGGCATTGATCAATGATTCTACCTCCAGCTTGAAGACTTGGAGTGAATCAGCTGAAGCCTCCGGTGGGGGTAAATGCAACAGCTCATGAACTAAATGTGATGTTCTTACTTCTGGATCAGCATAATTATCCTTGAGGAGTTTTACTGCCAGATCATAGCCGTCATTAGTTAATCTCAGATGGGATACTACTGTTTTAGCCTCACCTGATAATTGGCCTTGCAAATAAGAGAATTTACTACTCTTTGGTAAAGATTGTTTTGAGTCTACAAGGTCAACGAATTTGTTCCAAAATTCGTCCCAATCTTCCTCATCTTTTCCTGAGAAAGTGGGTAAATTAATTGGAGGGAGTCGAGCTTCTGCTTGACTCGTATTAGATGCAACTGTTGTTGTTGTTGCTGTTGCCTTGTTCTGGGCAATTAATTTGACATAAGGCTGTAACGTGGCCTGAGTGTGATCTTCATAATTCGCAAGATCAACCATAATGTCGTCTATTTCTGTTTCTGATAAATTGGTGTTGGCAAGTTCAGCCACATATGTTGCTATTTGACATTTGATTTGCTCAAATTTACCTGCAGCTGCTTGATAATAGCTTTCCAGGTCAGCATAATCAACTTGAGATTGTTGTGACAAATCTTCACATTTCTTGATCTGTCTTGTTAAGTGGCCTTTAAGACCTGCAAGGGTTCTTTTCATTATCCATACTGGCTCGTTGGTGAAGCCTTGTGGGACTTGTACTTGGGCTGCTCATAATACTGAACAAGCACTGATGGTAGCCTAGGGTCAAATTCTGCACTCACTAGGCAATAATCCTACCTCTACTAGAGGTTAGCACTTAAAATTAATACACATTATATATATACAATCATACACACTAATGATTTGAGTGATAAACCAGTGTCACTGGAAGTACCTTTAGGTTAGCTCTTCTATATCACCCTAGGATGGTAGAGACACTAATTAATCACTCAAAGGTGTAATGATCATAAGTAAATTATTATATATACAACTCAACTCGAGTTGATAAAAATTACACCCAAAATAGGGTCTGGACCATTCATTAATGGGGATAGGTTGTTGAATATAGTACAACTGACTATGGTAATAATGGGACTAGGATGAACGATAATAGTTCAACTAGTCAATGGTTTTATCCTACCCTGTTGTGGGTTGGCAATTAGTAAATATTATACTGTGATCACTAGTGCAATATATATTAAATAATTCTCTATTTTGGAGAAATAATATACACAATTATTGATAATAGCCTCTTAATTAGCCTCTATGAAACTTCTAATATTATCTAGAAGTATTAAATATTATTAGTGACCTCGCGAAATAAAGTCCACAAAATTCGTAGATAATCTCTCGCGAAATGTAACTCCACGAAATCCGTGAACAATCTTGCGAGGACACAGCCACTAATTTGGCTGGCTTCTATATTAGCGCTGTCATTTCACGAAATAACACGCCACCAAATATCTGTGGGTGTGCATGAAACCGCTGACGAAGCTGAACTCGGCTGAGGGAGGCTCCTGAGCTCCCTCGAGGCTACGCTGCCGTCTTGACTGCTGGCTTTGTTTAAATAACACTGCACTAGTATATTTAATGAATCCACTGGTTAACTGGTTCATCCGGTACTAAGATGACCAAATGTGGGTTCAAAGGACCGAATATTCCGGTTCCGAAGGTCCAAATAATTCGGTTTCGAAGGACCAAATAATGTGGGAACCGATTTGTGAGATTTATATTTATTTAATTTATATGAATATATATAGAATTTATATTTACGTTAATTAATATACTTCGATAGCAATTTGTATAATGATAAGTGGACTGTATTTCTGCAATAATCTCATAATCTCACAAATCGATCCTCTACACATTAGGGGGGGGTTATTAAATTAATATATATGCAGCCAATCAAACTACAGAATTAACTACATACATTGAAGAGGTTCCTTATCTTATAGTACAGCAGGCTAGTCCACCAGGTATAACTAGGGTGTAGACACCAAATTATCCTCTTTGAGGTAGCTTCCATCACCCAGTAACTGGTGCACAAACATGCTTCCTCGTCTTGACCTGTTAAAAGGGCGCTAGCTGTGAAGCCAGAAACCTATATATGACAAGCTATATCAGAGAAAACACTATACAGTACATGGAACAATAAAGACCTGGCTTAATTACCTTTAGTATGAGGCGTTTTCGCGTTCTAACCGGCTAACCCTACTCAATGACATTAATGGCCACTAATGATAGATAATGGGTTTCGGAAAGAACACTTAACTTGAATTTGTAGACAGCGTGTTGATAATGGTACACTTTTAGTTTCCATAACACTACGTCCAAGTAAATTTAACAGGAGCCGAATTTGCTCCCGTGTGAGCCTCTGGTCTAGTCTCAACAATGGCTGCATCTAACACTCCATACTATTGACGCCTGGCCGACATTGTCCAGATATGATAGGAGCCAAATTTGCTCCACACGTCTCGGAGGTGACGCAACAATGGCTGCCCCCCCTTCCTCCCTCTGACGCCTAGCTTACATTGTCCACATGTCAGAAAGTGATAGAAGGGTCACATTTACTCTACTTTAATATTGATAATTAAATTAATTTATATAAGATGTTTTTCTGATGGTAAAGTCCAAAGACTAATGTATTTAAGAATAATTCCCACCATAATAGGTGGAGAATATAATAGTATGTGGTGATGATATCCCGTTTTCTATAGACGGTAATTCCACTACAAGTTACGTTTTCTATGGGTAACTTGTTGGTAATACAGCTATTATCTGTATGATTATTAAATGGTGTCGGATTTTCCGACAACGACATATATATATATATATATATATATATATATATATATATATATATATATATATATATATATATATATATATATATATATAAATATATATATATATATATATATATATATATATATATATATATATATATATATATATATATGTTTCATTGAATATGACCGCATATTCTGTATTTATTATTTTCTGGTTTAGGGCTTCTATCCCTCTAACTGTTTTCTTAGCATCAGGGCATAATTGAAATAGGAGTTCTCCAAAACTCATTTTCGTACTTTAAGGTGAAGAAAAGAAGTGATTTACTATAGAGTGTATTACACTTATTTGTATAATTTGCACGACGTTTCGAACCTCCATGGTTCATTCTCAAGTGAACAGATCTTACAATACTAGTTGATTTTATACCCGCATTAGGTCAGGTGATAATACAATGAAGGTGAAAACATTGGGGGATACATAAGGGATAAACATAGGGGCTGCAGAAGGCTTATTGGCCCATACGAGGCATCTCCTATCTAAACACAAAGATTAATCCAGTGTAATTGGCCTGTTATGTTGGACATTGTCTTCTGTGTTGGCATCGATATGTTCTTGTCTTGTCCTTACTCTCATGGTGGGTAGAGTAAATAGTTCCGTGATTTGGGTGTTCATGGTAGGTCGCTCTATTCTTATGTGAATTACATACATTGTAATTGTTATATAATTGTTATATAAATTCACATAAGAATAGAGCGACCTACCATGAACACCCAAATCACGGAACTATTTACTCTACCCACCATGAGAGTAAGGACAAGACAAGAACATATCGATGCCAACACAGAAGACAATGTCCAACATAACAGGCCAATTACACTGGATTAATCTTTGTGTTTAGATAGGAGATGCCTCGTATGGGCCAATAAGCCTTCTGCAGCCCCTATGTTTATCCCTTATGTATCCCCCAATGTTTTCACCTTCATTGTATTATCACCTGACCTAATGCGGGTATAAAATCAACTAGTATTGTAAGATCTGTTCACTTGAGAATGAACCATGGAGGTTCGAAACGTCGTGCAAATTATACAAATAAGTGTAATACACTCTATAGTAAATCACTTCTTTTCTTCACCTTAAAGTACGAAAATGAGTTTTGGAGAACTCCTATTTCAATTATGCCCTGATGCTAAGAAAACAGTTAGAGGGATAGAAGCCCTAAACCAGAAAATAATAAATACAGAATATGCGGTCATATTCAATGAAACATGTTTGAAAGAAAACCTGCTGCCAGTATACACCAATATATATATATATATATATATATATATATATATATATATATATATATATATATATATATATATATATATTTAGGTTGGTAAATAGTGATTGGTAAATTAGTGACAGACTGAACATCACTTGTATGGAATGTGTATCATTTTACTTACTGCAGCTCAGAACTATATATATAGCACAAGGAGAACAGTTAGGAGAGTACATCAGACAGCAAATTATGAGCTAAAGTTCTGCGGTGTGGTGTCATATTTTAATACTCCACTGTTATACACAACGATAAATGAAGGTCAAGCTCTGAACGTCAGTATTGGAGAGGCTATGTTTCTTGTATTTGACCTGGCCTTTACAAACACAATTCATATATGCCAAAATTTAATGTACGCGTGTCCCTGAATGCTTTCCCCACTTTGGCCAAAGTAAAACAACACAACACAGGTTGAAGTGATGCGGGTGGCCGCTGTATTGCTAGTGTTTAGTGGAAACTATACACTGAACGAGACCATGTGCCCGAAATGGTAGCTCGCTACCTCGAACTGCGAGTCGGAATATGGCTGGAAAATTGTCTCTCAGCGGAGCAAGGCGTGCCCATGAGATCCGACACACTCGTAGTGGTTGTCAGGGAAGACCCTTTCTGCATTGGAATGTTTGCTAATGCTCCTCTCCCGGTAACACTCACTCTTTCTTCCCACTCCGACTCTCAGAGTTTGATAATATGCTCTGAACTAAACTTCCCAAATCCTGAATATTCGCTTAATTATGTAGATAATGATGGGGGAAGCCCGGCGTCGTAACCATTTGCATCTGCAAGAGCACTTAGCATAATTACTATAAGGGACTTTTGCGTAAGATTTTCTCTATTTTCATTTTTATCGATAATATATATGAGTGGTTCTTGAACAATAACGTGGAGATAGTGTAAGGAAGGAGTCGTGCAGGAAGAGAGAGGCGTCCTCAGGTGATAGTCCTCATGATGAAGTGAAATCGTATTGTTATGGTCAAGAAACACACACATACACACACACACACTAACTATAATAGTTAGTCTTGGACATAAGTTAACAAACGGAAAGAACCTCAAGAAACACTATAAGGCTCAATCGGGTTCTAATTTGTGGCACCTAAGTGTGAAAAAAACACTACGCGCCTACACCGGACCACCCCCCCACCTTCTTTCAACCCCCCCTCCCTCTCACCATAGCATCTCCAACAGTACACACATCCTCGCATATCCCTCCCACACACCCTCACCATCCCCCCAGTAGCACAGCACCCCCTCTCCTTCTCTTTCATCTCCCTTTCACACATCCTCTCCTCTCTCACTCGCTCGCCTCTCTCCCTCCATCCATCCACCCCCTCCTATCCATCCACACATCTCCTCCTATCCATCCATCTCTACCCTATCTATCCTCCGTTCTCCCTCATTCATCTCCTCTCTCCCTTGTTCTCCCTCTCAACACCACTCCCTTGCTTTCCCTCACTCACTCCCACTCTCTCACGCCACCCCTCCACGGGTTTACCCCCCCCCCCGCCACCGTACCACCTCTCAAAATAAACACGCTCACATACACAGACACAAACACACCTAAAACACCGTCCCACCCGTCCAGTACACACACACACACACACACACACACACACACACACACACACACACACACACACACACACACACACACACACACACACACACACACACACACACACACACACACACACACACACACACACACACACACAGTCTTGGGTCACCCTTGATAGGAAGCAGACGTGTAGAGGCAGCGGTCCATGTATACCGAGGGAACAATAGGGTCAAGGGAGCGGTTGTACTGTGCATTGGGAATCAGGACAGTGTAAATCGAACAGTGGCATTGTAATGCGACACATTGACCACGTCTCGTGGTGAATTATCTTGGTAAATTTAGAGTAAATAGTTAGTGAAGATCGATTCCTTGAGGCAGCATCAGTCGCACCAGCCGGGACCCACGTGGAGACCTGAAGACCACCACAGGATTACCGACGACCCGCCGTGTATTCACCAAGAGAGCTTGCGAGGGGGGGGGGCTGGCTGGTAAGTGTCTCTCCTAAGTCTCCAACAGTGTGCAAGGTTTATATAATATCATATCATAAACACTAATGCATATCATTCAATAATTCAATCGTAAGTGGTAGTCAGGTAACAAGCACAGGAAATATGAGCTCACTGGAACCCAGATAAGCCGCTAATCCCCCCACTGTAATCTGAAGACAACACCTCACCCACCCACCCACAGCAACCATACACACGCACACACACTCCCGTGCACACACATGCATGCACACGTACACGAACGCACGCACACACACATACACGCATATATATATATATATATATATATATATATATATATATATATATATATATATATATATATATATATAAATATATATATATATATATATATATATATATATATATATATATATATATATATATATATATATATATATATACATATATATATATATGTATGTGTATATATATATATATATATATATATATATATATATATACACATACATATATATATATATATACACATACATATATATATATATATACACATACATATATATATATATATTAGTATATTTTGGTAGCAGTCTTTCCTGTAGACATATATTATTAAATATGACCGAAAAAGTAAGATTAATAATTCTAACACGAATTTTCTCAATTTTTCTTATGTTTTTCTTCACTGTTGATGGTAACTGAAAAATCAGTTTTCAGTTAATCTCTGCATACCATGCAAGCTGATGGAGAAGATTGTGCTAAAAAAACTAGTGGAGCATCTGGAGCGAAGGAACTTTGTAACACAGCATCAACATGGGTTCAGGGATGGCAGGTCCTGCCTCACAGGGTTACTTGAATTCTACGACCAGGCAACAAAAATAAGGCAAGAAAGAGAAGGGTGGGCAGACTGCATATTTTTGGATTGTCAGAAAGCCTTTGATACAGTGCCACACAAGAGGCTAGTGCGAAAGTTGGAGATGCAGGCTGGAGTGAGAGGGAAGGTACTCCGGTGGATAGAGGAGTACCTAAGCAACAGGAGACAACGAGTCTGTGTGAGGGGTGAGGTCTCAGATTGGCGAGACGTTACGAGTGGAGTCCCGCAGTGGTCAGTCCTTGGACCTATACTGTTTCTGGTATATGTAAATGATCTCCCAGAGGGTATAGATTCGTTCCTCTCAATGTTTGCCGACGATGCAAAAATTATGAGGAGGATTGAAACAGAGGATGATAGTAGGAGGCTACAAGATGACCTAGATAGACTGAGTGAATGGTCCAACAAATGGCTGTTGAAGTTCAACCCGAGAAAATGCAAAGTAATGAAACTAGGCAGTGGAAACAGGAGGCCAGGCACAGGATACAGAATAGGAGATGAAGTACTTAATGAAACAGACAGAGAGAAAGATCTAGGAGTTGATATCACACCAAACCTGTCTCCTGAAGCCCACATAAAGAGAATAACGTCTGCGGCATATGCGAGGCTGGCTAACATCAGAACGGCGTTCAGGAACCTGTGTAAGGAATCATTCAGAATCTTGTACACCACATATGTAAGACCAATCCTGGAGTATGCGGCCCCAGCATGGAGCCTGTACCTTGTCAAGCACAAGACGAAGCTAGAAAAAGTCCAAAGGTATGCTACTAGACTAGTCCCAGAACTAAGAGGCATGAGTTATGAGGAAAGGCTGCGGGAAATGCACCTTACGACACTGGAAGACAGAAGAGTAAGGGGGGACATGATCACAACCTACAAAATCCTCAGGGGAATCGATCGGGTAAACAAGGATGAACTATTCAACACTGGTGGGACGCGAACAAGGGGACACAGGTGGAAGCTGAGTACCCAAATGAGCCACAGGGACGTTAGAAAGAACTTTTTCAGTGTCAGAGTAGTTAGTAAATGGAATGCATTAGGAAGTGATGTGGTGGAGGCTGACTCCATACACAGTTTCAAATGTAGATATGATAGAGCCCAATGGGCTCAGGAATCTGCACACCAGTTGATTGACGGTTGAGTGGCGGGACCAAAGAGCCAGAGCTTAACCCCCGCAAGCACAATTAGGTGAGTACACACACACACACACACACACACACACACACACACACACACACACACACACACACACACACACACACACACACTTGTCTTGTGACCATCGTGTTGGGTGGACGTGGGGTTGGGAGCTCCTGGTTCACTAGTGGAGTGGGAGGGGTAATCAGGCAACTTCGAAGTGAAAAAGTGTGTACAAGTGAATGAAAAAACCTTAGGTTTTGACCAAAGCCATAAGGTAGTGAAGAAAAACAGTTTAAATAACGTAATTCAAAATAGTTGAGGAAGTACTGTGCAGTGTGGAGCAGACCTCACCGCCTCTGACCGAGTGACCTCACCCCGGCAGCAACCCTTCTACCACCACGTGGGACGACGATTGGAGATTCACTCACCTATTGTGTTAGCAGGACGGTAAGATTCTTGGAACCCCTGTGGGTAAGGTTGCATTATAGCAATGACTAGGTCAGCAAGGGTGTCTAGGTCCAACAGTATTATGATTGAGGAAGTAGATAGGTTTGTGGAGAAGATGACTGGGAAATTTGTAGAGAAGAGGGATGTTTGGATAGGTGATCTAATCCAGGGGATTAAAAGTGAAGTCTTTAATAAGATACAGGACGAGGTTCAAAGACTCAAACAAGAGTTTATGGATTATATTCAAGAGGAAATCACGAAGAGCAGGGTAGAATGGCAAGGAGAAATATCTAGGCTTACTAATGAATTTGGCAGGAATAAGGGAAGCTTGGCAGGGGAAGGGGGAGTAGTAGTAGGTGGAGTAGCGGGTGTAGGAGGGGTGGGGGTCAGCCAGGGAGAGGGTCACCAGCATGACCCTGAACTGAGAATGAGGACAATCATAATCCATGGATTACTTGAAGTCAGGGCACCATCGAGGCAGGAAAGGATGGAGATTGAGGATTTGGAGCTACAGGATATCTTGAGAGACATGAGAGCCCAGATGGCAGGGAATGAGGTGCAAGTTCAACGACGCATTGGACCATACAACTGTAACAGGAAACGACCTGTCCTGGTACAGTTCACTAACGAAGAGGCAGTGGATTACATACTGCATCACAAACACTTACTCAAAGGGAGCAAAAATTACTACAATGTATATATTGACAAATTCATGTCGAAGGAGGAACAGATTGCCCACAGAGCAAGCAAACAACAATGCAACTCTTCCCATTTGAGAGTAGCTACACACCCCAGTGCTAATCCACCCCATGCTAACCAGCTCACACCTTCTCAGGTCACCCCTTCCCCAAATCAGCCGCCCCTGCTTATCTCCCCAACACCTCCCTTGACCCCTCTGACCCCACTGCAGTCAAATTCATCCCACATTCCAAGGACCCCCTCATCACCTCAACCCCCAAAACCCGTCCAGCCCTCATCCCCTCAACCCCCAAAACCCCACCCAGCCCTCATCCCCTCAACCCCCAAAACCCACCCAGCCCTCATCCCCTCAACCCCAAGAACCCACCCAGCCCTCATCCCCTCAACACCCAAAGCCTACACAGCCCTCACCCCTCCTCATCCCCTCTTCTTCCATGTGACCCCCCACCCTTGCGAGGGGGGTGGGAGGATCCCCTCTATCCTTCCCCCTCCCAACCTCTCAACCTCTATCTGACTCCCAACCTTATGCTATCTCCCAACCCCTCTATGCCCTCCCTAATCTTCAGACCCAGTATGCCCTTCCTACACCAGACCTACCTACCCAGGCCCTACCCCAGACCCTCCTACCTACCTTCCTAGAAGCCCAGCCCTCAGGAGCCCTCCAAGCACCCCTCCTGACCTCTTTGACCCCCCATACACCCCCCGGACCCTCCCAGACACCACCCGGATCCCCCCGGACATCCCCCGGATCCTCCCCGCCCCCAGTCATCCCCCAGACACCCCCCAGATCCCCCAGATCCCCCCTGCCCCCAGTCACCCCCCAGACACCCCCAGATCCCCCCAGATCCCCAGAGAAAGGGAGAACTCTGGTACAAGAGTTTCCATGAAGAATCTCAAGGTTTGGTACACCAATGCTGATGGGGTATCTAATAAAGCAGAAGAGATAAAAGAAAGAGTGAGTGAAGCAGATCCTGACATAGTTGCAATTGTTGAAACTAAAATTAATGACATGATCTCAGATGCAATCTTTCCTGAAGGGTACCATGTGATACGAAAAGAGAGGACACAGAGACAGGGAGGGGGAGTAGCACTCCTAATAAAGCGGAAATGGAAGTTTGAAGACCTGGGAAATCGAGTTACCAATGAGTGCACAAGCTTCATACATGGAACTCTGACAGTAGATGGGAGGAAGATTGTGATCTTGGTAATCTACAATCCCCCACCAAACAGTAGAAGACCCAGGCAGGAGTATGATGACAACAACAAAGCATGTATAGATGAACTGCAGAAGGCAGCAACACTAGCCCACAGAATGAGAGCGAAGCTGCTGATCATGGGGGACCTAAATCATGGAGAGATAAATGGGAATCAAGGAATCCCCATGGAGGGGACGAAACGTGGGGAGCAAAATTAGTAGATGTTATAGACAGGAATTTCCTGACACAACATGTGAAGGAAGATACAAGGGAAAGAGGAGGAGATGCACCGAGCCTATTAGACCTGATTTTCACCCAGAACGTAGAAGATATCGAGAATTTAGAGCATGAAATACCTCTAGGGGCCAGTGACCATTGTGTCCTAGTCTTTGACTACATGATGGAATTCAAACTTATGACCATGGGACAAGAGATCTGGGAAAGGAGACCTGACTACAGGAAAAGGGACTATATGAGGATAAGGGACTATCTGGGTGAAGTGCAGTGGGAGGAAGAAATTAGAGGAAAAACAGTCCAAGATATGATGGACCAAGTCATACAGAAATGCCAGGAGGCCGAAGAGAGATTTATACCAACGGTAAAGGGAAAAAATAAGAAGGAATATAATAACCCATGGTTTAATAGACAGTGTCAGGAAGCAAAAATGGCCAGCAGGCGGGAGTGGAGGAAGTACAGAAGACAAAGAACAGAGAACAACAGGATCAGATACAACAGAGCTAGGAACGATTACATTAACATAAGACGAACATCGGAAAGGGACTATGAGAACGATATTGCAATCAAAGCGAAAAAACAACCTAAGTTACTACACAGTCATATAAGAAGAAAAATGTCGGTGAACGACCAAGTGACAAGACTAAGGAAGACAGAGGGGGCATATACTGAAAGTGACAAGGAAATCTGCGAGGCACTGAATGCCAGTTTCCATGGAGTGTTCACTACCGAGCCTGAGCAGCTCCCATTGTTGGAAGGGGTTACCCTAGATGAAAGACTATCAGATATAGAGGTGACAGCAGAGGAGGTAATGAAACAGTTGACAACTCTAGATGCAACTAAAGCAGTTGGACCAGACAAAGTATCACCGTGGATACTAAAAGAAGCAGCGCAGGTCCTCAGCGTGCCTCTGGCAATGATCTTTAATGAGTCACTTATGTCAGGAGAATTGCCCAGTTGCTGGAAGAAGGCAAATGTCGTGCCGATCTTCAAGAAAGGTGATAGGGAGGAGGCACTTAACTATAGACCTGTATCACTGACAAGCATCCCCTGTAAAATACCGGAAAGAATAATTAGGCTACTACTGGTTGCACACCTGGAGAACATTAGGTTTGTGAACAAACATCAACATGGGTTCTGGACAGGGAAATCGTGCCTAACAAACCTTCTGGAATTCTATGATAAAATAACGAGGATAAGACAGGACAGAGATGGTTGGGCAGACTGCATATTTCTGGACTGCCAAAAAGCCTTTGATACAGTACCGCACATGAGACTGCTGTTCAAGCTCGAGAGGCAGGCGGGGGTGGGGGGAAAGGTCCTAGCATGGATACGGAACTACCTAACAGGAAGGAGCCAAAGAGTTACGGTAAGGGGTGAGAAGTCCGACTGGCGAACAGTAACAAGTGGAGTACCACAAGGATCGGTGCTGGGACCAATTCTATTTCTTGTATATGTTAACGACATGTTTACAGGCGTAGAGTCCTACATGTCGATGTTTGCGGATGACGCAAAGTTAATGAGAAGAGTTGTGACAGATGAGGATTGCAGGATCCTCCTAGAGGACCTGAACAGGTTGCAGAGATGGTCAGAGAAATGGCTACTGGAATTCAACACGAGCAAATGTAAAGTTATGGAAATGGGACTAGGAGATTGGAGACCAAAGGGACAGTACACAATGAAGGGGAACAGCCTACCAGTAACGACGCGTGAAAGAGACCTGGGGGTGGACGTAACACCTAATCTATCTCCTGAGGCACATATAAATAGGATAACGACAGCAGCGTACTCTACACTGGCAAAAGTTAGAACATCATTCAGAAACCTAAGTAAGGAGGCATTTAGGGAGCTTTACACTGCCTACGTAAGGCCAGTCTTAGAGTATGCCGCCTCATCATGGAGTCCCCATCTGAAGAAGCATATAATGAAACTGGAAAAGGTTCAGAGGTTTGCAACGAGACTCGTCCAAGAGCTACAAGGGATGGGGTATGAGGAGCGCCTGAGGGAACTGTGCCTTACGACACTAGAAAGAAGAAGGGAGAGGGGGGGACATGATAGGAATGTATAAGATACTCAGAGGGATTGACAGAGTGGACATAGACGAAATGTTCACACGGAATAGTAACAGAACGAGGGGACATGGATGGAAGCTTGAAACTCAGATGAGTCACAGAGATGTTAGGAAGTTTTCTTTTAGCGTGAGAGTAGAGGGAAAATGGAATGCACTTCAGGAACAGGTTGTGGAAGCAAATACTATTCATAATTTTAAAACCAGGTATGATAGGGAAATGGGACAGAAGTCATTGCTGTAAACAACCGATGCTCGAAAGGCGGGATCCAAGAGTCAATGCTCGATCCTGCAGACACAACTAGGTGAGTACAACTAGGTGAGTACACACACACACACACACACACACACTCACTCACACACACACACACACACACACACACACACACACACACACACACACACACACACACACACACACACACACACACACACACACACACACACACACAGTTGATTGACAGTTGAGAGGCGGGCCGAAAGAGCAAAGCTCAACCCCCGCAA
The DNA here is from genome assembly GCF_040958095.1 of Procambarus clarkii. Lineage (NCBI taxonomy): Eukaryota > Metazoa > Arthropoda > Malacostraca > Decapoda > Cambaridae > Procambarus > Procambarus clarkii. The sequence goes on along the minus strand of NC_091185.1, from coordinate 39,012,478 downwards.
AAACACAACTAGTAAACACACACACACACACACACACACACACACACACACACACACACACACACACACACACACACACACACACACACACACACACACACACACACACACACACACACACACACACACACAACACACACACACACACACACACACACACACACACACACACACACACACACACACACACACACACACACACACACACACACACACACACACACACACACACACACACATTTGCTGAAATACTCTCAATCAGCTCTCATTTGCTGAAATACTTAAAACGAACCCTGAAGCTAGGTCTGCAGTTAAGGAAGTTGCCATGGAAGTGGCTTCCTCTCAGGAAGCGGCTAGATGTACCAGCCGGCTGATAGAGAGAAATCGAGCAGTAGTAGTAGCAGGCATTAAGGAGCAAACAGGGACCAGACCAAAGGAGCGGAGAGACAAGGACAAAAACAAGATTAAAGAGATCCTTAAAGAGGTAAGGATGGAGGGAGCTGAGCGAAATGTTGAAAAGGTTTTCAGGCTTGGAAAGTACAACAAGGACAGAGACCGAATGATAAAGGTGGTTTTCATGAGCGAAATCGCGAAAGAGGAACTATTAGAAAGGAAGTGCTGTCTAGCAGGTGGAGGGAAGTTCAAAAGAGTATTCTTGCAGAGGGATATGACAAGGGAAGAGAGAATGCAAGCAGCAGACGCGAGGAAGGAGCGCAGGGAGAGAGAAAGGAATCAGGGAGCCACACCCCCGATCCCTACAATCCCAGAGGGAAATGGGGAACCCTCCTCAAACAGTGCATTAGCCACAGGGAGTGCGGCACCACCCCCTCATTCCACCCAACAGACACCCTACCTGCCCCAACCCCTGTCAGCCCCCCACTAAGTACCCACCTAAGGCACCCCCCTCCTCCCACTCCCCCCTCCTCCCAGGACCTCCCTTCTCCCCCATCCCCCAAGCCCTCCCTTCTCCCACATGCCCTTCCGTCCCTCCCACCTACAAGCCCTCCAATCTCCCCCACCCCCCTAAACTCCCCACTCTCCCCCACCCCACCTAAGCCTTCCCCTCTCCACCACTCTACAAAACCCTCCCCTCTTCCTCAACCACCTCAGCCTTCCCTTTCCCCCCACGCCCTCCCCACTTTATTGCCCCCCCAAACCCCCCTTTCTCCCCCATCCCCCCACCCCCCTCAACCCTCCCCCCCTCACCCACTCCCCCTACCCTCCCCCTCCCCCCTCACCCACTCCCCCTACCCTCCCCCTCCCCCCCCTCACCCACTCCCCCTACCCTCCCCCTCCCCCCTACCCCCCCAAGCCCTTCCTCCTCCACCAGTCTCCCCATACCAGATCCTCCCAGCTCCCGCTCACCCCAGACCACACAGGTCCTCCCCAGAGGAGAAGCAGAAGAGAGTTAGTTTCAGGGCAATGTACTCGAACATAGATGGGATCACAAGCAAGGCAAGTGAACTAAGGGAAAGAGCACAAGAAGTGAACCCAGATGTAATTGGACTCACTGAAACAAAACTCTCTGGAATCATAACAAATGCCGTGTTTCCCCAGGAGTACACAATAATAAGGAAAGAGAGGGAAGGTAGGGGAGGAGGAGGAGTGGCCCTACTCATGAGAAAGGAATGGAGTTTTAAGGAGATGGCTATCCCGGGCTGTGAGGGTTTCAGAGACTACATAGCAGGCACCATGACAATGGGAGGACCAAGGATAGTAGTAGCAGTAATATATAATCCTCCACCAAATGACAGAAGACCCAGTCAAGAGTACGAAAGCAACAACATGGCAGTTAACACTATAATTGAGAGGGCAGCCTCTTCTGCCTGTAGAAATAGATCCCACCTGCTCATCATGGGGGACTTCAATCACGGCAGGATTGATTGGGAGAACAAGGAACCGCATGGAGGCGAGGATACGTGGAGAGCCAAACTACTGGAGGTGGCGACTAGAAACTTCTTAACCCAGCATGTAAGTGAACCCACAAGGATGAGAGGAAATGACGAACCAGCGAGACTCGACCTGGTTTTCACCCTGAACGACTCTGACATAAGAGAAATCAGTTTTGAGGACCCAGTAGGAATAAGCGACCACAGTGTATTGGTGTTTGAGTACCTGATTGAAGAAGGGTTATTGAACTCGAGGAGGGATACCGAAACCAAAAGGTTAGCATACCGAAAGGGAAACTATGAGGAGATAAGAAAATGCCTAGCAGATATAGCATGGGAAACAGAGCTCAGGGAAAAGACGGCCCAAGATATGATGGAATACATCACGCAAAAATGCAAGGATGCAGCAAACAAGTTTGTCCCAGTCCAAAAGGAAAACAGTGAAATGAATATGAGAAACCCATGGTTTAATCAGAGATGTAGGCTAGCTAAGCTGCAAAGTAAAAGGGCATGGAGAAACTATAGGAATAACAGGACACTGGAGAGCAGAGAAAGATACCAGAATCCCAGGAATGAATATGTTAGGATGAGAAGAGAGGCAGAAAGACAATACGAAAATGACATCGCAAGCAAGGCAAAGACTCAGCCTAAATTGCTGCATAGCCACATCTTGAGAAAAACAACAGTAAAGGAACAGGTTATGAAATTAAGGTTAGGGGCAGAAGGATTCACTACAAACGACAAGGAAGTGTGTGAGGAACTGAATAAGAAATTCCAAGGGGTCTTCACATTAGAGCAAGGAGAAATCCCAGAGATAAGAGAGGGAATAGCTAACCAGGAACCACTGGAAGAGTTTGAGATTACCAGCGGGGAAGTAAGGAAGTGTTTACTAGAATTGGATGTGACAAAGGCTATAGGCCCAGATGGAATCTCCCCTTGGATACTAAAGGAAGGAGCAGAAGAACTGTGCCTCCCGCTCTCCATGGTGTATAACAAGTCACTGGCAACAGGGGAACTGCCAGAAATTTGGAAAGCAGCTAACGTAGTCCCGATATACAAGAAAGGGGATAGACAGGAGGCACTGAACTACAGACCAGTGTCCCTAACCTGCATACCATGCAAGATGATGGAGAAGATTGGGCGAAGAAAGCTAGTGGAGCACCTGGAGCGAAAGAACTTTGTAACACAGCATCAACATGGATTCAGGGATGGCAGGTCCTGCCTCACAGGGTTACTTGAATTCTACGACCAGGCAACAAAAATAAGGCAAGAAAGAGAAGGGTGGGCAGACTGCATATTTTTGGATTGTCAGAAAGCCTTTGACACAGTGCCACACAAGAGGCTAGTGAAAAAACTGGAGATGCAGGCTGGAGTGAAAGGGAAGGTACTCCGTTGGATACAGGAGTACCTAAGTAACAGGAGACAACGAGTCAGTGTGAGGGGTGAGGTCTCAGATTGGCGAGACGTTACGAGTGGAGTACCGCAGGGGTCAGTCCTCGGACCTATACTGTTTCTGATATATGTAAATGATCTTCCAGAGGGTATAGAATCGTTTCTCTCAATGTTTGCCGATGATGCAAAATTTATGAGGAGGATTGAAACAGAGGACGATAGTAGGAGGCTACAAGATGACCTAGACAGACTGAGTGAATGGTCCAACAAATGGCTGTTGAAGTTCAACCCGAGTAAATGCAAAGTAATGAAACTAGGTGGTGGAAATAGGAGGTCAAACACAGGATACAGAATAGGAGATGAAGTACTTAATGAAACGAACAGAGAGAAAGATCTAGGAATTGACATCACACCAGACCTGTCTCCTGAAGCCCACATAAAAAGAATAACGTCTGCGGCATATGCGAGGCTGGCTAACATCAGAACAGCGTTCAGGAACCTGTGTAAGGAATCATTCAGAATCTTGTACACCACATATGTAAGACCAATCCTGGAGTATGCGGCCCCAGCATGGAGCCCGTACCTTGTCAAGCACAAGACGAAGCTGGAAAAAGTCCAAAGGTATGCCCCTAGACTAGTCCCAGAACTAAGAGGCATGAGTTACGAGGAAAGGCTGCGGGAAATGCACCTTACGACACTGGAAGACAGAAGAGTAAGGGGAGACATGATCACAACCTACAAAATCCTCAGAGGAATCTACCGGGTAAACAAGGATAAACTATTCAACACTGGTGGGACGCGAACAAGGGGACACAGGTGGAAACTTTCAGTGTCAGAGTAGTTAACGGATGGAATGCATTAGGCAGTGATGTAGTGGATGCTGACTCCATACACAGTTTTAAATGTAGATATGATAGAGCCCAGTAGGCTCAGGAATCTGTACACCAGTTGATTGACAGTTGAGAGGCGGGACCAAAGAGCCAAAGCTCAACCCCTGCAAGCACAAATAGGTGAGTACAAATAGGTGAGTACACACACACACACACACACACACACATACATTACCCCCCCCCCTTTTTTCAATTCCTTTGTAACATACCAGATATTCCACTTCCCTACCCCCAAAACCCTCCCACACAGACCCTCCTCCATCTCCCTCCCCCTCTCCCACCACCTGACCACCTGACCTGAAGTGACCATCTCTGCCCCCTCCCACCCTCCAAACCCAAGTATCCCTCCCCTACAAACAAACACAACCACAACCAGCATCCCAGAAACACCAGAGGGGAGGGAAACACCCCCCCCCCCTTCCTCTGCATAGAAACCTTCCCTTCCCCTCACCCTACCTGCCCCCACCCAAATGCTCACCCAACCCTCCCCCCCCCCCAACCCATTCTGACCCTGTCACCCCTCCCCCATTCCCACCATGTCCCCCCTCCTCCTTCATCCCATACCCTCCCTATCCCTCCTACCCCCATATCCTCCATGTCCCCCCTATCTCCTTTCCCCACACCCTACCTGTCCCCCCTTCCCTTGAACCCCCATCCCCCACCCCAAGATCTTCTGAGACCCTGCAAACCACCTCACAGATCTTCACACCCAAGGAACAGCTTCAACCACCAGCAGAATGGTCAACAAGAGGGGGACAAGAAAATGAGCAGAAGTGAGCTTCAAGGCAATGTACACTATCATAGATGGGATTACAAATAAAACAAGTGGACTTGGAGAATTCTCTTGTTGTTGGAGAATGGGCACTAGAAAAAACTCCAGACATAATAGCACTCACAGAAACAAAGCTAACGAAAACTATAACAAATGCAGTGTTTCCGCAGGACCCCTATGTAGTGAGGAAAGAAAGTGAAGAAAGAGGAGCAGCTGGTGTAGCTCTGCTGCTAAGAACAGATTGGAGTTCTTAAGAGATGGTTATTCAGGGCTGTGAAGATATCAGTGACTACATAACAGGTACCATAACAATTGGAGGACAAAAAATTATAGTATTAGTCATATATAATCCCAACAAATGACAGAAGATCCAGACAGGAATATGAATGAAACAACATGGCCACCATTAATATAATAGAGAGAGCAACTCCTGTAGCTAGCAAGAACGGATCCAGACTACAAATCATAGGTGATATCAACCACGGGAAGATAGATTGGGAGAACAGAGACCCACATGGAGGACCAGACACATGGAGAGCTAAGCTGCTGGACGTGGCAACAAGAAACTTTCTAAGCCAACACATCAAGGGACCGACAAGAATGAGAGGAGAGGATGAACCAGCTATGTTTGATCTGATATTTATCCTAAATGAGTCGGCTATAAGGGAAGTTAAGTTGGAAGCCCCCTTGGGAATGAGTGATCACAGTGTATTGTGATCCCCCCAAAAAAGAAATAGGAAATAAAGGGCGGGCGTACCGAAAGGGAAACTATGAGGAGATGAGAAACTTCCTAAGAGATATACCATGGGACACAGAACTCAGAACTAATACCGAACAAGACATGATAGACTCTCACCCAAAAGTGTCAGGAGGCAGTAAACTGGTTTATCCTGGGTCAACAGGAAAAAATAGAGAAGCAAAAGACGAACCCATAGTTTAATAGGGCATGTATGAAAGCAAAGGAACTGAACAAAAGGGCGTGGAGGAACTTCCGAAATAACAGATAACCAGAAAGCAGAGAGAGATTCCAGAGAACCTGGAATGAGTATGTTAGTGTGAGAAGAGAAGCTGAGAAAAAGTATGAAAATGATATAGCTAATAAAGCCAAGTCTGAACCAAAGCTACTCCACAGTCACGTTAGGAGAAAAGCAACAGAGAAGAAACAGGTGATGAAACTTAGAACTGGTTTGGACAGGTACACAAAGAATGACAAAGAGGTGTGTGAAGAAGAACAAGAAGTTCTACGATGTCTTCACAATAGAACAAGGTGAGGTCACTGCGCTAGGAGAGGTGGCAGTAAACTAGGCGACCTTGGATGGGTTCGAAATTACAAGAGATGAGGTCAAGAGGCATCTGTTGGATCTGGATGTGAGAAAGGCTGTTCTCCCGGATGGAATCTCACCTTGAGCATAGACAGAGTGTGCAGAAACGCTTTGCTTGCCACTTTCCATAGTGTATAGTAGGTCTCTGGAGATGGGAGACCTACCAGAAATATGTAAGACGGCTAATGTAGTCCCAATACACAAAAAGGGTGACAGACAAGAGGCACTGAACTAGAGGCCAGTGTCCTTAAATTGTATACCATGCAAGGTGATGGAGAAGATCGAACAAATGGTTGTTAGAGTTTAAACCAAGTAAATGTAATGTAATGAAGATAGCTGTAGGGAGCAGGAGATCATATACACGGTATCATTTGAGAGATGAAATACTTCAGGAGTCAGAAAGAGAAAAGACCAAGGGGTTGATATCACGCTAGATCTGTCCCCTGAAGCCAATATCAAGAGGATAACATCATGGGCACATGACCGGTTGGCTAACATAAGACCGGCCTTTAGAAACGTGTGTAAGGAATCATTTAGAACTTTGTATGCCACATATGTCAGACCAATCCTGGAGTATGCGGCTCCAGCATGAGGTCCATATCGAGTCAAGCATAAGATTAAATTGGAAAAGATTCAAAGGTTTGCCACCAGATTAGTATCCGAACTGAGGTGTATGAACTACGAGGAGAAACTATGGGAATTAAACCTCACGTCACTGAGAGACAGAAGAGTTAGAGCGGACATGATCACCACATACAAGATTCATAGAGGAATTGATAGGGTAGATAAAGACAGACTATTTAACACAAGGTACACACTCACTAGGGGACACAGGTGGAAATTGTGTGCCCATTTGAGCTATTGAAACGTTAGAAAAAAAAAATCAGTGTCAGAGTAGTACGTAGACATATGGATTGCATTAGGAAGTGATGTGGAGGAGGCAGACTCCATACACAGTTTCATGTGTAGATATGGTAGAGCCCAATTGGCTCAGAAATCTTTACATTAGTTGATTGACAGTTGAGAGGCGGGAACAAAAAGCCAGAGCTCAACTTCCGCAAGTACAACTTGGTAAGTACAACTAGGTAAGTACACACAGAGGGGGGCCGTGGCTGAATGGACAGCGCTTGGGACTCGTAATCGCAGGGTCCGGGTTCGATCCTTGCCGACGGCGGAAACAGATGGGAAGAGTTTCTTTCATCCTGATGTTTCTGTTACCTAGCAGTAAATAGGTACCTGGTAATTAAATAGCTGTTACGGGCTGCTTTCTGGGGTGTGAGTGTGTGTGTGTGTGTTGAAAAAAATCATAAGTTAGTTGTAAGTAACAGTTGATTGACTGACAGTTGAGAAGCGGGCCAAAGAGCAGAGCTCAAGTATTGTGAACACAACTAGGTGAATACAACTAAGTGAATACACACACACACACACACATACACACGCTCGGGACCAAAGAGCCAGAGCTCAACCCCCGCAAACACAACTAAGTGAGTACACACACACCCACACACACACATTCCTAATGCATGGAATGCATTAGGAAGTGATGTGGTGGAGGCTGACTCCATACACAGTTTCCAGTGTAGATATGATAGAGCCCAATAGGCTCAGGAATCTGTACACCTGTTGATTGACGGCTGAGAGGCGGGAACAAAGAGCCAGAGCTCAACACCTGCAAGCACAACTAGGTGAGTACAACGAGGTGAGTACACACACGCACGCGCGCACACACACACATCGAACACATGTGGAGTGAATTCAGGGAAGGACTGAGGGTTATGAAGGTGAAAGTATCCAACCTGCAGGATGAGCTGAAGGTAGTAAAGGAGGAAATAAAAAGCCTGAAAGCGAATCCTACCCAACACCAGATGCAAACCATCCCGAAGGGAGATGGATACGTTCCTGCTGAGGGGAAACTTACAATACAACCCTCACTTGCAGAATTGTTTAAAAATAACATTGATGCTAGGTCTGCAGTAAGGGAAGTTGCCATGGAAGTGACTTCTTTTCAGGAAGCAGCTAAATTTACGAGCCGGCTGATAGAGAGAAAAAGAGCATTAGTAGTAGCAGGCATTAAGGAGCAAACAGGGACCAGCCCAAAGGAGCGAGACAAGGACAAAAGCATAGATACTGAGATCCTTAAAGAGGTACAGATGGAGAGGGCTGACCAAAATATTGAAAAGGTTATTCAGGCTTGGAAAGTACAACAAGCACAGAGACCGTTTGATATAAGTGGTATTCATGAGCGAGAACATGACAGAGGATCTGTTGGCAAGGAAGAGAGGTCTAGCAAATGTACAGAAGTTCGAAAAAGTATTCCTGAAGAGGGATATGACAAGGGACGAGAGAGTGAGGGCAGCAGACGCAGGGAAACGGAAAAGATATGAGAACCACAACCCTGAACCCTACAATCCCAGAGGGGAGTGGGGAACCCTCCAAAAACAGTTCAACAGCCACAGGGAGTGGAGCACCAACCCCCACATTCTTCCCAATAGCCATCCTAACTGTCCCATCTCCTGACAGCCCACCACTAAGTGCCCACTATTATAGTGTGGGTTGGTGGTATTGTCGTCGTTGATCCTACTCTACGGACAACCCAACCCACAACTCGGTAGAGTGCTTATACCTCTCTAGGAGATCACCCTCGGCGCTCCTGGCTCTTGGAGAGGGGGCTCAACGTCACATGTTTAGGGGATGCGGCTCCAACACTTAGCCTCGTTGTCACGTGCACACACCAACTCGAGTTGCTGTGACTCCCCACTCTCTCCTTAGGTGATATGATCTCCTCAATCCCCCTTTGACTTATTAGTATTACCTTCTACCCTGTCCACAGCAGTGGTTCTTGGTTCTTTCTCTCTCTCTCTCTCCTTCTGTACTATTTCATGGGAAGCCTCACTAGGACAAGGTCAAATACCAGCAAATTTGAATACATTTACTGGACAGAGCACATACACAATACATATACACATATAATAATAAGGAATCCTATACTCTATACCATTACAATCAGGTTGCTCTCCAACACCATCAGAACTCTATTATCAGTTTACCAAGTGGTATCCAATCTTCTGATTCACCACCTGATTCACCACCTGATTCTGTTGCACCATCAGCAAGTGAAAATATATATATATATATATATATATATATATATATATATATATATATATATATATATATATATATATATATATATATATATATATATATATATATATATGTATATATATATATATATATATATATATATATATATATATATATATATATATATGTATATATATATATATATATATATATTTATATATTTATATATATATATATATATATATATATATATATATATATATATATATATATATATATATATATATTGGTAGCAGCCTTTCCTGTAGACATATATTATTAAATATGACCGAAAAAGTAAGATTAATAATTCTAACACGAATTTTCTCGATCTTTCGTACGTTTCTTTTCACTGTTGGTGGTAATTCAAAAATCAATTCTCCAAAATTCATTTTTATTTCTAGTCTGACTCGACACTTGAGCGCGTTTCGTAAAACTTATTACATTTTCAAAGACTTTAGCTTACACATACAAAACTGAATAGAACTTACACATCTTCGATTTGTTTATATCTACATTTGAGTGAGGTGGATGGGGTGAGGTGGTATTAATAGGGTATTAAATTCCTAAACACAAGACAGAACACGAAACAATGGGTATTGAATGGAAGTGATTTGTAGAAAGCCTATTGGTCCATATTTCTTGATGCTTCTATATTGGAGCGGAGTCTTGAGGTGGGTAGAATAAAGTTGTGCATTAATTGGCTGTTGATTGCTGGTGTTGACTTCTTGATGTGTAGAGCCTCGCAGACGTCAAGCCGCCTGCTATCGCTGTATCTATCGATAGATATATATAAATGTGTACAAAGAAAATCAGCATGTGAATGCAATAACATATATCAGTATAAATGTTCCTTGATACACAACAATGATCAATCGATCACTCTATCAGTCCTAGAACAGATACATCTGTAGGTAATCCAGCCTACGACTGTGACTCTAAACTTCAGTATAAAACACTCCTTGACATAAGAATGCAAACAATCACTCACCTCTCATTGCGCCTTGCACGCTAATGACAAACACTCTATCACCTCCCTACAAGTAATCATTTAGAACTCTCCTTCCACATCTGGAAGTTCACTACCTTGATCTATTCAGGTTCTTCCGGGTTTAACCACCAGGATCCTCTGCAGCTCCTCCAGGCTGCTACACCATGCAGTTCTCCTTGAGCAACTATGGTGCTTCACTCTGATGCTAGGGTCCTCCACAGCTCTCCTGGCTGCTACACCATGAAGTTTCCTCGAGCAACTATGGTGCTTCACCACCTCTACAGAGGCACGTGACACACCTCTTCGCTGCTTCTCCTCACAGCTCGAGGTCCTCTCCTCCGCTACCTTGGAGTCTCATCAACTACTCCCTCTGTGCTGGCTTCGAAGTTCTCAGCAACTTCTTCCCCAAAGACAAACCTGCAACCCATCGACACTCCAATAAAAATGTTTCCCCTTTAACACAAACAAAAATAATCACACAATATGTTTGCCTTAAACCTCTATCTGTCCTCTACATACTGTGAGAGTGGACTCCCCCGTTGGGCGGGTCCATGCTCCACCTCGCCTGGCGGGCCTCCTCACTCTCCTCCGCTGGTCAGTTGGCTTCAAGAGGTCGACGGGAGAGGACGCGCTGCTCGTCCCTCCAGCTGTCTCTCTCATCTCCGTCCTCTTATTTAGGCTTCCTGCCTTACCAAAACATGTCTAACTTATCAATAAACATTGCTACTTCGCTGGGCACACGACCAACTACAAGCAATCACTATGAACTGACATAAATCGTGCTTACCACAGATTTTCTGGTCGTGGCCGCTCCTCCCTCTGACGAAGCCTGGTCAGGGTGCTGCCACGGCTCACGATAATGTCTCTGTACGGCTTAATACTCTCCTAGCCGTCCAGGAATTGAGACCACAACGTTCTCAGCTCGATTCCACAGCTGGCACATCTGCACCCTTCTATATATCACTAGGGGTCCCTTTCTGACGGGAGCTCAACGGAGCGCATCTTTTCCCCTGCGATGTCTGGCGCTCAAGTGAGGTCAAAGCCCTCCAGAAGCGAGCCTCACGCCACCAGCAAAATATCTACATCTCCTAACCAGTCATTTATCTGTTTTCTTCTTCACTGCCCATAAACTCAAATTGTTATTTAAATCCAACCAACTATTTTACATATGCGTTATCACCTCCATATTTCCTAGACCTTCCGGTTAGGTCAGGCTTGCTGAATAACTCTCAAGGGGGAGACTCGTTTCTCCTATAGGCTGAGATCATAACACCACCGAGGGCACCCTCCCCCCACTAACCCCCTCCCCAGGATCTCCCTTCTCCCCCACCCCCCACCCCCCAACCCTCCTTTCTCAAACATGCCCTCCAATCTCCCCCACCCCCAAGCCCTCAGTTCTCCCCTACCCCTCTTATCCCTTCACTCTCCCCATCCCTTCTAGGCCCTCCCTTCTCCCCCACTCCCCTAAACCCTCCCTTCTCCCTGATTCCCTCCACCCCCCTTTCCCCTCCACGTCCCCAAGCTCTGCCCCTCTTCTTCCCCCCCCCCCAAGCCCCCCTTCTCCTCCATCCCCCCATACCCCTCAAGCCTCCCCGTTTCCCAAACCCCCCAAGCCTCCCCCTCTCGTGTACCCCCCCCCAAAACCTTCCCCCTCTCACCCTCCCCCTCTTACCCACTCCCCCAAGACTCCCTCTCTCACTCCCTCCCCAAGCCTCGCAATCCTACCCTCTCTACAAACTCTTTCAACACCCTCCTCCCCCCAAAGCCGACCCTCCACCACCATCCTCCCCCATGCCGGATCTTCCCAACCCCCGCACACCCCAGATCCCACAGCCCCCCCCTCCTCAGAGGAAGGACAGAGAGAGTCAGTTTCAGGGTGATGTACTCGAACATAGATGGGATTACAAGCAAGGCAAGTGAACTAAGGGAAACAGCACAAGAATTTAACCCAGATATAATTGGACTCACTGAAACAAAACTCTTAGGAATCATAACGAATGCCGTGTTTCCCCAGGAGTACTCAGTAATATGGAAAGAGAGGAAAGGTAGGAGAGAAGTCGGAGTGGCCCTACTAATGAGAAAGGAATGGAGTTTCAAGGAGATGGCTATCCCAGGCTGCGAGGGTTTCAGAGACTACATAACAGGCATCATGACAATGGGAGGATGAAGAATAGTAGAGGCAGTGATATATATAACCCTCAAACAAATGACAGAAGACCCAGTCAAGAGAACGACAACAACAACATGGCAGTTAACACTATTATTGAGAGAGTAGCCTCTGTTGCCTGTAGAAATAGATCCCATCGGCTCATCATGGGGTACTTCAATCACGGAAGAATTGACTGGGAAAACAAGGAAGCGCAAGGAAACGAGGACACGTAGAGAGCCAAACTATTGGAGGTGGCGACTAGAAACTTTTTAAGCCAGCATGTCAGGGAACCCACAAGGATGAGAGGAAACGATGAACCAGCGAGACTCGACCTAGTCTTCACTCTGAACGACTCCGACATAAGGGAAATCAGTTTTGAGGCCCCAGTAGGAATGAGCGACCACAGTGTACTGGCGTTTGAGTACCTGGTTGCAGACAGAAGGTTTATTGAACTCGAGGAGGGGTACTGAAAACAAAAGGCTGACATTCAGGAAAGGAAACTATGAGGAGATAAGAAAATTCCTAACAGATATAGCATGGGAAACAGAGCTCAGGGAAAGATGGCCCAAGGCATGATGGATTACATCACGCAGGAAGTGTAAGGAGGCAGCAAACAAGTTTGTCCCAGTCCAAAAAGAAAACAATGAAATGAAGATGAGAAACCCATGGTTTAATCAGAAATGTAGGCTAGCTCAGCAGCAGAGTAAAAGGGCATGGAGAAACTATAGAAATAACAGGACAATTGAGAGCAGAGAAAGATACCAGAGTGCCAGGAATGAATATGTCAGGTTGAGAAGAGAGGCAAAAAGGCAATACGAAAATGACATCGCAAGCAAGGCAAAGACTCAACTAAAATTGCTGCACGGTCACGTAAGGAGAAAAGCAACAGTAAAGGAATAGGTAATGAAAATAATTAAGGTTAGGGGCAGACGAATTCACAACAAACGACAAGGAAGTGTGCGAGGAACTGAATAAGATATTCCAAGAGGTCTTCACTTTAGAGCAAGGAGAAGCTCCAAATATATGAGAGGGAACAGTTAACCAGGATCCACTAGAAGAGTTTGAGATTACCAGTGGGGAAGTAAGGAAGCTTTTACTAGAGTTGGACGTAATAAAGGCTATAGGCCCAGATGGAATCTCCCCTTGGATACACAAGGAAGGAGCAGAAGCACTGTGCCTACCACTCTCAATAGGGAATAACGAATCACTGGCAACAGGGGAACTGCCATGAATTTGGAAAGCGGCTAATGTAGTCCTGATATATATGAAGGGGGATAGGCAGGAGGCACTGAACTACAGGCCAGTATCCCTAACTTGTATACCATGTAAGCTGATGGAGAAGATTGTGCAAAAAACGTTAGTTGAACATATGGAGCAAAATAACTTTGTAACACAGCATCAACATGGGTTCAGGGATGGTAAATCCTGCCTCACAGGATTAATTGAATTCTACGACCAGGCAACAAAAATCAGGCAAGAAAGAGAGGGGTGGGCAGACTGTATACTCTTAGATTGTCAGAAAGCCTTTGGCACAGTACCACACAAGAGGCTGGTGAAAAAGAGGCTGGAGTGAAAGGGAAGGTACTAAATTGGATAAGGGAGTACCCAAGCAACAGAAGACAGAGAGTCACTGTGAGGGTCAAGGTCTCAGACTAGCGAAACGTCACCAGTGGAGTCCCGCAGGGTTCAGTCCTTGAACCTATACTGTTTCTGATATATATAAATGATCTTCCAGAGGGGATAAAATCGTTCCTCTCATTGTTTGCTGATGGTGCAAAAATTACGAGGAGGATTAAAACAGATGATGATAGTAGGAGACTTCAATATGACCTAGATAGACTGAATGAATGGTCCAGCAAATGACTGCTAAAGTTCAACCCGATTAAATGTAAAGTAATGAAACTAGGCGGTGGAAACAGGAGGCCAAATACAAGATACAGAATAGGAGATGAAGTACTTCATGAAACGGACAAAGAGAAAGATCTAGGAGTTGATATCACTCCAAACTTATCTCCTGAACCCCAAATAAAAATAATAACATCTGCGGCATATGCAAGGCTGACCTAACATCAAAACTACCTTTAAGAACCTGTGTAAGGAAACATTCAGAACATACGTAAGACCAATCCTGGAGTATGCAGCCCCTGCATAGAGCCCGAATCTTGTCAAGCACAAGACGAAGCTGGAAAAAGTTCAGAGGTGTATGTCACTAGGTTACTCCCAGAACTAAGAGGCATGAGTTACGAGGAAAGGCTGCATGAAATGCACCTACTGGAAGACAAAAGAGTAAGGGGCGACAAGATCACTGCCTACAAAATTCTGAGAGAAATTGACCGGGTAGATAAGGATAAACTTTTAAACACGGGTGGTACAAGCACAAGAGGATGCAGGTGGAGACTAAGAACCCAAATGAGCCACAGAGACGTTAGAAAGAACTTTTTTAGTGCCAAGTAGTTACCTGATGGAATGCATTAGGCAGTGATGTGGTGGAGGCTAACTCCATACACAGTTTCAAATGTAGATGTGATAGAGCCAAGTAGGCTCAGGAATCTGTACATCAGTTGATTGACAGTTGAGAGGCGGGACTAAAGAGCCAGAGTTCAACCCCCGCAAGCACAATTAGGTGAGTTCACACACACACACACACACACACACACACACACACACACACACACACACACACACACACACACACACACACACACACACACACACACACACACACACACACACACACACACACACACATACACACACACACACACACACACACACACACACACACACACACACACACACACACACACACACACACACACACACACACACACACACACACACACACACACACACATACACACACACACACACACACACACACACACATCTTACATACAGGAATGTACAGGAATCTGTACACCAGTTGATTGACGGTTGAGAGGCGGGACCAAAGAGCCAGAGCTCAACCCCCGCAAGCACAATTAGGTAAGTACAATTAGGTAAGTACACACACACACGAGGCGGGACCAAAGAGCCAGAGCTCAACCCCCGCAAGCACAATTAGGTAAGCACACACATACACACACACACACACACACACACACACACACACACACACACACACACACACACACACACATATATATGAGGGAACTCAATAAGAAATTCCAGGAAGTCTTCACCTCAGAGCAAGGAGACGTCCCAGAGATAAGAGAGGGAAAATCATACCAGACACCACTAGAGGAGTTGGTATTACCATTGGGGAGGTGAGGAAGCATCTGCTGGATTTGGACGTGACAAAGGCCATAGGCCCGGATGGAATCTCACCATGGATTCTAAAGGAAGGAGCAGAAGCTCTTTGCCTACCACTCTCCATGGTGTACAACAAGTCACTGGTAACAGATGAACTGCAAAAAAACTTGGAAGACGGCCAATGTAGTCCCATTATACAAGTAGGGTGATAGGCAGGAGGTACTGAACAACAGGCCAGTTTCCCTAGCTTGCATTCTATGCAAGATGATGGAAAAGTTTGTGCGAAAAAAGCTGGAGGAACATCTGGAGCGGAAGAACTTTGTAACACAACGTCAGCATGGGTTCAGAGATGGAAAATCATGCCCAACAGGATTAACTGAGTTCTATGACCAGGCAACAAAAATCAGGCAAGACAGAGAGGGCTGGGCAGACTGCATATTCCTGGACTGCAGAAAGCTTTTGGCACAGTACCACATAAGAGACTAGTGCACAAACTGGAGATGCAGGCAGGAGTGAAAGGGGGGTACTCCACAGGATAAGAGAGTACCTAAGAAACAGGACACAGCGAGTCACGGAGTGAGGTGAGGTCTCGGATTGGAGAGGAGTCACCAGTGGAATCCTACAGGGATCAGCACTTGGACCTATACTGTTTCTGATATACGTAAATGATCTCCAAGAAGGAATTGACTCGTTCCTCGCGATGTTTGCTGATGATGCAAAAATTATGAGGAGGATCAAGACAGAGGAGGATAGTATGAGGCTACAAGATGACCTAGACAAACTGGTGAAATGGTCCGACAAATGGCTACTAAAGTTCAACCCAAGTAAATGTAAGGAAATGAAACTACGAGGAGGAACTAGAAGGCCAGTCACTGGATACCGAATGGGAGATGAAGACCTTAACGAAACGGATAGAGAGAAAGGTCTAGAAGTTGATATCACGCCAAACCTGTCTCCTGAAGCCCACATCAAAAGATTAACATCAGCGGCCTATGCGAGGCTGGCTAACATCAGAAGTACTATCAGAAACCTGTGTAAGGAATCCTTCAGAACCTTGTATACCACATATGTAAGGCCAATCCTGGAGTATGCAGCCCCAGCATGGAGCCCATATCAAGTCAAGCACCAAACGAAGCTGGAAAAGAGGTATGCCACTAGGCTAGTCCCAGAACGAAGAGGCATGAGTTATGAGGACAGACTATGTGAACTGCACCTCACGTCGCTGGAAGACAGAAGAGCTAGGGGATACATGACCACCACATACAAAATTCTCAGAGGAATTGACAGGGTAGACAAAAATGGATTGTACATTAACACGGGTGGTACACGCACAAGAGGACACAGGTGGAAGCTGAATACCCAAATGAGCCACAGAGACATTAGAAAGAACGTTTTCAGTGTCAGAGTAGTTAATAAATGGAACGCACTAGGAAATGATGAGGTAGTGGCTGACTTCATACACAGTTTCAAATGTAGATATGCCAGAGACCAGTAGGCTCAAGAATATGTACATTAGTTGATTGACAGTTGAGAGGCGGGACCAAAGAGCCAGAGCTCAACCCTCGCAAGCACAACAAGGTAAGTACAACTAGGTGAGTACACACGCACACACACACACACACACGCACACACACACACACACACACACACACACACACACACACAGCATTGGGTTTGTAAACAAGCACCAACATGGGTTCTGGACAGGGAAATCATGCCTAACAAACCTTTTAGAATTCTATGATAAAGTAACAAGGATAAGGCAGGACAGAGAAGGCTGGGCAGACTGCATATTTCTTGACTGCCAAAAGGCCTTTGATACGGTACCGCACATGAGACTGCTATACAAACTTGAGAGGCAGGCAGGAGTAAGCGGAAAGGCCCTAGTATGGGTGAAGAACTACCTAACAGGAAGGAGCCAGAGGGTAATGGTAAGGGGCGAAAAGTCGGACTGGCGAACAGTAACAAGTGGAGTACCTCAAGGATCGGTGCTGGGACCAATCCTCTTTCTAATTTACGTAAATGATATGTTTACAGGAGTGGAATCATACATGTCAATGTTTGCAGATGACGCAAAATTAATGAGAAGAGTTGTGACAGACGAGGATTGTAGGATCCTCCAAGAGGACTTAAACAGGCTGCAGAGATGGTCAGGGAAATGGCTACTGGAGTTTAACACCAGTAAATGTAAAGTTATGGAAATGGGATCAGGTGACAGGAGACCAAAGGGACAGTACACAATGAAGGGGAACAGCCTACCTGTAACGATTCGAGAAAGAGACCTGGGAGTGGATGTGACACCTAATCTAACTCCTGAGGCACATATAAATAGGATAACGACAGCAGCGTACTCTACACTGGCGAAAATTAGAACTTCATTCAGAAACCTAAATGAGGAAGCTTTTAGGGCGCTTTACACTGCCTACGTGAGACCCGTCTTAGAGTATGCCGCGCCATCATGGAGCCCCCACCTGAAGAAACACATAAAGAAACTGGAGAAGGTTCAGAGGTTTGCGACGAGGCTTGTCCCAGAGCTACGAGGGATGGGATATGAAGAGCGGCTGAAGGAACTGAACCTTACGACACTAGAGAAAAGAAGGGAGAGAGGAGATATGATAGGGACATATAAAATACTCAGGGGAATTGACAAAGTGGAAATAGATGAAATGTTCACACGTAATAATAACAGAACGAGGGGACATGGGTGGAAACTGGAAACTCAGATGAGTCACAGAGATGTTAGGAAGTTTTCTTTTAGCGTGAGAGTAGTAGAAAAATGGAATGCACTTGGGGAACAGGTTGTGGAAGCAAATACTATTCATACTTTTAAAACTAGGTATGATAGGGAAATGGGACAGGAGTCATTGCTGTAAACAACCGATAGCTAGAAAGGCGGGATCCAAGAGTCAATGCTCGATCCTGCAAGCACATATAGGTGAGTACATATAGGTGAGTACACACACACACGCACACACACACATGGAATGCATTAGGAAGTAATGTGGTAGAGGCTGACTCCATACACAGTTTCACGTGTAGATATGATAGAGCCCAATAGGCTCAGGAACCTGTACACCTGTTGATTGACGGTTGAGAGGCGGGACCAAAGAGCCAGAGCTCAACCCCCGCAAGCACAACTAGGTGAGCACACACACACACACTCACACACACGTGTGTGAGTGTGTGTGTGTGGAGGTGAGGCCTATCACCCGCTCTCTTTAATGAAGGGCGAGGTACCATCTGCAGGAGTGAAAGAGAATATGAGATACGACTCGTCGCCCTGTATGATCCTCACCCATCCCTGTGAGGGGTGAGGGTCTCACCCCTCACCGTGAGGGGAGAGACCTCAGATTGGCGTGAAGTCACCAGTGGAGTCCAACAGGGCTCTGTACTCGGAACTATCCTGTTTCTGATATACGTAAATGATCTCCCAGAGGGTATTGACTCGTTCTTCTCAATGTTTGCTGACGACGCCAAAATTATGAGAATGATTAAGACAGAGGACGACTGCTTGAGACTTCAAGATGACCTAATCAAACTGAAGGAATGGTTGAACAAGTGTTTGTTGGAGTTTAACCCAAGCAAATGTAATGTAATGAAGACAGGTTTAGGGAGCAGGAGGCCTGATTCTAGGTATCATCTGGGAGATGAAATTCTTCAAGAGTCAGAGAGAGAAAAAGACCTGGGGGTTGACATCACGCCAGACCTGTCCCCTGAAGCCCATTTCAAGAGGATAACATCAGCGGCATATGCCAGGTTGGCTAACATAAGAACGGCATTCAGAAACTTGTGTAAGGAATCTTTCAGAACTTTGTATACCACATATGTCAGGCCAATCCTGGAGTATGCAGCCCCAGCATGGAGCCCATATCTAGTCAAGGATTAGACCAAACTGGAGAAGGTTCAAAGGTTTGCTACCATACTAGTACCCGAGCTGAGAAGTATGAGGTACGATGAGAGACTAAGGAAGTTAAACCTCACATCGCTGGAAAACAGAAGAGTTAGGGTTACATGATCACAATATACAAGATTCTCAAATGAATTGATATTATAGATAAGGACGTTTCGGTCCGTATTGGACCATTCTCAAGTCGATTGAGAATGGTCCAGGACGGACCGAAACGTCGTCATCCCTTCACCTTCTAGTGTGTGGTCTGGCCAACATACTTTTGCCACGTTATTGTGACTCATCGCCTGCATGTAGATAAGGACAGGCTATTTAACCTAATGGGCACACACACTAGGGGACACAGGTGGAAATTGATTGCCCAAATGAACCACAGAGATATTAGAAAGAACTTTTTAGTGTCATAGTGGTTGACAAATGAAATGCATTAGGCAGTGATGTGGTGGAGGCTGACTCCATACACAGTATCAAGTGTAGATAATATAGAGCCCATTAGGCTCAGGACCCTGTACACCAGTTGATTGACAGTTGAGGGGCTGGACCAAAGACCCAGAGCTCAATCCTCGCTAGCACCATTAGGTGAGTACAAATAGGTGTGCACTTACACACAAACATAAATGCATTCACAAACACAAACACACTTGCATGTAAAAACACATGCACGAAGGTCCTCACGGTCGAGCAGAAAGCATTAGACGATGGTTAGGAAGGTTGGGTCCAAGACCTAACAGCTTGATCCTGAAGGTACAAACAAAATATACACACACAAACACAACACATGCATTCCCAACTTCCCCCCCCCCCACACACACACAAATGTGTATATGTATATTGTCTATATACAATGTTTTGTGTATGACAATTGTGAATGTATTCTGTATATGTATATTAAGTATGTATATACACATGTACTCACCTAGTTGTGTTTGCGGGGGTTGAGCCCTGGCTCTTTGGTCCCGCCTCTCAACCGTCAATCAACAGGTGTACAGATTCCTGAGCCTATTGGGCTCTATCATATCTACACTGGAAACTGTGTATGGAGTCAGCCTCCACCACATCACTTCCTAATGCATTCCATTTGTCAACCACTCTGACACTAAAAAAGTTCTTTCTAATATCTCTGCGGCTCATTTGGGCACTCAGTTTCCACCTGTGTCCCCTTGTGCGTGTTCCACTTGTGTTAAATGTGTATATACATGTGTGTATATACACATGTGTGTATATACACATGTGTGTATATACACATGTGTGTATATACACATGTGTGTATATACACATGTGTGTATATACACATGTGTATATTTTGCATCTGGGTCTGGGTGGCCGAGTGGACAGCTCTCTAGACTCGTGGCCCTAAGGACCGGGGTTCGATCCTCCTCACCCGGACAAATGGGCAGAGTTTCTTTAACCCTGATGTCCCGTTACCTAGAATTAAATAGGTACCTGGGAGCTAGACAGCTGTTACAGGCTGCTTCTTGTGTGTGAGTGTGTGTGTGTGTGTGTATGTGTGTGTGTATGTGTGTGTGTGTGTGTGTGTGTGTATGTGTGTGTGTGTGTGTGTGTGTGTGTGTGTGTGTGTGTGTGTGTGTGTGTGTGTGTGTGTGTGTGTGTGTGTGTGTATTCATCTAGTATTCACCTAGTTGTGTTTGCGGGGGTTGAGCTTTGCTCCTTCGGCGCGCCTCTCAACTGTCAATCAACTGTTTACTAATTACTTTTTTTTCCACACCACACACACACACACACACCCCAGGAAGCACCCCGTGTCAGCTGACTAACTCCCAGGTACCTATTTACTGCTAGGTAACAGGGGCATTCAGTGTGAAAGAAACTTTGCCCATTTATTTTTGTCTCGTGCGGGAATCGAACCCGCGCCACAGAATTACGAGTCCTGCGCGCTATCCACCAGGCTACGAAGCTCCAGTATGTGTGTGTACTCACCTATTTGTTCTTGCGGGGGTTGAGCTCTGGCTATTTGGTCCCGCCTCTCAACTGCTAATCAACTGGTGTACAGGTTCCTGAGCCTATTGGGCTCTATCATATCTAAATATGAAACTGTACTCACCTAGTTGTACTCACCTAGTTGTGCTTGCGGGGGTTGAGCTCTGGCTCTTTGGTCCCGCCTCTCAACTATCAATCAACAGGTGTACAGGTTCCTGAGCCTATTGGGCTCTATCATATCTATACTTGAAACTGTGTATGGAGTCAGCCTCCACCACATCACTTCCTAATGCATTCCATAACATTATTGCCAACAGCATTTTGTGTTCCCAGGCGGTCACCCATCCAAGTACTAACCCAACCCAACGTTGCTTAACTTCGCTGATCGGACGAGAAGCGGTGTTCTCAACGTGGTATGGCCGTTGGCTCTCATTGTGGTATGGCCGTTGGCACTTTCCATAGTGTATAGTAGGTCACTGGAGACGGGAGACCTACCAGAAATATGGAAGGCGGCTAATGTGGTCCCAATATACTGTGTATGGAGTCAGCCTCCACCACATCACTGCCTAATACATTCCATTTGTCAACTACTCTGACACTAAAAAAAATCCTTCTAATATCTCTGTGGCTCATTTGGGCACTCAGTTTCCACCTGTGTCCCCTAATGCGTGTGCCCCGTGCGTTAAAAAGCCCGTCTTTATCTACCCTCTCAATTCCTCTGAGAATCTTGTACGTGGTGATTATATCCCCCCTAACTCTTCTGTCTTCTAGCAACCTGAGGTTTAATTCCGGTAGTCTTTCCTCGTAGCTCTTACCTCTCAGCCCGGGTACTAGTCTGGTGGCAAACCTTTGAACTTTTTCCAGTTTGGTCTTATGCTTGACTAGATATGGACTCCATGCTGGGGCTGCATACTCCAGGATCGGTCTGACATAGGTGGTATACAAAGTTCTGAATGATTCGTTGCACATGTGTCTAAATGCCGTTCTTATGTTAGCCAACCTGGCATATGCTGCTGATGTTTTCCTCTTGATATGGGCTTCAGGGGACAGGTCTGGCGTGATATCAACCCCCCAGGTCTTTCTCTCTCTCTGACTCATGTAGAATTTCATCTCCCAAATGATACCTTGTAACTGGCCTCCTGCTCCCTACACCTATCTTCATTGCATTACATTTGCTTGGGTTAAACTCTAACAACCATTTGTTCGACCTTACCTTTAGTTTGTCTAGATCTTCTTGAAGCCTCAAGCAGTCGTCCTCTGTCTTAATCCTTCTCATAATTTTGGCGTCGTCAGCAAACATTGAGAGGAATAAGTTTATACCCTCCGGGAGATCGTTCACGTATATCAGAAACAAGATAGGACCGACTACAGAGCTCTGTGGGACTCCACTGGTGACTTCACGCCAATCTGAGGTCTCACCCCTCACTGTAACTCTTTGCTTCCTATTGCTTAGGTATTCCCTTATCCACTGGAGCACTTTACCAGTTACTCCTGCCTGTCTCCCCAGCTTATGTACCAGCCTCCTATGAGGGACTGTATCAAAGGCTTTCCGACAGTCCAAAAAAATGCAGTCTGCCCAACCTTCTCTTTCTTGCTTAATCTTTGTCACCTGATCGTAAAATTCTATTATGCCAGTAAGGCAAGATTTATCCTCCCTGAACCCATGTTGGCGATTTGTCACGAAGTCCCTTCTCTCCAGATGTGTTACTAGATTTTATCTCACGATCTTCTCCATCATTTTGCATGGTATACAAGCTAAGGAAACTGGTCTGTAGTTCAGTGCCTCTTGTCTGTCACCCTTTTTGTATATTGGGACCACATTAGCCGCCTTCCATATTTCTGGTAGGTCTCCCATCTCCAGTGACCTACTATACACTATGGAGAGTGGCAAGTAGAGTACCTATGCACACTCTTTCAGCACCCATGGTGAGATCCCGTCTGGACCAACAGGCTTTCTCACATCCAGATCAAGCAGGTGTCGCTTGACCTCATCTCTCGTAATTTCGAAACCTTCCAAGGCCGCCTGGGTACCCTGCTCCCTCTCCTAGCGCAGTGACCTTACCATGTTCTATTGCGAAGACCTCCTGGAACCTCTTGTTGAGTTCTTCACACACCTCTTAGTCATTGTCTGTATACCTGTCCTCGCCTGTTTCAAGTTTCATTACCTGTTCTTTCACTGTTGTTTTCCTCCTGATGTGACTGTGGAGCAGCTTTGGATCGGTCTAGGCTTTACTTGCAATATCATTTTCATAATTTTTCTCTGCTTCCCTTTTCACACTACTATTCACTATTTAACACACTGTGTGTGTGTGTGTGTGTGTGTGTGTGTGTGTGTGTGTGTGTGTGTGTGTGTGTGTGTGTGTGTGTGTGTGTGTGTGTGTGTGTGTGTGTGTGTGTGTGTGTGTGTGTGTGTGTGTGTGTGTGTGTGTGTGTGTGCATGTGTCTGTGTGTATCTGTGTGTGGAGAGAAAAAAATACAAAAATTAGTTAGTAGTTAGAGGCGGGCCGAAAGGCAGAGCTCAACCCCAGCAAGCACAATTAGGGGAATACAACTATGTGAATACACACACAACATTCATTAGTAACATTGGTTCCATGTCTTGTTTTCGCCTCACGGGGTATAGAAACGATTATTGAATTCTGTGATTTATTGAATGCTCGCTCAAGTTTTCTGTCAAACTTAAACGGTTATTGCGTCGTATTTCATGGGCGCAGAACAGCCACCTTTTTTTTTTTTTTTTTTTTTTTTTTTTTTTTGAGATATATACAAGAGTTGTTACATTCTTGTACAGCCACTAGTACGCGTAGCGTTTCGGGCAAGTCCTTAATCCTATGGTCCCTGGAATACGATCCCCTGCCGCGAAGAATCGTTTTTTCATCCAAGTACACATTTTACTGTTGCGTTAAACAGAGGCTACAGTTAAGGAATTGCGCCCAGTAAATCCTCCCCGGCCAGGATACGAACCCATGACATAGCGCTCGCGGAACGCCAGGCGAGTGTCTTACCACTACACCACGGAGACTGCTTACACCACGGAGACTGCCTTAGATAAATACTTAGATAAGACCTTAGATAAATACAACTTGACTTCGGGAAAATCGGCAGAGGTGTAACACTACAAGAGTAAAATTTGGATCTGTCCAAATTAAATTGAATTAAAATTCTTCAGGGTTAATATATATCTATATGTTCAACAATAATTATATTGGGAAAGTTCGAAATTCAACGCCGAAATATTTTTAACATCATTAAGATATATCACTTACCTACACAAAAATGATAATTATATATAGCTTGGAAACGTGGACAAGGATTCCTTGTCCACGTTCACTCTCTGTGCTAAACAAGGGCTAGAAAATGTGGACCACTATGAGTTACCACCTATGAATACAGAGAAACTTAGAGAATGGTCAGAAGCTTGCTACAATACTGGTCATGAAAACTCTGAGCAATGAGTAAAGACTGAGGAAGATTGACCTCACGATGACAGGAGACAGAGAGAGAGAGAAAGGACAGTCAAGACATACTGGTTTTTCTAAGTATTAGTAACGAGGACAAGTGCGAAACGTTTATAATTTATAATAACGCTGGTCTGAGAGTGAGAATGTTGGTAAATATATTGAGCAAGTGCAGTGAGCTGCAAGGAAAGGTATTTGGTAAATGAAAGAGATCCGGGAGTCATTCACGAAGTCATACAGGCACGGACACATAGGCATACAGATACATTAACCCTAACATACAGGTACAATTACCAAAGATTTACAGAATAAACCACCAGGACATACAAATACAGTCACAAAGACATAGACACACACATCCGCCAATTCATACACATACAATTCATACTCAAGACAAACATAATCAGCCTCCATGACATAGCCACGTAGACACAGTCACCAAGACAGTTATTCCGACAAATAAATATAGTTACTCAGATATACATATACAGTAATCCAGGCATACAGTTACAGTTACCCAAACATATAAATATAGTTATCCAAACATACAGACCGTTACTCATTTCACCTAAGTGAGACCTCACCCCATCCTCGCCTCACTAACTTCAAGTCTCAACCGTTGTGCTGGGAATGTTTAAGTATTTACAAAATATCGCCTTGTAACTATTTAGGTTAATTATATGATATAGTATATATTATATGATGCCTAAAACCTGGAACTAAAATCCTAAACCGTTGCCTAAAACCTGGATTTGATAAAATAGTTTACAATGAAACCCGAATGCACCCGAGTATGGAGTTGAAGCATTTGAAAAAATACTGTCCCTTACCAATGCAGCGTTGTGGTCCTGTGGCACAGCACAACTTTGCATCACACGAGTGCATGTTCAAGTTTTAGCCACAGTACATCGATTGACAATCGATGGTGGAGTGCTATTGGTGCTGTGATAGTCAATGAGAGCCCTGGCCTCACAGGTTCGAATCCTATCGAGATCATAGAGTTTATGCTGATTTACAGCTTGGTGACCATTCAATATTTGTTTCATATATACATTAGACTGGCCCTAAAAAAAAATATTTTGAAAATTTATTTGGTTTAGTCAACCTTGAAGATAATAAGCAGCACCGAGGGAAGCCTTGTGCGACTCAGACGTCGTCAACGGTTGCATTGTTTTCTTCCACCCCCTAATATATTGGTAATTATTTTAATGTGATTTTCTTTGAACCTTTATTACGCAAAATAAGTTACAAACTATGTTACATACAAGGTACTGGAATGGTTGCCACATGCTGTCGCGTTCATCAAGCTCCTCAAATGGGGTGGGCATGAACCCGGAATAGGGTGTCCCTCTGTATTACCAAGTTGAGGCGCTGTAAGGGAAAGCCGGCAGCTCTAAGGTCGCTTGTTCTTTCGATTAGCTCAAAACGCAGATCCTTCAAAAAACTAGTGAAGGACTAGTTTAAAAAAAATGTTTACCCCAGGCGCCAAGTGTTTCCAAAGTAATGAGGACAAATTCTAATGGTGATCCAGTTAGTATCACCTGAATGTTTAACACTGAAGAAGGTTCACTGTGATTCCGTCAGGGAGACCAACAGGATCGTCAACGTGACAGGGCATAAGGTACCGTAACTCTATTTCTGCTAGTCATGCGTTATCATCACTGTGCTTCCAGTTTCATCCCCTTGTGCTTTAGCACAGCAGGCCATGCTGACTATACTTGTCAACCGCCGCCTCACCACGAGTACACCTAGATTTAGTGTGGATTGGAGCAACAAAGTGGAGAGAGGCACTGCAAATTGGAGGACTTGTAGTTTGAGATGCACGCTAGTGGTTGACATTGGGGGTTGAAATCAGAGGTCATCCACATAAGGGGCTGCTACTGCTCTGAGGTGAGCGATATTGCGTGGTGCTGATGCAGCATCTAGGTACACTGCTGCTGGTCTATCAATAATGAGACCATCCAAGCTGTATTGCTTCTGGCTTTAGATAACTGTGGTTGAAGTGCTGGGGCTTCGAAAACGATCCACTTAATAGTACACTGTTTAAAACTGGGATCGTGTACTTCTGTCAGTTGGCACAGGTAAGCTGCTAGAATTCCTTCACCAGGTTTTCAAATGCTGCAGAGGACAGGATGGCTGGTACAGTTGCTGTGCGAATGTGGAGGCTCCAAGTCTAACTTGAAGGGAGGCTTGTTTCCTCTGTTGGTTATTGAAAGAATGTTTAAAGGCTTTATCTAACAATGATTTCAGTAAGTAGTCATATACACCAAGCTTAAGACTATTGTAAGATGGTGAATGTTACGGTATAAACCCCGTTGCTGGAGTGTGGAGTGACGATTTCGGCACAATGAATGGACCAGTTCTCCAACTCCCAGGTATTAGGTGGGTTGAAGAACACGCCGTCTGTTGGCGGTGGTGTGACGTCTGTGAAAGGCTCCTGTTTCATACCTCAGTTAGGAGGTAAGGTCGATGATGATGACCTCTGGTGGGTGGCATAACAATATCAACACCATCTAGGTTGTGCATGCAATTATTATTTCAGCTCCACAATGAAAGGTGTTATCCTAAGGTCACCCAGTATACTGTCTGGTTGGCTAATGACGTTTATGTTCACAGAGGTCAGGTGATGAGGCAATTGCGCTGTGTAAATCAGTTCACTTTGGGCAGTCCTGAACTCCTGACTTGGTCCTGGGAGAGGACAAACTGGCCGCCATCGGTAGTAGCAGTGTGTTAGCTGCTGGACTTATGTAGTGTTTTATGGACCGAAGTACCCGGGATTTGGAAAAGAGGAGTTACGAGATGACAGTAGTATTCGTCTGCTGAGAAGTCCTGCTAGTTGGTTGCTAGAGACTTCTGCCAGGGTGTTAGCTACCCCCTGTACATGATTATTTGAGAACCCTGTCAGCTTTTGCTGAAGTCCTCTGCCAGTCGGTTTCTGGAGAGCAAATGTCGGGTATTGGGACATTGTGATGATACGGTGTTTGGACTGTCACATTTTAAGGAATGTTAACTCGCCAGTGAATACCATTGAGCATGGACGACGTTTACTTAAAGATAGTGGACTCACCAGGATTTGAAGAACACTGCAGATCTACTGAGTGTCCTGGGTGAAAGCAACACAATGTATAAATGTGTACTTATACTCCTATATATAATATATTGGTGAAGGTGCAATTGCATATAGTATATCCCTTGCACTGTTACTTGCTACTGCCAATTCTTGAGAACTTACCATTTATTTGGTGTAGGATCAGGAAGTAGAGGCGCTAAGGCACCTTACGTGAAAAGAACCCGGTTACTGGTTCAAGCTGGCCATAACAGTGAACATCTCTGAAAGTAGGTTAATCTGGGAGGGAACAGGCATCTGTAATGAGGCAACATGCGTTGTGAGCATGAATGGCTTCAATCCTCTCATCCATCCTCTTCAGGTCAGATATCTTCTTACCGAGGACCTCATCCCGATGCCCTTCGACCCAAGAGTAAATCATAGGAGCGTGTATGTGTAGTTGCATATTTGTATCTACTGGGAAGTAAAGTCTAGCTCTTTATGCCCCGCCTACTAGATTTGTACATGTTGTGTTTCAACCTAACTACACAGACTTTCAAATTCTTTGTCGAATTGGGCCTTAAAGTTGTGGATGGAGATGGCCTCCACAACTTCCTGTTAGAGCATTTCACTTGTTAACTACCCATACAGGGTACCAGCACTTTTTTTTTGTCCGTTAGGCTCAATTGTGTTCCCAGCTTCTTTCTGTGTCCTCTTGTCCTGCTTTCTCTGTCTGAAGTGGCTATCCTTTTCCACTTTGTCAGTTCCCCTCAGAATCTTGTAAGGTGTGATTTTATCACCTCTGTTCCTTCTATCCTCTAAGGTTGTGAGATCTAGTTTCATTAGCCTATGTTCGTACCTTAGCCATCTTAGCTCTGGCACTAATCTTGTTCCTAGATAAATCCATATATTAATATATCCATAAATCTCTTCCATATGGTTAGGTTATGTTGATATCCTTTGGCCGCTTTATATCTAACTTACTCATTTGAAACAACCCTATGAAACTCTAGTAACACACCAGGTACACCAGCTGAGTATGGCTTGTGCTAATTGCATAATGACTCTCCCTCGAACGGCACAGGTAGGCGTTGTAGTAGTTCCTGGTCAATATTGGTGTAGGGTGAGGTGGTGCGTCCTCTTGTCCGGCTGGCGAGGACGCGGTCGGTGGTCAGGTCAACTCAACATACCTTGACCAATGCATTACATCACTTTCTTTCATATATACTATTTCTGCTTTATTTCTTCGATTTTTTATGGTTTGTCAAGTTACCGGATATTCATTAACTCGTATACTATTCACCTTTTATTTGCGATGTTGCCTGTTTATCTCTCAAAAACTACCTAGAAAACTAAGTGGCTAGAAAACACTAGCCACCCCGGCTGAGGGCACACAAGGAGCCCCCCCCAGGCTGAGGGCACACAAGGAGCCCACCCCGGCTGAGGGCACACCAGGAGCCCACCACGGCTGAGAGCACACCACGGCTGAGGGCACACCAGGAACCCACTAAGACCCACTAACATTCGGCACTTCTCGACCAAGCCGGCGCCGGACACCGTCACCCCGTCCGAAGAAGCAGGCAGAAAACGTTAAAATTCTATCAACTATCTTGTGACCTAAGGCGATATGTGCACCAGGCGTCGTAACAATGCGGACCGTTGAATAGGAATGCCAAACTGCATTATCAATATCCATACTTCCGCTCGTCGTCAAGGTTGAACCAGGTTGAACCACACGGTTAGTGCTGGCCTCGCCCAAATTGGCAGGAGGAATGCTCGTGGGTAAGGAATAAGGTGTAATTATGTTTTTTTAATATTTCATTCCACTAAGCTCCTGCCTCTGGCGACCACCCACACATTAGACAATTATATTGTTTATAAGAGTGACAACCAGACAGGGATAGATAGATAGATCGAGACTAAGAGAAAGACAGAGAAAAGATAGAGACACGGATAAAGTAAGACAGAGATAAAGGCAGATGCAAAGACAGGGACAGACAGTAGATAGATAGATGGATAGCCTTCACTTGAGAGAGTGTTGGCTTGATGAGCCAGAATTAGGTAAGAACGCTAATGAAATAATCACTGGACGACTTCCTTGAGGGAAGACATTAAGTACAGGCAGGTTTAGATGGCTGCGGTAACTGCAATATTCGTCGAGGAAGGTGATAACAACCTGTCGTTCTACAAAGATCGTCGCATTTCGATCGTATGCGTTACATAATTGTTGTATTTGAAAATGGAAGCGGCTCGCAAAATTGACGTACTGTCCTGTTTTCAGTTTTGAATCCTCTGGTAGGTTAGGTGAGGCACTTTAATGTGACTATTTTCTTGACGTTGGGAAAGATTTGGAGGACGGGCTGGATTATCATGTCTTGTAAATACGAGAGCTGTGCTGAACGTTGGCTTCATCACACTTACCGATGATCAGTTACAAACATGTATAAGTCTGTTATTTGTTGACTATCTCAGTTACGTAAATTATTATTGCTAAGTTAGCGTGAGTAGTAAACATCTCCCTTCATATATAAAGAATGTTTTCCATGGAGCTTTTGTGGGATTTTTTTATATAAAATTAATAATACTTTACAGGTTAAAAGTATGTTCTTTGATATGCAACCTTTTAATCTCATCAAAATAAAAAAAGATTCATTATTAATTTAAATATTGATTATTTTATATTAAAGATGTTGTGGAGTTGTGTTGGGTAATGTGTAATTATCTTATACAAACAAGTTTTCGGGGCTGAAATATGAAGAACAAAACCAGTTTAGTATTAGTTAAATAATTCGTATTTGAAAAAGTTATAAAACAGTTTATGTTAATGCTCTTTTATAAGCAATAACTCCATTAAGGAGACGAGGTAATACTGCTCTAGTGATGTTCCTTGGGCAGCATAAAGGATGTGTGGGAAGCAATAATAATTATAACTCTCAATAAAACATTCAACATTTTCAGGTTTAACAACTAAAAATTGCTCTTATGTTGTCTTGCTAAGCTTTCCTGAACTCGATCTTGCTTTTATAATTAGTTTACTTTTCTTGCCTAATTTGATCAATGTTCACCTACATGAAACTCCCTTTCTATTTAGTCATTATTTACGTTACCTCACCTGATATTACTTTCCCTTACCATACCTTATGTTACCTTATTCTATCTTACTTTTATTACTTGCATAATTATATTTCCTTTCCCTTTAATACTTTACCTTACATTACCTTCCCTCGCTTAAACTTACCTTAAATTACCTTTCCTTATGTTACATTTACTTTCAGTACCTTACCTAAAATTGCTTCATATGTCATTCAAGCGACAAATAAAGAAATCCACTACGGGCTCACCATAGCCTGTGCTACTTGGACCGTTTGTTCCGAGTAGCTGAATCTAAAATAGCAACAACAACAACAAACAAATGAATGTTATTCATTTGTCACATCAACATTCGTTCTAGTGAACTTATATCACTTTCCCCTTAACTTACCTCACTGTACCTTGCCTTACAATACCAAACCCATGATTACCATATTTTGTTTCACCTTATATTTGACCTTACCTTACATTCCCTTAACCTTTGTGGCAATGTCAGACCTTACATTTCCTTGCAATTCGAGACCCTGTCTGTCTTACAATACATAACCCTACCTTACCTTAGTCTAGTTTATCTTACATATTTAAACTTACCTCATATTTCCTTAACATATATTGCAATGCCTTACCCTATATTTTCCTTGCAATACAAGACCTTATCTCACTGTACTTTACCTTACAATACCTTACCATATACTTTATATGGTAAGGTATACCTTACCTTACTCTACTTTATAAATACCTTATACCTTGTCCTTGTATATTCCTACTATTTCTAATACAAAATCCAACCTTACATTCTTTACTCATGTTCTACCTTGTTATTAAGTTCTTTGTGCAAAGAAATCGCATTAACGTGATGTTTCAATGAGAAAATCAGTAAGAGCCGTGAAGAGGTTCGAAATCTCCTCTAGCAGGTAGGAATCTATACAGGTAGGCTTTACACACACTCACCGACACAAAGGTATGCTACTTGAACACATTCTGTGTGCATGGGCATGTTGTCAATTTCTCTTTCAAAATCTGCAGCGTTCGTTTTGATATCAGTTATATTTTGAGGGGTTGAGTTATCACGCATTAAGAAGCTGTCTGGATCTTTTACCTTCATGTTGTTTATTGGGATACTAAACATGTCTTCATACTGCTTTTTTAGGATTTCGATAATATCGTTTTCATCCTCTGTATAACCCCTCACCTGTAAAAGTCCGAAACTGACACGATTTTTGCTCTTCATTTCGCAAACGTTTAGAAATATTTTGGGTTTTCTTTATCTCTCAGAGAGACTTTATATGCATCGGAAGTCAGTTGTTCTATTCCTTGTTTTGGATATTATTTAGAACAGTTTCCTACTGAATGTTTATAAGTATCCTATTTAATTTTTCTTAGTCATTCATTTTATTATTAAATTTTAATTTATTGAATAACCCATCTCGCTTGATCATTGTTTTAGGCCTATTACGAGTACTGATATTAGTTTGCACTTCAATGAACTTGTGATCTGAGTATGTGGTAACTGAGATTGTATTGTCCCTGTTTATGTCTTCAGTGTTTGTGACGATCAGATTTAAAATATTTTCGTTCCTGGTTGGGTCTGTTATTTGCTGGTTCAGTGAAAATTTACCATAGAATCTAAGTAGTTCTCTAATCTGTTGTTAGTTAAGTAGGAGACATGATTACCACACATACAAAATTCTCAGGAGTATTGACAAGGTAGATAAGGACAAATTATTAGACACGGATGGTACTCGCACAAGAGAACACAGGTGGAATCTGAGTACCAAAATGGGCCACAGAGACATTCGAAAAAACTTTTTCAGAGTCAGAGTAATTAATATATAGAATGGATTAGGAAGTGATGTGGTGGAGTCTGACTACATACACAGTTTCAAATGAAGATATGATAGAGTCCAATATGGCCAGAAACCTATACACAAATAGTTTGACAGATGAGAGGCGGGACCAAAGAGCCGAAGCTCAACCCCCAATCACAACTAGGTAAGTACTGAAACTTTGTTAGGTAGGATCACTCTCTCACACACAGACTGTTGGGTAAGATCACACACACTCACACACTCGTGGGGCCTCGTAGCTTGGTGGATAGCGCGCAGGACTCATAATTCTGTGGCGCGGGTTCGATTCCCGCACGAGGCAGAAACAAATGGGCAAAGTTTCTTTCACCCTAAGTGCCCCTGTTACCTAGCAGTAAATAGGTACCTGGGAGTTAGTCAGCTGTCACGGGCTGCTTCCTGGGGTGTGTGTGGTGTGAAAAAAAAAAAGTAGTTAGTGTAGTTAGTAAACAGTTGTTTGACAGTTGAGAGGCGGGCCGAAAGAGCAAAGCTCAACCCCCGTAAAAACACAACTAGTAAACACACATTATTAGGTGAGTACAAACTGTTGGGCAAGATCACACTCTCACACACAAACTGTTGGACAAGATCACACTCTCACAAACACAAAAAAGTTAAGATAATCCCGGCGGTCACAGTCTCAGGACAGTTAAGATGGGACCAAGAAGGGGCCAGAAACACGCTCTGAAAGCCCTCTCCCGGGACGAAGCCGAGACGCTAGCAGTAAAGATTCTGGCAGCGATAATGACCAGATGGAACCGGATAAAGGAGAATAGGGAGGGAATGGTAAATAGAAGTTGAAGAGGAAGTTGGTGAAGAAGAAAACAGAAATAGGGAAAAGCAGTAATTGAAGACAGTTGACCATGGAGTTACACATAAACGAAAACTTATATTCACAAAAGAACACACAGAGACACACACACACAATTCTCAGTAGAAGGTGGTTGCTGAATGGACAGAGCTCTAGACTCGTGGACCTAGGAACCGGGGTTCGATCCCCCAGCGCCGCCGGAAAAACAAATGGGCAAAGTTTCCTTCACCATGATGCTCCAGTTACCTATCAGTAAATAGGTACTTGGGAGTTAGACAGCTGCTTCGGGCTGCTTCCTGGGTGTGTGTGTGTACTCACCTATTTGTGCTTGCAGGATCGAGCACTGACTCTTGGATCCCGCCTTTCCAGCTATCGGCTGTTTACAGCAATGACTCCTGTCCCATTTCTCTATCATACCTAGTTTTAAAAGTATGAATAGTATTTGCTTCCACAACCTGTTCCCCAAGTGCATTCCATTTTTCCACTACTCTCACGCTAAAAAAAAACTTCCTAACATCTCTGTGACTCACCTGAGTTTCCAGTTTCCACCCATGTCCCCTCGTTCTGTTATTATTACGTGTGAACATTTCATCTATTTCCACTTTGTCAATTCCCCTGAGTATTTTATATGTCCCTATCATATCTCCTCTCTCCCTTCTTTTCTCTAGTGTCGTAAGGTTCAGTTCCTGCAGACGCTCTTCATATCCCATCCCTCGTATCTCTGGGACAAGCCTCGTCGCAAACCTCTGAACCTTCTCCAGTTTCTTTATGGGTTTCTTCAGGTGGGGACTCCATGATGGCGCGGCATACTCTAAGACGGGTCTCACGTAGGCAGTGTAAAGCGCCCTAAAAGCCTCCTCATTTAGGTTTCTGAATGAAGTTCTAATTTTCGCCAGTGTAGAGTACGCTGCTGTCGTTATCCTATTTATATGTGCCTCAGGAGTTAGATTAGGTGTCACATCCACTCCCAGGTCTCTTTCTCGAATCATTACAGGTAGGCTGTTCCCCTTCATTGTGTACTGTCCCTCTGGTCTCCTATCACCTGATCCCATTTCCATAACGTTACATTTACTGAAGTTAAACTCCAGTAGCCATTTCCCTGACCATCTCTGCAACCTGTTTAAGTCCTCTTGGAGGATCCTACAATCCTCGTCTGTCACAACTCTTCTCATTAATTTTGCATCATCCGCAAACATTGACATGTATGATTCCACTCCTGTAAACATATCATTTACGTAAATTAGAAAGAGGATTGGTCCCAGCACCGATCCTTGAGGTACTCCACTCGTTACTGTTCGCCAGTCCAACTTCTCGCCCCTTACCATTACCCTCTGGCTCCTTCCTGTTAGGTAGTCCTTCACCCATGCTAGGGCCTTTCCGCTTACTCCTGCCTGCCTCTCAAGTTTGTATAGCAGTCTCATGTGCGGTACTGTATCAAAGGCCTTTTGGCAGTCAAGAATTATGCAGTCTGCCCAGCCTTCTCTGTCCTGCCTTATCCTTGTTACTTTATCATAGAATTCTTAAAGGTTTGTTAGGCATGATTTCCCTGTCCAGAACCCATGTTGGTGCTAGTTTACAAACCCAATGCTCTCCAGGTGCTCAACAAGTCTTAGCCTAATTATTCTTTCAAGTATTTTGCAGGGGATGCTTGTCAGTGATACGGTCAGTGTGTGTGTGTGTGTGTGTGTGTGTGTGTGTGTGTGTGTGTGTGTGTGTGTGTGTGTGTGTGTGAAAAGAAAAGAAAAAAAAAGAAAAAAATAGTAGTAACAGTTGATTGATTGACATTTCAGAAGCGGGCCGAAAGAGCAAAGCTGAACCCCCGCAAGCACAACTTGGTGATTACAATCACACACACATGTAATGTAATGAAGATAGGTGTTGAGAGCAGGAAGCCAGATACAAGGCATCATTTGGGAGATGATACTCTTCTAGAGTCAAAGAGAGAGAAAGACTTGGGGGTTGATAACACGCCAGACCAGTCCCCTGAAGCCCATATCAAGAGGATAACATCAGCGGCATATGCCAGGCTGGCCAACATAAGAACGGCCTTTGGAAACTTGAGTAAGGAATCATTCAGAACTTTGTATACCACATATGTCAGACCAATCCTGGAGTATGCCACTCCAGCATGGAGTCCATATCTAGTCAAGCATAAGACTTAACTGGAAAAAGTTCAAAGGTTTGCCACCCGACTAGTACCCAAAATGAGGGGTATGAGCTATCTTACCTCTGGTCCACACCGCTCATTGAACTACAGGGTCAAGAATTTACGTTGTCCAAAGGTAATCAAATTAAGCCCGGTTTCTAATGCATTCAACCAGGGTGCCTCATCAGAAGTACCATACACGAATTATTATTAATATTTCACCAGGTTACTAAATCTATCACGTACATAAAAATTATATATAATATATTTCAATCAGTATCTCAATTATATAATCACTTTATAGCTTTTCATGTAATCTATCAGAAAGTAGACCCGGACCTGACACGTCCTGTACCTGTGACCATATTGCGCACCATACTCTTCTATGTTGCCAAATATTAGGACAATTTCAAAAGTATATGCACATGCCTTCATGCTAGAAACAAAACATAATAAATTTTAAATTGAGTAAATAAAATGTGCGTATCCACTTAATAGGGATACGTAACACACTTCAACCTCGAATAAAAAAAATGCAATGGATATATCTCTCCAGGGTACTATCTCATTAATTTCACTTAATTTTAGGAGATCATATTTCACTCTCCTATCAACAAGGTTGTCATTATATATTCATGAATGGAAATATCAATAAATGCAACTACTCTCAAACGGTTTATACCACGAGTTATCTTTCCAACTGTTTCTATTATCCAACTTACATAAATCCCATATTTCCATAGTATTAATTTTCTATCTGGTATATTTTCCAATACATGTTCCACCGGTCATTTCCCTTTATTTCTGGAGTTGAACCATTTAGTAGAACTTTATGGGATGCAAGGTGGTTTATGGACATCTCCTGGTTAATGAGGTTTATCTGGACATGCCTCGGCATGGACATCTGGTTTCCCATCACTATGGTTCCTCTGTGGAACACCTAGCCTCACCCAAGTTATACTAATAATAGAAAAAATCTGTATTAAACCACACAAATACAACTGAAACTTCTTCACTCTTAGAACCAACAAAATTGCAACAGCACTACAGAAGACTTTTGATAACCAAACCAATAGACACAAGACACAAACTATGAGTACAAGTGCACGGAGTACCTGATTGAACTGATTCTGATGAACATCACTGAACACCTGAATCAATTGTTTCATAATTCTGTCAGAATGATCAGCGAGAGAAAACAGGATTAATTCAAGGCACAGTAGCCACATGACTACTTCATGAACAAGCTCATCCCCTCTAATGGTGAACTCCAGTACAAACCACACCTTCATAACCATCCTGGTCTTCCAAGATATTAACATAATCATGCTGAAAACTTGACAATCCTTATTATTTATTTCATTCAGTAAGTGACTGTTACGGCCCTCTCGGGACGCAACGGGGTTCTCACTCTGATGTTGTTAGAGGAAGATATATGTATCCGTTCCCAAGCCAGTAGTGGCTATCAAGGGATGAGATCCGTGACTTTTAAGTAACTTAAAAGGGAGTAGGGAAAGAAAGTTAAGAACTTAATATTATAATTATTACCATCACCTATTAAATATATAAAAATCAAACGTGCACAGGGGGAGGGTATTAACACTATACAAGGGGATTAATCCATCATCGTGGTCTTCTACTGAAGACGCTGGTGCCACACCACTTGGTGCTGAATCCTTGGTGCTTTCTTCGTGGCCTCACGACGTGTCCTCTGAGAATGCCGAGCCTACCCGGGCCACAGGTCAGCCAAAACGCAGGTCCACTGGGGGCACCGTCGTGGAGGCCGTCAACCACACGTCCAGCTGGTCTGCTGGCAGGTACTGAGCCACCAAGGCTGGTACGGCCACTCCACGAACGATATAAGGGGTACGCCCTAGACAGGAGTCTCGTGTGATATCACAAATCACCCTCCTGTCCTCAATACCCCAGTGGATGATCGTCTCCAACAGTCGGTCCCGGGTAAATCCTTTCACTGCCACTCCACTGGCAGGCTAACACACCACAGTGTTCTTCCGGGGGGACGACGTCACAACAGCTGCAGCAAATTTCACAGTATGGAGACTGGCTGCCTCGGGTAGACTTACTCAACCTTCAACACAGCGGTCCCAGGTCGACTCTGTAAGCAGACACGTCATCAATAACCGGGACACTAATACACCACACTTACGGGCTCGGGCATAAACACCTGACGTATCCAGTCCATAGATGGCGCTGTCGTCCGAGCACCACCTCACCAGAGGTCAGGAGCGGCTGTGTTGTGAGCTGCACAGGACTGGAAACTGGCCCTTGTGGCCGATATTCGCCGTCCTCATCCGGTGTCGTCGTTCGTTTGGCGGGGGTTTCGGGAGCTGACCCACAGATGGCGTAGTTGTTACTGCTCATTGCTCGGACGCTGGATCCGGGTTCGTAACAGTGACTTCCTCCTGGTGACATCAAACAAGCAAATAATTTTATGAAAGTTCTTATCACCTTGAAGATGAAAATCAGCTTTCCTGGAAACCACCCAAGGATAACCTGTAACCCTTCACTCCTCAAAACAATTAGGTGGAATAACCTTATCCCACTCCGACATGTACCACACACCTGTAGCTTGGAACACCTGCTCCAAAGTCTGCGAAATGCTCTAACATCATTTCGACTCTGAAAGTCAATACAACACTTGAGTGGAACATATAGTTTGCTCACTACTCTCTCAACAAAATGACATGCTGAATATAAAGGAAGAGACACTGCTCTATCATAACACACAACTTTCCCCAAACTGGATGCACAACTTATTGGAGTAAACTCTCTCTGCTCAGCAACAAAGTTGGACAAAGATGTCCAACAGTCCATTTCTTCAAGGGAGAATGGCTTCTGCAGAATAACAATAAATTGCAAGAACATCCTAAAACCACTCAATTTACACAAGGAGAAATACTTACACTCCATAGAATAGGAACCACAAGCCACAAAAGTCTGCAACTTAAGTCTAAACGAAATTTTACCACTCAGAATGGTTTTACAAGGTTTACCAAAATTTCCTCCCATGACATCTGGAGCTGCTTGGAGTACAGTCTGTTCACAATCAATAACACTACCAGGCTGGGTCACATCCTCACAGACAACTGAAGAGGGAGGCTCAATGGGTCTCCATCTACTCGACAGACGCTGATCCTCATGTTGCTCTCCCACACTCTCCAATACTGGAAATACAGTACAGACTGTCTCTTTACTTCTCTCTGAAATCTTGGGGTCAGTTCTACTCAACTTACAAAAATTAAATGACTCGAGATCTGAAGCGAGCGGACAAGTAACAGGTAATGTGGCCTCCTTCCCTTTACTACCAACAATACTAGGATGAGGCTGGGCCGCTACAGCAGACTCACTCCCGAGATCAGATTCTGGGTCAACTGATTCTAAATTTGGAGTGAGCACGAAAACTTCTGCCAACCCGACCTCCTATAATAGAGTCGTTGCATCAAAGTTTCTCTCAACTCCTGGCACAACGTTCGTAGTGAGCGGGCAAGACAATGGCACATGGACATCCTGTCCCAAATCATCGTCTGGATTGGAATAAAGCGGGGTCATAGAACCAGTCTTACTCTCAACAACTAGGTTGACCACACATGAATCTTGAACAACCACATCCCTCTTCTCCTCTGAAGGGGTACTGGTTTCTGGAACAAATACTTGAGTAATATCCAAACTGACAACTGGATCAACAATAGTACTGACATCAGCACAGGTTGGGTGGACAACACCATCCACTACAACAGGTTGTTCATTCATAGAACTTAACTCAGCACAGGCAGGGATTTTAACACTCTCCACTGCAACAGACTGGTCACTTATGGAACTAAACTCAGCACAGGCAGGATAGACATGTTCTGCAACTGGCTGTTTAAACAAACGGGGATCAATCTCCCCCACAACATGATTTGTTGCCACATCATTACCCAAAATAACATCCACACCTGCGATGGGCAACTGTTTACTAGCACCAACTGTGCATAAACCTGGGGTAATAGTAGATCACAAATTAATATTTATCAGAGGTACAGTTTTACATCCTGCAACACTCTGAAGAACTACAGACTCTTCAGTATCTCTCTTTGCAACATTTGAAAGTATACGGGCAGAAATTAATGTTTGGGAAGCACCAGTATCACGAAGAAGAACAACTGGCCTCCATCTCCTATTTACACACAGAACTTTGCCTGAAAACATATATGGAGAATACTGTTTTACCCAATTGGGGTTAACAGTGACATGTTCATTAGTAAATTTACTCTGCACACCTCTACAATAAATGAGACCAGTTGGTCGTAACTCAGGGTGCAAACTAAAACAAGAATTAATCACATGTCCTTTTCTCTTACAATGAGTACAGTACCTTAGAGTGGATACACCTGTGGAACCAACTGTAGGTTTAGAATTCACATTACTTGGATTTGATGTTCCTGGCATTGGAGTAGCAAGTTTAGGTTTTGTAAGAGAAGAGTTCATGGGAGTAGCTGGAGAACTAGTACTGGATTGGTTCTGAAAAGGAATTCGGTGAGCATGATAATTTACTCTACGGTTAAACTTAGGTGATTGAGCTTTAAAATGTGCTCCTGTCATCAACTCATGCTCATCCGCGAGCCTAGACAGCTCATATATATCTGTTGTGTTCTTCTGCTCTGCCATAAAAGCAAAAAATTTATCAGAGAGGCATGACAACACTTCTTCAGTGATAAGAAGATTCTTAAGAGCCTCAAACTCAGTAATAGAAAGAAACTTAAGCCATCTGTTACAGTAATTAATTTTTAAGCTGGTGAAATCTGCAATTGTTTGTTCATTTGCCCTCTAAAAATTTCTGAACTTCTCTTCTTCTTGAGAATAGGTGCAGTTTGCATGAAGGGATAACCCTCCCGATGACTGCACCAGGACAGATGTAAGGAGACGCGTTGACGGTTAGGAGGAGAAGAAAGTCAAAAGCGGTCGATGTGATGGGCCGTAGAGAGAGGAGTGGCGACGAAAACATAGGCGAACGTTAGAGGGAGACTCCCCGCACCGGAATGGGGAGGGGGTGGCCGGGGCGCCGTGGTCACGGCGGCAGTTGACCCAGGCACGGCGTAGCAGT
Organism: Procambarus clarkii; assembly: GCF_040958095.1. Taxonomy (NCBI): domain Eukaryota; kingdom Metazoa; phylum Arthropoda; class Malacostraca; order Decapoda; family Cambaridae; genus Procambarus; species Procambarus clarkii. The sequence continues at coordinate 38,971,354 of NC_091185.1, read as the reverse complement.
GTGCGCAAGATGGGAACTAATACTTCTCCAGAAACTTGCGTATCGGAAAGCGCAAGCAGTACGCTTCCCAAATCACCCACAGGTCGGCGGGCAGCCGGCCATCAGGCAGTACCCTCGGCTGAGACATCCTATCCGGCACCCTATAAACAAACACCTTCTCAGACGATACCCAGATAGTGGACGAGCACCGTGGGATCGGAAGCACCCGGGCATCCCGATAAGGGCCCAACTCCGGACCCTCACAGGGCACGACCCCAGCAGATGGGACTAGGCAACCACCAGACCGGGGCAATGAAGGAGGGGGAACAGCAGGGGATGCAGGCGCGGCAGCGACCCCACCACAGGGCACAGGAGCCGAGGCCCCCCGGCGCACATCTTTCCGCAACGTCACGACGAGGTCCCGATCATCAGGGACAACCCCCCACTGCGGGGATCCAACAGCAGGTGACACAGGAAGGGGGACACAGGTAGCAACTTCGGAGCCCCGCACAGCACCATCATCCACGGCGGGGGACGCCAGCTGAGCACCATACTCCCCTACCTCCTCCCAAGGCACACCACGAAGGGGAGACACACTCCGAGCCCGCCGCGAACGCTTCGAGACAGGCCGCACCACACCACGCCCAGCAGGCCCCTCCGCAGGCACGGCCACCATCTTTACATCCACTCAGGCCACACCCGCACCGTCCGAAGAGTCCACAGAGGCCACATCACCCACACTGTCTACATCATCCACGGAAACAGCCTCAGAACACCGACGTGCACGCTTCTGCAAAGGAATGGAAAGAGCAGAACTACAGTCGTTAACACACACAGGCACGGCAGGCACCTCACCTTGCCGAAGCATCCCCTCCAAAACAGCAGAACCCGCGTCCCCGGGAGCAGTTACCACATCCACAGGCGGGGGTGGGACATGAACCTCCACCGGGACACCCTTCACTACACACAGCGCAGGCGACGCCCCATCACCCTCACACACCGGCTCAACAACCCCAGGGGCCACAGCAGTCACCTGACGTGTCGCACGGGCCAGAAACCTCGCCTCAACAGGCGGAGCAGCAGACAGGCAGTCAGGCGCCTCAGACACAGCACCCACACCGTCCGAACGCAACAGGGGCGGAAAATCCTCCGCACGAAGAACATGCACCCGACCAGTTGCTCCCACGCCGCACGCCGCAGCCAGATGACCCTCGTGACCACACCGATAACAGGTGCGCGGCTGACCCCGGTACTGGCAGCGGAGCGTGTAACCCAACACGGACATCAACGACGGTACACTACACTTCAGCGACATCGTCAGGGCGCGGGAGCCGTCAAGCATACCAACACAGTGCCCGGCAACGACCTTATTCCATCGAACACTTAACACAGCCCCAAACCGTTCGAAACAGGAGGTTAAAAAGTCGTCCTGAAATTCGAAGGGGGCACCATGCACCGTCACAGACGTCAAGGTGACACTGAGATTCACTACCTTAACGGAGCCAACAGTATCAGGGAGAGGGTAAACACGCCCCTCACACCGCTCGAGAAACGCCTGAAAGGCAGCCTGGAGGCGGAACTTGACTACAGCACGTTGGCCCTGAAGCAGCTGGATGCCCACCAGGTCCGACAGCTCCACATGCAGCACGTCCACCAGGGCGACACCAACCAATGGATGGTCCACCGGCACCGTAAACGCCAGACCAGCTGACAGCGTCCTCGTCATTGGAGGGCGAGACGGCCCCATGGTTAAGCAAACGTCACCCTGTCATTGGCAAACCACCACCCTTTCTGAACTTTTGTTGGTGTGCTACAGGGTTCAAGTGGTAAGCATTGAGGATACTGTTTTTAACAGTATCGTAATTAAAACTGTTTGCATCAGGCAAGGATGCGAACACTACCTGACTCTTTCCCCTGAGTTGGCTCTGCATAATAGCTACCCACTGGTCCATTGGCCAGTTCATACTAACAGCAATTTTAGAGAAATGTGAAAAGAAAATTCGGCATACTTATTGACTTTTATTTGGCTGGCATCATTACTATTAGGAACATTGCTAGTGTTTCCATTTCCAGCTGCCAGTCTCTGTGTTTCTACTTTATTATTATCCTCAGCCATTTTTCTCTGAATTTCTAACTGTTCTTTTTTAGCTGCCTCTAACTGCAACTGAGTTATAAGTCTCGCATTCTGTGCCTCATTATCTAATTATTGCCGTCTAACTTTAGCCTCAATTTCTAATATTTTCTGTTGTTTTTGAGCTTCGAGTTCTCTCTCTCGAGCTTCTGCTTCTAGTATTTTCTGTTGCCTTTTAAATTCAAATTGCTTCTCAGGAGCCTCAAGCCTAGCATATTTTACTTGAGTTTCCAACTAAGATGCTTTAAAGCAATTTGCTCACTTGTCTCTTCACTTACCTCATCCAAAATTTCTTACCCTAGTTTATCATCTTCTATTAGATGGGTCACAATCACTTTCACAGTCTGTGCTTTATTAATTTTATTGTTGGCGGTTAACTCCAACTTCAGTTGCCATATGGATTAAGACAGAATTTTATGCTTTTATTTCCCTCAAAGTCAGGTTCAACTAACAATGACTCAACTTGATCCTCCATTGTTGACTAACACTTGGCACTTTCTCCTAAATAATTTTAACAGAGTGGCACTACACTACACACTTCACTTAATTGACACAACACTGAAAATTTGCTTGGCCTCACTGCGCAAGCTAAAATAAATGATGACTTACCACCAAAATCGTGAAGAGTAGGTTGATGGTGACTGGGTATAGTGAGAACACTTTTCACTAGCATGAAAATACTGACACCAATTTTTTCCTAGGTCACACTTGTTCTTAGGAAGTCAGGGCTAGATTAATACAATTTTATAAACTGTGGGAAATCTCCCGGTTATAGGTTAAAATGTGGGAAACAATATTCTCCTGGACATAACAATATGTGTTACCTCTGGTCCACACCGCTCGTTGAACTACAAGGGCAAAAATTTACGTTGTGTAAGGGTAATCAAAATAAGCCCGGTTTCTAATGCATTCAACCAGGGTGCCTCATCAGAAATACTATACACGAATTATTATTAATATTTCACTAGGTTACTAAATCAAACACGTACATAAAAATTATATATAATATAATACTTGAAAAGTTACTTGAATTACGGAAAGTTACTTGAATCAATAATTGCAAATGCAATTCGTCTTCATCTTGAAAAACATAAATTAATAAATGATTCGCAACACGGGTTTACAAATGGCCGTTCATGTTTAACAAATTTGCTAACGTTTTATTCCAGCATAGTTGAGGCAGTTGACAGTGGTAAGGATTGTGATGTTGTGTACCTTGACTTTAGCAAAGCTTTTGATACAGTGCCACATGAAAGACTAATTAAAAAAATAGAAGCTCATGGTATTGGGGGTGCTATATTAAGTTGGATTAGGGCATGACTATTCCGAAGGAAACAGAGAGTTAGTATAAATGGGGTTAAGTCAGAGTGGGATAATGTTGTTAGTGGAGTACTTCAGGGCTCTGTCCTGGGTCCTCTGTTGTTTATAATATATATAAATGATTTAGATTCAGGTTTGAGTAGCAACATCTGCAAATTTGCAGATGATACAAAAATCGGTAGGGAAATGAACACGAAAGAAGACTCGCTATCACTTCAAGTTGATCTAAATAGGGTTTTAAAATGGTCAAAAGACTGACAGATGCAGTTTAATGCTAATAAATGTAAAGTTTTGAGGCTAGGTAATGATGATAGAGTTACAAGATACGAGGTAGATGGTGTTGAGATTGCGAAGTCGGATTGCGAAAGGGATCTGGGAGTTATGATAAGTAAGAATTTAAAACAAAAGGATCAATGCATGAATGGTCGTCATAAGGCGAAAAGGACACTGGGATTTATTAATCGAAGCGTTAGTAACAAGACACCTGGTGTGGTTCTTCAGCTATATCTTGCTCTGGTTAGGCCCCATTTAGATTATGCAGTTAAGTTTTGGTCGCCGTACTATAGAATGTATATAAATTCACTTGAACGTGTCCAGCATAGGATGACAAAGTTAATTCCCCAAATTAGAAATCTTTCATATAAAGAAAGATTAATAAAGCTTAAATTGCATTCACTGGAAAGACGAAGAGTTTGGGGTGACATGATAGAAGTTTACAAGTGGATGAATGGACATAACAAAGGGGATATTAATAGGGTATTAAAAGTATCAACTCAAGACAGAACACGAAACAATGGGTATAAATTGGATAAGTTTAGATTTAGGAAAGACTTGGGTAAATACTGGTTCGGTAACAGGGTTGTTGATTTGTGGAACCAATTACCGTGTAACCAAGTGGAGGTGGGGTCCCTCGATTGTTTCAAGCGCGGGTTGGACATGTATATGGGTGGGATTGGGTGGTTATAGATAGGAGCTGCCTCGTATGGGCCAATAGGCCTTCTGCAGTTACCTTTGTTCTTATATATTTCAATCAGTAACTCAATTAAATAATCACAATAAACTGGATGGCACAATAAGCTACTTTACTATAATAAGACAGCAGAATGTTGACCAGACAACACACTAGAAGATGAAGGGACGACGACGTTTCGGTCCGTCCAGGACCATTCTCAAGTCGATTGTGATGAGGGAGTTGTTATAGATTCAGCTACTCGGAACAAGTTCCAAGTAGCACGGGCTATGGTGAGCCCGTAACTTACCTGGCACAGGAGCGGGGCAAGTAGCTCGGGCTATGGTGAGCCCGTAGTGAACCTACCTGGCACAGGAGCGGTGCGATGAGGAAGAGATGCAGGGCGATAAATAGGCAAGAGAGAGTGGTGAGGAGCAAGGTAAAAGGTACAAACGGTAAGGTGATGTAGAGGGGACAGTAGCAGGAATAAAAACTGCAGAAGGCCCATTGGCCCATACGAGACAGCTCCTATTATAACCACCGAGAGAGAAGAAAGAATGAAAAGAAAAACGAAAGAAAGATAAGTGGAAGGGTAAGCTTATGTTAGGTCACGTTTGTTAGAAAAATTAGAGCATTTGAGTATATTCTGTGAAAGGGAAGAGTCAATACCAACAAAGCCTGGATTCAAGTTCATGTTGGGTACGTTGTGTATTAGAGCCGATTCAACGAGACGGCGTCTGTGTAGAGTAGAGGCAGAAATGAAATATGGGGTACTTTGATACAGTACCCCATAACAAGCAGTTACAAAAAGTTGAGCAACAGGCAGTAGTATATAGAAAGGTGTTCCAGTGGATAAGGGAGTATCTAAGCAACAGGAAACAACGAGTAACTTTGAAGGGGAAGACATTAGAGTGGAGAGATGTCACCAACGGCGTTCCACGGGGCTCTGTATTTGGACCCATCCTGTTTCTAATGTATGTAAACGATCTTCCAGAGGGTATAGACTCATTCCTCTCAATGTTTGCTAGTGATGCAAAAATTATGAGAAGAATCAAAACAGATGAACAAATCAACAAGGGCCGTGACGAGGATTCGAACCTGCGCCCGAGAGCATCCCAGACGCAGCCTAAGGCAGCGTCTGGTATGCTCTCGGAGGCAGGTTCGAATCCTCGTCACGGCCCTTGTGGATTTGTTATTTTGATGCATCACGCAATTGTGATTTCTGTGTGTAAAGACAGATGAAGATGGACAGAGATTACAGGACAACCTGGAGGAATGGTCTAGAAAATGACTACTAAAGTTCAACTCAGGAAAGTGTAAAGTAATGAAATTAGGTCAAATGAGCAGAAGCTTGAATACAATGTACCATCTGGGAGGTGATATCCTGCAAGACTCAAATAGAGAGAAAGATCTGAGTACATCCAGGTGAGTAAACAAACACACACACAGGTCCTCGTGGTCTAGCGAACCGTTCTGTTGAGTCGTAGTCCAAAGGACCCGAGTTTGATTCCCGGGCGAGGTAAAACAAATAAGTAAGTTTTTTTAACCTGATGCCTCTGTTAACTAGCAGTAAATAGGTACCCGGGAGACAGAAAGCTGTTATGGGCTGCATCTTGGGATATTTGTGAGTGTTTGAGAGAAATGTATGTAGAAGAATTGATATAGGAAAAGAAGTCTGGAATCAGTAGTCCATTACACAACCAACAGTGAGAGAAGAGGGTCCTAGAACTGACAGCTCGGTCCTGCAGCACAAAGTGTTAATACAAACAGTAAAAACGCACACATCTCCAGGTTCCTCTACTTTTAAGAAACATTCGATACTGTCCAGCACAAGACACTCCTACTTACGATAGAGAAGATGGCAGGTGCATCTGGAAGAGTACATAGGTAGGTGCATCTGGAAGAGTACATAGGTAGGTGCATCTGGAAGAGTACATAGGTAGGTGCATCTGGAAGAGTACATAGGCAGGTGCATCTGGAAGATTACATAGGTCGGTGAGAGAAATGATTTTTGTGACAAAAACAAAGATTAATAAATGAGTCACAACAAGGTTCTTCTCTCGGGGAAGAAGCAAGGGGTTTGCAGCTCCAGCGTGATATGAGAGTGGAGAGAGAGGTTACAAGTGGGGTACACTAAGGCCGGTGCTGAGGTCATCCTATCTATATAAAAAAAAATGGAGATGTTCGTTTGTTCAAAATCGCTAATCTCCGAAAGTTCTTCACCGATTGCTTTGAAATTTTCACACAACGTTCCATTCGCATCCGGCCAGGTTTTCATATAAATACTATATAGATGTCACGTCTGTGACGGATAAAAAGCATGCTATTTCTGAAAAACTGTGTTTTTCATGTGATTATCCATGTGAAGGAAATCTTTGAAACCTCTCTACCGATTGTTTTGAAATTTTGACACAACGTTGCATTCGAATAGGCGCGTCTTTTTATATATCTACTATATATGTACCTCACCTGTGACAGGAAAAAAAAACATGCTTTTTTTGAAAAAGGGCAACACATCTGTTGGACGTAAGGGCAACACATGCTGTAATCTCAAAACGTTCTTCACGGATTGCTTCGAAATTTTTATACAACGATGCATTCGAATAGGCACGTCTTTTCATATACCTACTATATCGATGCCACCCCTGTGACAGATAAAAACATGCGTTTTTGAAAAACAGTGCCATCTGTTGCATATAATAGCAACATGCACGGGATACTAAATATGTCACGAATTCCATTTCAATATTTCCGATTGCATTCATATATTTTATTTTCATAGATTTCTATATATATTTTTTTTTATTGAATTATTATGTGTGACATTGTGTTGGAATTGAGCTGTGTTGTTTACCATACCATTCATTTCGTAAGTATAAGTATAGATGCCACGCCTGTGACAGGTAAAACTATGCTTTTCTTGAAAAACAGCGCCATCTGTTCCATGTAAGAGCAATACACATGCTATACTAAATGTGTTACAATTCCATTTCAGCATTTCTGATTGCATTGATAAATTGAATTTTCATTGATTTTGATTTATTTTCATTTTGATTAATTATTATGTGTGAATTGCGTTGGAATTGAGCTGTGTTGTTTACCATACCATTCTTTTCGTGAGTATAGTTTGAATTTTTTATTTTTTTAATATTTTCATTTCATTTTTTAACTGTTTTTTTATATATCAGTGATGGGAACATCAGATCACTTGATGTTCCCAATTTTCTGATGGGAACATCAGTCAATTTGGGAAGGCATCGACGAGGGATTGGGAAATGGTGTGGATGACGAGGGGACGGAAGTGAGAGATGGTAGGGAGGACGAGGGGACGGGAGAGGGGGTAATGATGGAAAAGGACAAGGGGACGGAGGGGAGTTTGGGATGGTGGGGACGAGGGGATGGGGGAATGAAGAATGGTGGGGAGAACAAAGGGACAGGGAAGTGGGGCATGGTGGGAAGGAAGAAGGGGATGGTGGAGTGGGGAATGGTGGGGAGGACGATGGAGTGGGGAATGGTTTTGAGGCCGAAAAGATGGGTGAGGGGGGAATGGAGGGGAGGACTGGGGGACAGGGAAGGTTGCTGAGGCTCAGCAATGCACATGCATTGCTGAGCCACAGCAACTAGCTAGTACAAAAATAAATATGAACACAATTTCAACCTTGAGGCGCAGGAGAGCCACAGTGATGTGAGGAACAACACACACACATCGCGAGGGTTGTCAGGGAGCCACAGTGATATGAGGAACAACACAAACACCGTGAGGATTGTCAGGGAGCCACAGTGATGTGAGGAACAACACACACATCGCGAGGGTTGTTAGGGAGCCACAGTGATATGAGGAACAACACAAACACCGTGAGGATTGTCAGGGAGCCACAGTGATGTGAGGAACAACACACACACCGCGAGGGTTGTCAGGGAGCCACAGTGATATGAGGAACAACACAAACACCGCGAGATGTCAGTGGAAGTGTTGGCTCCTGACCGTCGGCTGACAGGATGGACCTTCACTCAGACACCCTGTGGTGGTGGTAGTGCAGGAACAACAGAGAGCCACAGTGGCTCCCTGACCTTAGTGAGTGACCGGTGGTGACACCAACGGTCACTCGGGCATTCTTTCCTCCCTTACCCAACCATTCCAACGCCACAGCAAGTAGCTCGAGTGACACAGTTCCAGTCTCTACCAATACATGTTGGTTGGGGGGCTCGGATCAGGCACAGACAATTGCCGTGCTGAGGAATACAGTAGAAAAACAAAGCAAAATTGTGGAGAAGCTGAGCATGCAAATAACTGAACAAAATAAGGAAATCATGCACTAAAAGATGACGATATCCATTGTTCAGGAAACTGTGTGAGTATTAAATGAGAACCGGACACATCACCATGTGCTCCCAGGCGGCCAGCACCCCAGGTGAGCAACCCGTCCTCTTAAAAATAACGTCACTTTTGGCTAGTATGTGCGCTATGGCCAAATTTGGACGTAATTTGAAATGAAATCAACTCACAAAAGTGACGTTCTGTTCCGTTTTCTATTTGAGTCGTCCGGCTTACGCGCAGAGGTTATGTGAGGACTCTTTTAAATTAACGTTTTTCATAACGTTTTGAAACTTTATGAGAATTTCCTGCCCACCTAACCTATCAGAGGACCCTTAACTTACTGTTGTTGAAAAAAAAATCCCAAATATATTTTCAATTTTTTTCATTTCAAATTACGTCTAAATTCGGCCATACGGGCAAACGACCAAAAGCGACGTTCTTTTTAAGAAGACAGGTTGAGGTGAGACCCCAGCTGGGGGTGTCCCAGCCCTCACACCAGCTGGGCCCACCCACCACAGCTCCCCACACCCCAGCCTCATCAACGCAATGCGCTATGAACAGAGGTCAACTATTCCCCGTTAAAACGCAAAGTGCTGTCGATGAGTATCACGATGCAACTGATGATGATCATGAACAAAATGTCAGTGAGAGCGAGAATGTTAATGAAGATAAAGGAGATCATGTTGTGAATACAGGTGCTGATAAACTCTGCTTGAAGGAAAATAGTGGTGGAAATGATGATGATGAAAGCGATTATGATAACGATCAATTTGAAACCAGTGACGCCTGTAGTGATAATGAAGGAGTGGAACTGGACGTGGATGACATAATTGGACCGCACACGCCACATCCCAGATAGCTCCGCCAGAACAATATTAAAAAACTGGTGACAGGTGATGTGCTGACCGAAGAGGAAAAAGACACCGTAATAATGTACCACAAAAAGTATCGAGATGTACTTGTTCTTGTGCAACCGCAGACTGATAAACTAAAAACAATGAACAATGGCGCCCTCTCAAACTCATAAAAACAGGTACAGTGTCATCAAGATACTCAGTTGGAATATTGCTGCTCTTAGAAAATGGTATTCTGACCTCCATCATAAGGTTATGACTGAAAACATAGATATTGTCTGCATCCAAGAAACCCTGACTCCCGTAGGTAAAACTAAACAGAATCTGCCTAGTTATCAGTGTTATAATCCCAGATCAAAGAATACGTGTCTCATGTATGTTAAAAAATCCCTGCCATATGAGCCACTTCCCGCCCAACAACGCGAGGGGGTTTCAATATCATGGTATCCAGGTACACGTTGGTAACTCTACACTTAATGTTTTGAATGCCTATTCACCTACTGGCCTCCTCCAGTATACCGACCTACCTAATTTTGCGCATACTGACCCTACGATCTTAATTGGGGACTTAAATGCTAAATACAGACAATTAGGGGATCAACTCACAAACACCAATGAGAGAAGATTGTTGGCACTTCTCGATGCATATGATGATGTTCAAATTATCAGTAGGAATCAACCAATGCAAATATATGGAGGAGTCCTAGATAGGTGCATTGGCTTTAACCTGTCATACACAACTCATGAGACTGATATTATGGATGACTTGATGTCTAACCATTTAGCCATAACAGGTAACATACATGTGGCTAATGTTGACTTACCTGGCATTAAGCTGAGTAGATACAGGCTAGCAGTAAGGAAAGAGCAAGAAAAATTCTTTATAGACAGCATAGCACATTGGTATAACAATTATGAGCCTGAGAATGTACAACAGTTTTATAATAACCTCGTGAATAAAACCTATGAGGCCATCAAAAATAGTGAGTCACACAAAACAAAAAAGACGTACCGGTAAGCAGGTCAGACACAACCAGTACTATGATGATGCTAAACTGAAAGAGCTTAAATCAATTGCTAGCCAGACGGTTAAAGCATATAAGAAATTTAGAACTCCTCAAAACTGTTTCAGGCCGCGCAGTTTTGTTAGTGGACTTAACCTGAATACTCCCCTGGACAAAGCCTGGAAAGGCGTAAACAAAATTATTGGCAAAAATAATAGACAAGTATCACACCCAAACCCGCTATAGAAAGCCAATCAGCTAATTACAAAATGGTCTCAGGTTTCCAGCTTTGGAATGTTACCAGCTAGCACTAGGGAGAAATTCCAGGCGAGGTCCACAGACAGAAATGCTCTCATAAATTTCATGTTGAGCAAGCAACACGATGAATGTGATGTTCCATATACAGATTATGAATTGGATGCAGCCCTCTCCAGGGGCAGTAGCACTGCTCCTGGTGAGGATGGTATCACCTATGATAAGACTCCTACATCGTGTGTTACCAATCGTACGTCACGGCTTGAAACCCTGACAACAGCAAGACCTTAAATGTCTAGGGCAACTACAAACTGCTGTTCTCTAAAGCGGGTCACCAGTGTAACCACATGATTGGCACAGGCAAAGAATTAATTATTTCTCCCTTAGGACTGAAGAAATATACATATAAAGTTTATAATATATATTAACAATATAATCAATATTATATAAAGTACAGATGGACAAGATCACTTATAAAGCAAAATCAAAAGTACTGTCTCTCCTATAACATAATATATTATAGCAAAACACAAATGATAACAGACTTATCTCCCAAAGATGTTATCTCTCCTGGTCCGTGATAGCTACTGACTACTAAAGCACGGGAGTCAAAATCATTACTTCCGCCCCGCGAAAAATTGCCAAACTTAAAGAGTATTAATTTAACTTACATGGAGCAATATATTGTGACCAGAGTAATCTTAAACTAACTTAGGTAATGCTCAGATTAACATGCATAACAGAGGTAATGTAATTATTACTTCATGCAGTAATTAAAACAAAACAACAGAGGGAAATGTTGGCAACGCACATCAGCACTAAAACTCTCTCACAGGCTGATGCCCCTAAATGTTTAAACAATTATAGATTCTCATACTGTTACCCACTTATGATCATTACAAACCACTTTTCCCACGGGATCAGCTGTGAGCAAACAAAGAAAATATAACCGTTCCCACGGTTGGTAAAGTTGGGCTTATTCCCATAACTTTCTTACAATTAAAGAACATTTATATGTACATACATGTAATCATATTATACGCAAAGCATATATAAGTACAAATTAATTTATTTAATTATGTATCTTATAGAGGTACGTAACATTGTGTACCCGGTAACCCATTATAAGAATTGTTTAATGCGAGTTATGCCACTGGGCCACTGCCAGTATCATGGACCACCAGTCCTACTGTACCTGTACCAAAGCCTGGCCAGCCTGATGCTTTCCGTCCAATCTCACTGACCAGTTGCATGTGCAAAACCTTTGAGAGAATGGTGCTTAATAGATTATTGTATAGAGTTAAAGAGCACATGTCACCTGATATCAATGGTTTCACACGTGGTAAAAGAGTACACAACTGTATCAACTTTTCTTACTGTTCATGGAGATAAAAGGCACTAGTACACAACGTTTCTTGATTTAAAAAATGCCTTTGATATTGCTAATAGGGAAGTGATTATGTATGAATTGGCGAGAATAGATATATGTGGACAATTATTACAATGGATACGGGGCTATTTTATCAACTGGAAGTCCTCTGCACTGTTCCAAGGCTACAGGAGTGAAACTAAATTAATGTAACTTGGGCACCCCACAAGGAGGAGTACTCAGTCCTACCTTGTTTAATGTTCTAATTAATGCCTTACTAAAATTAATCCCAACTAGTCTGGCAAACATCACTGTCAGCTCTGCAGATGACATCCTTGTACATACTAAAACCCACCGTGAAATGCAGTCTTAAATTGTATACATACAGCTTGTGAGAGCCTTGGTCCTGTAATCAAGGCTGCTAAAACTAAGGTATTTAACAGACAAATTGGCAACCGCAAAAGTGGACCACTAAAACTTCAGATAGATAACATACCAATTGACTATGTTTATTCTTTCAAATACCTTGGTGTCTCTGTCCCTTGTACCTCAAGTGTAGTCAATAAGTTACTTCAACAATGTAGAGACAGACTCAAGGGTCGAAGAACTGTAGTGGGGTACAGCCCAAAGTACGGTGATAATATTAGAATAGCAAAAATGATGTATTTAGCATATATAAGGTCTCTGATAGACTATCATGCACCAGCTTTGGTCCTGCAAAATGGCAAAAGTATTGATAGACTGGAAAAAAGCAAAATGAAGCACTCAGAATTATACTTGGCCGTCCTATAACTACTAAAATTCTCAACATGCGGAAAGAATTAAATATACTAGCATTCGACACAGAATATTTAAAATTAATCTTATGATTGGGCTAAAGCTTCTGCATGATAACAAAAACAACATTGTGTCAGATGAACTGTTAGAACACATATGAAATGGAACCAGCGAGTCTGAATGAATTCAAAGAATAGTCACTCATTAAAATGATGGGACTGCACAATGTATATACAGATGAAAGAGTACAGCACTTCCTTCCACCCTGACAGATAGTACCTTTTGACATCCTGACCCCTGCATACCCTTCCAAGAAACTAATCACAAACAACCCTCTTGCTCAGCTTGCTGCTAAATTAAGCACCATAGAACACATTCACAATATACAAGTAAGTAAGTAATTATCAAAAGAAGGCACCAAACCGGGAAGGCTATGTAGCACCATCAAATGCGCAGAATAATCAAAGGGCGCTGAATATCACCAAGGATGCCAATAGAGAACAAAAACACATAAGGCGAACGATATCAAAAGTATCCGAGTCACCAAGAATTCTATTGAGGGACAAGTGACCGCGAGGGGCGGTCGGAAAGCAAGACACACGCTCGTCCTGAAAGTCAGGACATTCAAGAAGGACATGCACGACCGTAAGAGGGACAATGCAACTAGGACAATAAGGAGCAGGGCGGTGCTCCATTAAGTGACCATGGGTTAAGCGAGTATGGCCAATACGCAACCTCGCCAGAGCTGTTTCCCATCGCCGGTTACGGTGGTAGGAGGACGGTCACGAGGAAACACAACATTTAAGAGTACGTAGTTTGTTACCAGTAACAGACGACCAAGAAGCCTGCCAACGGGAAAGGACGGAGGAATGGATAACCGGGTAAAAGTCGGAATATGGAATATCTTTACGAGACATGGGACAAGAGCGGACAGCTTCCTTGGCGGCAGCATCCGCACGCTCATTTAAAGACACACCAATATGGCTGGGAACCCAACAAAACTCAACTGACTTAAATTTACTGTGAACAAGAAACAGCCAATGCTGGATCTCGACAACTACTGGATGAACCGGATTAAAGGACCTGAGAGCCATGAGGGCACTACGAGAGTCAACAACTACTACAAAGGAAGACTGACAACGAGAAAGCAGGAGACGAAGAGCATAGAGAATAGCATAAAGTTCCGCTGTAAAGATGCTAGTCTCCGGAGGTAAGCGACACATATAAGTGCGATCAGGAAAAACAACAGAGTAGCCAACACCGTCCGCAGAATTAGTCCCATCGGTGAAGACAGAAACGGAGCGGGAGTGAGAAGAAAAGTGCTCAAGGAAAAGGCGTTTTAGAACCGTAGGAGGGGTAAAAGCTTTAGTGATACGGGTCAAGGAAGTACAAAACTGCGGAAGAGGGACTCTCCATGGGGGCAAAGAAGGAACAACACGAGGAGAGACATTAGAAATATGAACGGAAAGAGAATCCTGGAGGCGAGATAACCGGACAGAAAGAGGGAAGTGGTGAAGAGGAACAGGAACCGCAGGAGGGGTAAAAGTTAAAGTACGACAGAGGCGAGAGGAAGGATGTTGTAAGGACCGCGCAAGATAGCGAAGACAGTAGCGATCACGGCGGTCCTGGAGAGACAGGAAGCCGGTGTCAACATACAAACTAAGAACGGGAGTCGAACGAAAGGCACCAGAACTGAGGCGCAACCCAGTATGGTGCAAAGCATCAAGACGGCGAAGAGTAGAAGGAGAAGCAGACGAGTAAGCAGGGCAACCATAATCTAGCTTAGACAGGACGAGAGAGGAATGTAAAGCAAGGAGAGTGCGCCTATCTGCCCCTCAAGAAGTATGGAACAAGACCCGAAGGAGGGTAAGGGCCTTAGAGCACTCAACACGGAGGTAAGAGATATGGGGAGACCGAGACAAACGAGTGTCAAGGAATAACCCCAAAAGCTTCGCGGAATCTTTGTATTCAAGGGGATGACCATAAAGCGACAAAGAGGGACGAAGAACGATCCGTTTCCGCGTAAAAGTCATGGCACAAGTCTTAGAAGTAGAGAACTTGAAGCCATGATCGGTGGCCCAAGACGACACGGCATCAATTGCAAGTTGAAGCCGGCGCTGAAGGAGAGGCGAATCATCACCCTGACAGCAAAGGGTAAGATCATCAACATAGAGAGCGGAGTAGACACCAGAAGGAAGAGAGGAAAGAAGACCATTGAGGGCAACCAGAAAAAGAGTAGTGCTTAGAACACTACCCTGGGGTACATCTTCGTATTGCTGAAAAGAGGCAGAGAGAGCGGTACCAAGGCGCGCCCGAAAGAAACGACTAGAGAGGAAGCTGCGGAGAAAGAGAGGGAGATGACCACGAAGGCCAAAAGAATGAAGTTGAGATAGAATATGATATCGCCAAGCGGTGTCGTAATTCTTTACCAGGTCAAAAAGGACGGCAACAACGGAGGTCTTTGCAGCAAAAGCAGTACGAATAAAGACCTCAAAGTTCACCAGGACATCTGTCGTGCTGCAGCACTTGCGGAAACCAAATTGAGAAGAGGAGAGGAGGTGATGGTGTTCCAGGAACCACATCAGACGAACGTTAACCATACGTTCAAAGAATTTGCAGACACAACTTGTGAGAGCAATAGGGCGAAAGTCCTTAGGGGAAGTACCCAGAGACCCCGGTTTGCGAACAGGGAGGACAACGGCATCGAGCCAGTACTCAGGGACTGACGACGACTCCCAGATCCGATTATACAGACTCAGTAAATACCGAGACGTGCACGGAGGGAAATGGCGAAGCATCTCATAATGAATACCATCGGAGCCCGCCGCCGTAGAACCGCAGAGGGCCAGGGCAGAACGAAGTTCAGAGAGAGAGAAGGGATCATTATAGAGAAGCTGAAGACGAGTGCAGAAATCTAAAGGAAGAGACTCAAGGACAGGTTGACAAAGAAGGAAAGATTGGGGAAGATGAAGACAAGAGCTAACAGAAGAAAAGTGAGAACTCAGTACGGAAGCGACCTGCAACGGGTACGCCAGAAGAGTATCATGGAGGTGAAGGACCGGTGAAACATCGGGAACGAACTTACCCGCTATCTTGCGTATACGCTTCCAGATATGGGCCAGAGGAGTTTCGGACGTAATTGATAAGACATAAAATGCCCAACATTCACGTTAAGCCGTACGGATGGCCCTACGGGCCACCGCACTCGCTTTCTGAAAGAAAAGAAAAGAATCGGTCGTCTGCCTACGGCGGTGCCTCTTCCAGGCTGCACGCTTACAGCGGATAGCCCGAGCACAGTCCGCATTCCACCAGGGAACGCACTTCCATGGACCCCGAGAGGAAGAGCGAGGGATAGAGCGGAGGGCAGCGTTGAAGACAGTGTCATGAAAAAGGAGGAGAGCGCGAGAGAAAGGCAGAAGGGAGAGGTCAGAGAGAGCAGCACTGAGGGTAAATAGGGTCCAGTCCGCCTTAGCAAACTGCCACCTTGGGAAAGAGAGGGAAGGGCGAAAAGAGAAAAAGGAAACAAGGATGGGGAAATGATTCCTTCCTTCTCCCAAGTAACCTCCATAGCAGGAACAGGAGGCACAATCACTGAAATGGGAGGGGTAGGAGCAACAGAGCCAGAAGTAGGGGCTGAGGAAGAAAGCGAAGCCTTCTTACCCGCCGGGGAGGAGGAAGGAGAGGAGCCAGGCTTACGCTTCTGACTTAAAGAGACTGGTGTCCCAGCAACTACGTACCGGGCAACGGATTCCAGTTTCTCAACAGGAGAAGCTGAACGAGAGCATACACGATGGCCGTTAGGAGAGCGATGGACATCCGCCTGCACCGACAGGCGGCGGGGAGAGCCGATAGATGGAGGAAGAGGATGGGAAGGAGGATCGGAGGGAGACGAGGAAGACACAGGAGACACGACAGACCGGGTAGAAAGAAGGGGAACCCCAGACAGAGGACCAGGAGGGGGACCCTTCGGGACAGAACTCAAAGGAACAGAGGAGGGGGCAGTGGGCGTATCAGGGTCCAAGGCCCGGAAACGGTTGTGAGTCTGAGGAGGGAGGGAAGGACGAGGAGAGGAAGAGTGCAACACGCGAGCATAAGAGACGTTAGCATAAGGCGGGAGCCAGCGAACCTGGCGCCTCGCCTCAGGAAAAGATAAACGCTCCCAGTGCATCAAGTTGAGGACGGCCGCTTCAAACTTGTAATGGATACAGGCACGGGAGAAGGTAGAATGGGCCTCACCGCAGTTGAGGCAGCGAGGTTGGGGAGAAGTGCACTCTGACTTAGAGTGACCTTCACCCCCACACTAAGGACAGAGAGAGACAGTCCCAGAGCAGCGGAGGGCACCATGCCCAAACCTCCAGCATTTGTTACACAGCCGAGGAGAAGGAATATACTCCTGGACAGAGCACCTAGCACCAGCAAGAATGACAGAGGATGGAAGGGTCCTACCATCAAAGGTGATCTTTACAACACGAAGGGGTTGACGGCGACGACCACGAGGGGGACGAGTAAACGAGTCAACCTGGAGGACAGAATGGCCTTGGGCATCAAGGATATGCCGAATATCATCTTGGCAATCCTGCAGATTCCGAACACCGGTTGCAACATGGTGCGGGAGGAGAATAGTGCCAACACTGGCATTCATCTGAACATTCTTGGAGACCCGAACAGAGATCTCGCCAAGGCAAGACAAGGCTGTCAAGCGGGAAGCTGCATCCTGAGAAGGAGCAGCAACGACATGTGTACCGAGACGAGTGGGGTTGAATGTAACAGACGCATCCACGGAATCAACAAGATGCCGATGGAGGGAGAAATCGTCAGGAGGCGCAGAATCAAGAGGGAGGAGATCAAAGTATTTGGCCCATGAAGCGGGACCAAACAAGGCCTGATACGCGGCAGTACGGGAAGGAATCAAGCGAGTGCGGCCGGGGCCGCACTCGCTCGATTCGTTGAGAACCCCCAGAGAGAGAGGGGTTAAAAGGCGCAGTAGTCACAACGAGAGACTTAGCCGCACCAGGGGACGAAGTGGTCACCACTGGGGGCTGGAGGCTCGACCCAACCACAGAGGAGGGAGGGGAGCTGGGGGAAGAAGTCAGGACGGTCATAGGAGGAGCAAGGTCGGGGCCCAACGCAGCAGGAGCTACAGAGCCTGGTTTTCCAATACAGGCCGACTCGGGGCTTGGTCGCCCACCCCACGAGCCTGAGAGGGTACAACGGAAACATTTATCGACATAGAGACGAAGAGAAAGAGATTCATCCACGAATGTGCCCCCATACCCACCATGGAGCCACAATTAGAGGCAGGACACCCAACAGGAAGCTATCGCTGATCATGCCGGGGCCCCCTAAGGGTGCGTCGCGAGTATACGCCCCACAAACGCCACCTTAAGAACCGTCAGTCCGTCGAGATCGGGTTCAGTGACGAAAGGGGATTGACAATAAAAGGTTCCCCTCGCTTGAGACGTCGGGTACAACAGTTCTACGGGTGCAAGAGTATGCCTCCTCAAGCACCCGGGCGTCAAAATAGAAGAAGTCCAAAGAAAGATCCAAAACAAGCAAAAGGTCGGCAGGAAACGACAAGCAGATAGGAGAAGAGGGGGGAGAAAAACGAAACAGAAGGAAAAGGAAAAGGTGCTCAGCACAATTGGAGAGGACGGCAGCAGGAGCACAAGGCTAGGAAAGGACAGGGGACTGCCCCAAGGAGCATCACACTCCGGCAGCCGCCCACTAAGCCCCCCTCACGGCATCAACGAGCTGAGCGGCGAGGGGGGTCACAATATACAAGCTGAAAACAACATAGCACAGACTATATACACTGACGGATCACTCAATACAGCTACAGGGAGGGCAAGGAGTGCTGTTATTGCTCATCAGCCAGATGGCAGCACAATTCAAAGTAATATCCGAATTAGTAACTGGGCATCCACAATGCAAGCCGAGTTGGTAGCAACAGTGGTAGCACTCGAAATTATTGACAACACTGAAGTAGACAGCTTAATTATTTCCGACTCCCTTCCTCACTACGGGCAATAAACAGTTTGCAATCAAGTAATAATGTGCTTGTCTTTGAAACTAGACGTAGATATATAAGAATACTTAGCAAGAGGGTAAATATAAAAATGTTGTGTATTCCTTCTCACATTGGCCTGCAGGAACATGACAAAGTTAACGGCCTTGCTAAGGCTGCAGTAAATAAAGACCATATTGAACGGAATCTTGAGTTATCAAATAGGTCCCTTAAAAGTGTCATTAGACGAGAACTCCTGGATGGATTTGAAGAAAGTAGAACGGTGCAAACTGGAACTAGCAGGTCCACTGTACATCACAATGAAATGTGTGACGTAAAACACGTGTATGGGGCAAGTAACAAAGAAAGTAGACTAACAGATGTTGTCACAGCTCGTATAAGACTTGGCAACAAGTATCTCTGGCAGTTCGGCTTGTATAGGGATCTAGATAAAGTAAAGTATAAGGTGTGTGGACAAAGATAGGGACACACACTCGAACACTATATTTTGGATTGTAGTAAAATTGAGCCATTTAGTGATAAATCTAAACTCACTCTATATAATATGGCAACCATTCTTATTACCATGGATAAATTACCTGAAATCCTTGCACTGTATCCATATTGCGCTTCCAGTAGATAAACAACATATGAGATGAAGAAACAAGTAGTGTATTGTGAAGACTAATAATAAACAGAAGCTTCCCTATGACTCTGTAATATCTCCATTGGTCAAACTATTATGTATTATCGATAAGACCTATCATTAATGTATAATGACTTACTGTAAATATAAGCTCCTGAAATAGCACTTTCTCTGTAACTAGCTGACATTGTAACTATAAGGTGTGAAGGATAGACGAAATTGTTTATGTAATAATCTAAGACGAGGTCTGATAAAGACCTTTTGTGCCCTCTGTAATGCTTTTTGCGCTACCGCTCACAGGATTGGTATGGGGTGCATAATAAACTAGCCGCCTCCAGCGGCAACAATCAAATCAAATCAGACACCCTCTTGCACTCACTTGTGTACACAATTACACTCCCACAGACACTCACTAGCACTCCCACACACACCCACTACTACTCACACACACACTGACTACTAATCTCACACACCCACTACCACTCCTACTAGTGAGTTTTAAAGTTAACTTTCTACCACATACGTGGCTATTTATTTCTACAAATGCTTACCGGTTTACATATATTTTTTTCTTCAGTCCTGCCTGGACAGGGTTAATTAAAGATGTCAGACAGCAGATAATGTATTAAGTTACTGAGCACTCAGCCATGTATGTATGCATGTCAGGCTCTACACATACACACATGTGTGTCCTACCTGGACAGGGGTAAAGATCTGTTCACGTAAATATAGTGCAGTGGATTATTCACCACTCAACCACAAAGGATGATTAAAGTAAAGTAATGTAAGGGTTTTACTGTTATGTACAAGGTCAACATACTCAACGTTCCACACCTGGCCATACTCCGTGGACTACCAGTAGTTACCACCCATAGCATTAGGCTCTCAACCTTTATTAGTCTCATGTTTGAAGTGTCTTTCTCAAGAACATCACTCCATCAGCAATCATTCATTCCGAGGCTGACTCACATCTGGAACTTGTTCGCTCAACAGGTTGATACACGAGGGATCAGGTCAACTGATCACATGAAGGCTCTGGCACACAGTTGGCTACAGGCTCATCGTGTTCCTTATATGATTGTTACCTAATGTTGTTAACGATTAAAGGTGTTCCTACTGATGCATATAAAAGACTCAGGAAATAAATTGGCCTCTAGGAGTAGGTTTCAACTGAGGTGAGGCAGGATTACTATTCTTTCTTGCAGTTTCACCAGGTTCCTTATATGATAGTTTCTTTGTGATATGTAAGAGTTTCAATGTGCAGTCTCATAAAATAAATTATTTTCAAAACGCAGGCTTCAGATGAGCAGAGGTAGAATAACAGCTCTTGCTTGCAGTTTCACTAGGTACATCATTTGACAGACCTAATGGACCCTAGCCTTAGTTAAAAAAAAAAGTGAGAGAGAAAGAATGAGAGCAAGTGAGAGAGAGAGAGAGAGATATAATGAGAGTGAGAGAGAGAGATAGAGTGAGAGAGTGAGGGTCCGAGAGTGAGTGAGAGAGAATGTGAGAGAGAGAGAGAGACAGACACACCCAGGTCACGCCTGGTACTATATATAAATATACACCATATGTTGGAAATTTCAACACCTAATTACTAATCCTTAGTACAATAGGATGTATTTCCTGTACTAGGCATCATAATCATCCAATACTTAATTACCAACATTTAATACTTTAAGAAGCCATTCTTGTACTAACTATCCTAAATTTGCACATCAGTAGTATTATAGTATATGCCAACCCATAGTGGTACGAATTTAGTCTTGAATTGTACTGTGTACAACTCTAGCCTAAATCATTATTCTTAGCCAACCTAGTTAGGTAGGATTACTAGTAGACCTGCATTGTACCAGGCAGTTCAACCTAGTCAACATTTATTAATGTGCAAACCCAAATCAGGGTAGGACTTATCATTATTTTAAACAAATTATGTTATCCATACCTTAATATATATATATTACTGTGTACATTTTGAGTGCTACTGCGTGTCACTACCCATCCAATGCTGATAATGATGAGCTAAGTTTTGGAAAATCCTGTAGAGACACCAAAGTACTACTCAAATATTAGCTATTTACTGTTAGGTAGGCAAGCTAACCTCCACGTGAGGCAGAATTTATACAGCCTAGTATAGAAATTGAATACTAGGTTATCAGTAACTGTACTGGTTCCACGTATATATGAATCAGTACCCCAGTTATTTTCATAACCAAATCATGGCAACCAACTAAGCCAAAATCAACAGACTGTGCATCAGACTATTAATATGTTCTGCAACAGTGAATTGCATTATATATCATATGCGAGTCACAAAGGTCATGGGATTCGACAATTGAATAAGTGTGATCAGTCAGTTCAGTCAGGTGTCCCAGCCCCAGTACTGAAAAACCTCATAGAGGTGGCCATGCAAAAGTTGCGAGGAACAAATGAGACTGCAGATAACTATCTCAGAGTTTTCATACTACAGAGTGCTGAGCCAGATCAGCTAGACACCTTCCATGCAGAAAGAGAAAATGTTAAGGAAGGTGTACAAAAACGTCTGGATGATATGGAAAATTATAAGGCTGAACCTCGATACAGAGTTGATCCTTCCAGTGGATCAATAATAGAGGTTGAAACTTCATTCTCAACAGTCTCATCTAATACAGCTTCACCCAACACTACATCAACAGAAACTGAAAAATTTTCTGAACATTTATCCACATGTTCTACGGAATCAGAAAACTCAACATATGAGGCTACAGTACCATTATGCCTCCAAAGTGAATCTAAGGGTGAAACTGAAACTGACTCAGAATCTGAAACAAAGGCTGAAGCTGAATGAGTAACTTTGAATCAGAATAGTGATGGTCCTAAGGATTAGGAATTGACTCTCATAAATCTCGTATGCCAGTTATTGGACTTATCTCATCAAGAGAATACTGTTGGAAATTTCCAACAGTTATTCTCATCCCTAATACAACAGGATGTATTTCCTGTATTAGGCTTCATACACATCTAATACTCATTTACTAATCCTTAGTACAATGGGATGTACTTCCTGTACTAAGCGTAATAATTAACTAACACTACTAATACCTAGTTTAGTATTATAGAATTTACTGTATTAGGTTGTGGAACATCATGTAATTTCTCCTAGAATTGTGAAGTGTTGCGTCAGCTACTCACGGAGAATAAAATTTCTACATACCTGTAGATCTAACACGAATGTAACCATTTGCTTTCCTTTATTAGGAATAATTATTTAGTAATAGGTTTACCTTTAGTATACAACAGTTTACTGGAATTCCTGTACCCAGCTTGATCGCTGTTCCAGTAAATAATATCATAATCTAAAATTATTTCCACCACCAAGCAAGTCTGTTTTATTTGTGCAGTCTACATTAACTGACTTGCATTGTGAGAATTAAACATCACCACATAAATTATTTATCTGAACCATCAACAATATTTATAAACGCCCCCTTCCCTATTTAGCTTTAATAAATAAATAAAAATTTATGCTTGAGCCCCTACTAGGAGCTAATACGCATGCGCGACTTTCGGGAAGGAAGGAGAGAGGACTCTCGCCATAATCGATCAACAAGTGGCGTGGTGTTCCGAAGGGGCCCAACAAATCTTACCATCCAGACGGCATCCTTACATCCCTGGATGCTGGATTGAGGACGCAGCTTACCAGAATCACGGACACCAGTTCGGCAGGCATTTTTACCTTTTAGTTTCATTGATGAGCTCACAATAATAACTAATCTAGGTAGCCATGTCATGACGCCCCGGGCGTAATAATAATCCCACGTGAGTGCAACTCTTTCCCCTCCAAATATCTAGATATTACTTTATGTGTGTGACTACTGGTTTGGGGTGGAAACTACGGAATTATCATTATTGCAGCATGGTGCAACACCCTTGAGGAAGCGTGTGGCCGCCATACTCTCATGCGTTTCAAGTAGTGCTATCTCAAACTGTTTCCAGACTGATGTACAGTGGATTACATCTACGTCCCTCTGTCACAGCTGAGATTTAATCAGTTTTTCATTGTAGATAGTACCGTATTATTCAGAGTCCACATAAATATATATATATATATATATATATATATATATATATATATATATATATATATATATATATATATATATATATATATATATATATATATATATATATGTCGTACCTAGTAGCCAGAACGCACTTCTCAGCCTACTATGCAAGGCCCGATTTGCCTAATAAGCCAAGTTTTCCTGAATTAACATATTTTCTCTAATTTTTTTTCTTATGAAATGATAATGCTACCCATTTCATTATGTATGAGGTCAATTGTTTTTTATTTGAGTTAAAATTAACGTAGATATATGACCGAACCTAACCAACCCTTCCTCACCTAACCTAACCTATCTTTACAGGTTAGGTTAGGTTAGGTAGCCGAAAAAGTTAGGTTAGGTTAGGTAGGTTAGGTAGTCGAAAAACAATTAATTCATGAAAACTTGGCTTATTAGGCAAATTGGGCCTTGCATAGTAGGCTCAGAAGTGCGTTCTGGCTACTAGGTACGACATATATATATATATATATATATATATATATATATATATATATATATATATATATATATATATATATATATATATATATATATATATATATATATTATTATTATATATGACCGAAAAAGTAAGATTAATAATTCTAACACGAATTTTCTCAATCTTTCGTACATTTCTTTTCACTGTTGGTGGTAATTCAAAAATCAATTCTCCAAAATTCATTTTTATTTCTAGTCTGACGCGACACTTGAGCGCGTTTCGTAAAACTTATTACATTTTCAAAGACTTTAGTTAACACATACACAACTGAATAGAACTTACACATCTCCGATTTTGTTTATATCTACATTTGAGTGAGGTGGATGGGGTGAGGTGGTATTTAATAAGGTATTAATTTCATCAACACAAGCCAGAACATGAAACAATGGGTATTGAATAGAAGTGATTGTAGAAAGCCTATTGGTCCATATTTCTTGATGCTTCTATATTGGAGCGGAGTCTTGAGGTGGGTAGAATATAGTTGTGCATTAATTGGCTGTTGATTGCTGGTGTTGACTTCTTGATGTGTAATGCCTCGCAAACGTCAAGCCGCCTGCTATCGGTGTATCTATCGATGATTTCTGTGTTGTTTACTAGGATTTCTCTGGCGATGGTTTGGTTGTGGGAAGAGATTATATGTTCCTTAATGGAGCCCTGTTGCTTATGCATCATTAAACGCCTAGAAAGAGATGTTGTTGTCTTGCCTATATACTGGGTTTTTTGGAGCTTACAGTCCCGAAGAGGGCATTTGAAGGCATAGACGACGTTAGTCTCTTTTAAAGCGTTCTGTTTTGTGTCTGGAGAGTTTCTCATGAGTAGGCTGGCCGTTTTTCTGGTTTTATAGTAAATCGTCAGTTGTATCCTCTGATTTTTGTCTGTAGGGATAACGTTTCTATTAACAATATCTTTCAGGACCCTTTCCTCCGTTTTATGAGCTGTGGAAAAGAAGTTCCTGTAAAATAGTCTAATAGGGGGTATAGGTGTTGTGTTGGTGGTCTCTTCAGAGGTTGCATGGCGTTTCACTTTCCTTCTTATGATGTCTTCGACGAAACCATTGGAGAAGCCGTTGTTGACTAGGACCTGCCTTACCCTACAGAGTTCTTCGTCGATTTGCTTCCATTCTGAGCTGTGGCTGAGAGCACGGTTGACATATGCGTTAACAACACTCCTCTTGTACCTATCTGGGCAGTCGCTTTTGGCATTTAGGCACATTCCTATGTTCGTTTCCTTAGTGTAGACTGCAGTGTGGAAACCTCCGCTCTTTTCCATGACTGTTACATCTAGAAAGGGCAGCTTCCCATCCTTTTCCATCTCGTAAGTGAAACGCAGCACGGAACTCCGCTCAAATGCCTCCTTCAACTCCTGCAGATGTCTGACATCAGGTACCTGTGTAAAAATGTCGTCAACATACCTGCAGTATATGGCCGGTTTCATGTTCATGTCGACTAAGACTTTTTGCTCGATGGTAACCATCTAGAAGTTTGCAAACAGGACACCTAGGGGAGAACCCATGGCGACCCCATCTACTTGCTTATACATGTGCCCATCCGGGCTCAAGAAGGGTGCCTCTTTAGTACAAGCTTGGAGTAGTTTCCTTAGGATATTTTCTGGTATGTCAAGAGGAGTACAGGCTGGATCACGATACACTCTGTCGGCTATCATCCCGATTGTCTCGTCCACTGGTACGTTAGTGAACAGCGATTCTACGTCCAACGAGGCTCTTATTCCTGTGGCCCGTGTGCCCCGCAGTAAGTCAACAAATTCCTTTGGCGACTTCAGGCTGAAGGCGCAAGGGGCATAAGGAGTCAGCAGGCCGTTGAGTCGCTTCGCTAGTCTGTACGTGGGTGTGGGTATCTGGCTAATGATTGGCCGAAGTGGGTTTCCAGGCTTGTGTGTCTTGACATTTCCATACGCATATCCAGGTTTATATTCCCCAATAATCTTTGGCAGGTGGAGTCCTGATTTCTTGGCGTTCACAGTTTCGATTAGTCTGTTGACCTTTGCTTTCAATTCGGCTGTAGTGTCCTTCGTTACCCTTTGGAATTTAGTTTGATCAGAGAGTATGAGGTTCATTTTCGCCAGATATTCGTCTTTTTTAAGAATGACGTATATTGGCGACTTGTCACCTCTTCTGACAACTATCTCCTTGTTCTCACGAAGGCCTTTGGCTGCCGCTTTGAGCTCGGGGGACAGTATGGTGCTTCTGTAATTGCCTCGATTCTTTCCTCCTTCCGCAATAAGTTCTGCTTGTAAGAAGCAGAACTTTTATTTATTTTATTTTATTTATTTTATAGCAAGTCGACGAAGAACTGTGTAGGGTAAGGCAGGTCCTAGTCAACAACGGCTTCTCCAATGGTTTCGTCGAAGACATCATAAGAAGGAAAGTGAAACGCCATGCAACCTCTGAAGAGACAACCAACACAACACCTATACCCCCTATTAGACTATTTTACAGGAACTTCTTTTCCACAGCTCATAAAACGGAGGAAAGGGTCCTGAAAGATATTGTCAGTAGAAACGTTATCCCTACAGACAAAAATCAGAGGATACAACTGACGATTTACTATAAAACCAGAAAAACGGCCAGCCTACTCATGAGAAACTCTCCAGACACAAAACAGAACGCTTTAAAAGAGACTAACATCGTCTATGCCTTCAAATGCCCTCTTCGGGACTGTAAGCTCCAAAAAACCCAGCATATAGGCAAGACAACAACATCTCTTTCTAGGCGTTTAACGATGCATAAGCAACAGGGCTCCATTAAGGAACATATAATATCTTCCCATAACCAAACCATCGCCAGAGAAATCCTAGTAAACAACACAGAAATCATCGATAGATACAGCGATAGCAGGCGGCTTGACGTTTGCGAGGCATTACACATCAAGAAGTCAACACCAGCAATCAACAGCCAATTAATGCACAACTATATTCTACCCACCTCAAGACTCCGCTCCAATATAGAAGCATCAAGAAATATGGACCAATAGGCTTTCTACAAACACTTCTATTCAATACCCATTGTTTCTGTTCTGTCTTGTGTTGATACTTTTAATACCCTATTAATATCCCCTCCTGTTCTGTCTTGTGTTAATGCCACATCACCCTTCCCACCTCACTCAAATGTAGATATAAAATCAGAGATACGTTCTAATCAGTTGTGTATTTGTGAAGTCTTTGAAAATGTAATAAGTTTTACGAAACGCGCCCGTGTCGCGTCAGACTAGAAATAAAAATGAATTTTGGAGAAGTGATTTTTGATTTACCTCCAACAGTGAAGCGTAATGTACGAAAGATTGAGAAAATTCGTGTTAGAATTATTAATCTTACTTTTTCGGTCATATTTAATAATATATGTCTACAGGAAAGACTGCTACCAAAATATACTAATATATATATATATATATATGTCGTACCTAGTAGCCAGAACGCACTTATCAGCCTACTATGCAAGGCCCGATTTGCCTAATAAGCCAAGTTTTCCTGAATTGGAGTTAATTTTAACTCCAATAAAAAAAAATTGACCTCATACATAGAGAAAAGGGTTGCTTTATCATTTCATAAGAAAAAAATTATAGTAAATATATTAATTCAGGAAAACTTGGCTTATTAGGCAAATCGGGCCTTGAATAGTAGGCTGAGAAGTGAGTTCTGGCTACTAGGTACGACATATATATATATATATATATATATATATATATATATATATATATATATATATATATATATATATATATATATATATATATATATATATATATGTCGTACCTAGTAGCCAGAACGCACTTCTCAGCCTACTATACAAGGCCCGATTTGCCTAATAATCCAAGTTTTCATGAATTAATATATTTTCTCTAATTTTTTTCTCATGAAATGATAAAGCTACCCATTTCATTATGTATGAGGTCAATTTTTTTTTTATTGGAGTTAAAATTAACGTAGATATATGACCAAACCTAACCAACCCTACCTAACCTAAGCTAACCTATCTTTATAGGTTAGGTTCGGTTAGGTAGCCGTAAAAGTTAGGTTAGGTTAGGTTAGGTAGGTTAGGTAGTCGAAAAAGCATTCATTCATGAAAACTTGGCTTATTAGGCAAATCGGGCCTTGCATAGTAGGCTGAGAAGTGCGTTCTGGCTACTAGGTACGACATATATATATATATATATATATATATATATATATATATATATATATATATATATATATATATATATATATATATATATATATATATATATATATATATATCTGAGACTGCCTTTTATGAATTATTAATCTTTACATTGCAATAGTATTTCTTGCATTACATAATTTAATCATTATCTGTGTGTGTGCATATTATACTCATTATTATTATTGCATAATATATGTTATACATAGATTAATCTTATAGCATACCCCCAAAATGTGTCATGGGAGGCTGGCTCTAGAATTATATAATTTACAGTCATTGCTTAATAATTTTTTTTCATATATAATCATCGATCTATAAGTCACTGAATTGCTTATTTAAATGCATTCTGGTCCTTCGAGCTATCTTAGAATTAATCATTATTTTGCATTCTTAAAATTATACATTTTGTCAGTATTATACTGGAGTTAGATTTCCCCATTAAACGTTCGTCTATCTCTTCCGATATGTGTAGGAATGACTTGCATTGAGAATGGTGCAGGAGAACCTTTGAGAAACTTTTTATCTAAAAATCCAATTACAAAGGTTTTATAATAAATTGTTTTTCTACAACTATTTTGTTCCTAATGTATTACAAATAGTTTTTACATGTTTAAATATAAAATATATGGTGTTTTTTGTAAAATTCATTAATAAATTGTGAATAATATTTAAGGGCTGAATGAAACCTTCAAAATACATTTAGTTGTTCTATGATCAGAAAAAAGTAGTTTTCTAAATTTTCTAAAAATCGCTCTTTTTAACACAATTTGACTCCTTATGCATTCCACTAAACACTAATATCATGTTTAAATGTATAATTTATGTATTATTCCCTAAAATAATTGATATAAATTATAAATGTTGCTGGAAAGTGGTGTGAAAGAATCTGAAAACGTTTTGTTGTCTTATATATTGGAGGAGAGCAAGGAGGAAGGAGGAGGAGGAGGGCACGGAGAAAGGAGGAGGAGGGCTAGGAGGAAGGAGGAGGGCGGAGAGGAAGGAGGAGGAGGAAGGTGGACGAGGACGAGGATGGTGAGGAGGAAGGAGTAGGGTGAGGAGGATGGAGAAGAAGAGCAAGGAGGAATAGGAGGGCGAGGAGGAAGGAGGAGGATGGCGGGGAGGAAGGAGGTAGAGGGCGAGGAGGAAGGAGGAGGAGGAAGACGAGGATTAAGGAACAGAACGAGGAGGAAGGAGGATGAGGTAGAGGAGGAAGGAGGAAGAGGGGGGAGGGGGAAGGAGGAGGACCTCGGGGAGGGGGTAACTAAGTGACGGAGGAGGGAAAGAATAGCAGGGGTAGAAGTAGTAGAGGGAAACAGGGGAGGGCGAAGAGGAGGAGTGAGGGAAGGGGGATGAGAAGGAAGGGAAGGGGGAAGTGGAGGGGGTGAGGGTAGGGGGAAGAAGTAAGAGAACGGGACGGTAAGGAGGGGGAGGGGTAAGAGAAGGGGGGATGGGGAGGAGGGCGAAAAGGATGGGTAACAAACGGGAATGAGGAGGAAAGGGAAGAGAAGGGGGGAGAGAGGAGGGGTAAGAGAAGGGGAAGAGGAGAGGGAGGGGTAAAAAGGGGGGAGGGGTAAGAGAAGGGTGGATGAGGAGAAGGGGACGATGGGGAAGAGAAGGAGGATGAAAATGAGGAGGAATGGGAAGAGGGGAGGAGGAAAGAGAAGGGGGATGAGGAGGAACGGGAAGAGGAGGGGGAAAGAGAAGGGGGATGAGGAGGAACGGGAAGAGGAGAGGGAACAAGGGAGGGGGAAAGAGAATGGAGTAGGGGTAAGAGAAAGGGGAGGAGGAAGGGGAGGGGTAAGGGAAGGGGAATGAGGAGTGGGGAGGGGGTAAGAGAAGGCGGGATGTGAAGGAAGGGAAAGAGGAGGGGTAAGAGAAAGGAAATGAGAAGGAGGAAGGGGAAGAGGGTAGGAAGGAAGAGAGGAAGGTGGGGAGGGAGTGTAACAGGATCTGTGTGACGGCTGGGGCATGTACACTATAGGCCCACAGAGTTGTCATGACGTGTTAGGGTGCTTCATTATACAAGTATGTCTTGGTAGATGACTATGGTGTGTTCATCTTCATCAAATACAGCAAGAAAAATAAAGAATAAGATAAGTTTTACATTAATTTATCTCTGATTTTACTGGGGAGGGGTAAGAGAAGGAAGGGGAAGAGCAGGGGGAGGGGTAAGAGAAGGAAGGGGTAGAGCAGGGGGAGGGGTAAGAGAAGGAAGGGGTAGAGCAGGGGAAGGGGTAAGAGAAGGAAGGGGTAGAAGAAAGTTCTCTTTCTCTTACCCCTCCTTCTCTTACCCCTCCCCCTGCTCTTCCCCTTCCTTCTCTTACCCCTCCCCCTGTTCTTCCCCTTCCTTCTAATCCCCCCCTTCTCTTCCCCCTACCCTCTCCCCCTCCTCTTCCCCTTCCTTCTCGTCCCCCTTCTCTTACTCCTCCTCCTCTTCCCCCTCCCCCCTCTTACCTGTACTACTCCTACCCCTGCTATTCTTCTCCTCCATTATCTAATTCCCCCCTTCCCCCCCCCAGACGTCCTGCTCCTTCCCCCTCCTCCTTTCATCTCCCCCTTCTTCCTCCTTCCTCTTTTTCATCCATCTTCCTCCTCTGCCTCGACCTCCTCCTCCTCCTTCCTCCTTGATCTCCTCCTTCCTCCTCGATCTCCTCCTCCTCGACCTCATCCTTCTACCTGGAATTTTTCCTCCTTGACCTCTTAATCCTCGACCTCCTAATCTCCCTCCTCCTCCGCAACCTTCCTACCTTACCAACTCCTCCTTCCTCTTCGGCCTCCTACTCCTCCTTTCTCCTGGCTCTTCTCCTTAACTTCCTCTTTAACATCCTCCTCCTTCCTTTTCGTTCTCCTTCTCCTTCCTTTTTGCCCTCCTTCTTCTTCCTCCTCGCTCTCCTCCTCCTCCTTCCTCCTGCTTGTCCTCCTCCTCCTTCCTCCTCCTTCCTGCTCCTTCCTCCTCGTCCTCCTCCTTCCTCCTCGCCCTCCTCCTTTCTCCACGCCCTACTCCTCCTTCCTCCTCTTCGTTCCTCATCCTCCCTCTTCGCCCTCCTCCTTCTTCTTCCTCACCCTCCTCCTCCTTCCTTCTCGCCCTCCTCCTTCCTCCTCGTCGCTCTCCTCCATCCTTCTTCCTCCTCCCCCTCCTCCTTCCTGTTCCATCCTCCTCGCCCTCCTCCTCCTTGCCCAACTCCTTCCTCCTCCTCCCTCTTCGCCCTCCTCCTCCCTCCTTCTTCTTCGCCCCCTACTCTTTCCTTCTCGCCCTCCTCACTCCTCCTCGCCCTCCTCCTCCTTTCTCCTCGCCCTCTTACTCCTCCTCCTCCTCCTCTTTGCCCTCCTTCTTCCTCCACCTCCTTCCTCCTCGCCCTCTTTCTACTTCCTCCTTGACCACCTATTCCTTCCTTATCGCTCTCCTTCTTCCTAGCCCTCTTCCTCCTTCCTCCTCGCTCTCCTCCTTCCTCCTCGCTCGTCTCCTCTTCCTTCCTCTTCGCCCTCCTCCTCCTCGCCCTCCTCCTCCTTCCGCCTCGCTCTCCTCCTTCCTCTTCGCCCTCCTACTCCTCCTTTCTCCTCGCCCTCCTACTCCTCTTCCCTCCTCGCACTCCTCCTCCTCCTTCCTCCCTTCTCGCCCTCCTTCCTCTTCGCCCTCCTACTGCTTCCTCCTTGCCCTCCTTCTTCTTCCACCTCCTTCCCTCTTGCCCTCCTCCTCCTTCCTCCTTGCTCTCCTCCCTCTCCTTCCTCCTCGTCCTCCTTCTTCCTCCTTGCTCCCCTCCTCCTCCTTCCTCCTCGACCTCTTATTCCTTCCTTCTCGCCCTCCTCGCTCCTCCTCCTTTCTAGCCCTCTTCCTCGCTTGCCTCCTCGTCCTTCCTCCTCGCCCTCCTCCTCCTTACCCTCCTCCTCCTCGCCCTCCTCCTTCCTACTTCCTCCTCGACCTCCTCCTTCCTACTTCCTCCTTCCTACTTCCTCCTCGACCTCCTCCTTCCTACTTCCTCCTCGACCTCCTCCTTTCTCCTCGACTTCACCCTCTTACCTAGATCTCTTCCTCCTTCCTTCTCGCTCTCCTTCTCCTCCTCCTTGCCCTCCTCCTCCTTCCTCCTCGACCTCCTATTCCTTCCTTCACGCCATCCTCGCTCTCCTTCTTCCTCACCCTCTTCCTCCTTCCTCCTCGCCCTCCTCCTCCTTCCTCTTTCTTCCTCCACCTCCTTCCACGCCCTCCTCCTCCTCCTTCCTCCTCGACCTTCTATTCCTTCCTTCTTGCCCTCCTCGCTCTCCTCCTTGTGAGATTTATATATATTTAATTTATATGAATTTATATTTGCGTTAATTTATATACTTCGATAGCAATTGGTATGATGATAAGTGGACTGTATTTCTACAATAATCTCACAAATCGTTCCTCTACACATTAGGGGGAGGGGGGTTTATATTGAATTTATATATATGCAGCCAATCAAACTACTGTATTAGACTACATACATTACTGTACATTGAAGAGGTTCCTTATCTTATTGTACAGCAGGCCTTAGTCCACCAGGTATAACCAGGATGTAGACACCAAATTATCCTCTTTGAGGTAGCTTCCATCACCCAGTAACTGGTACACAAAGCATGCTTCCTCGTCTTGACCTGTTAAAACGGCGCTAGCTATGAAGCCAGAATCCTAATATATGACAGCTATATCAGAGAAAACACTGTACAAGCAACCATAAAGACCTAGGTTTAATTTCCTTTAGTATGCGGCGATCTCGTGATCTAACTGGCCACCCTATTTAATGACATCAATGGCCATAAATGATAGATAAATGGGTTTCGGCAGAACACTTAACTTGTATTTGTTGACAGCGTGTTGATGATGGTACACCTTTGGTTTCCATAACACTTCGTCCAAGTAAATTCAACAGGAGCCGTATTTGTTCCCGTGAGCCTCTGTTGTCTAAGTACAATAGCTGACACTCCATACTACTGACGCTACTGGCCGACATTGTCCAGATATGATAGGAGCCGAATTTGCTCCACGTGTCTCGGAGGTGACAACAACAATGGCTGACCACCCCTCCTCACTGACTCTACTGGCCTACATTGTCCAGATGACAGTAAGTGATAGAAGGGTCACATTTACTCTATTTTAATTCTGATAATTAAGTTAATTTATATGAGATGTTTTTATGATGGTAAAGTCCAAAGAGTAATGTATTTAAGAATAATTCCCACTATAATAGGTGGTGAATTTATAATAGTATGTGGTAATGATATCCCGTTTTCTATAGACGGGAATTCCACTACAAGTTATATTTTCTATGGGTAACTTGTTTATACAACACAGCAATATTATCTGTCTGTATGATATTATTAAATGGTGTCGGATTTTCCGACACTCCTTGCCCTCCTTCTTCCTCCTCAGCCTCCTCCTCCTTCCCCTCCTTCCTTCTTGCCCTCCTCCTCCTCTTTCCTCCTTGCTCTCCTCCCTCTCCTTCCTCCTCGTCCTCCTTCTTCCTCCTTGCTCCCATCCTCCTCCTTCCTCCTATACCTTCCTTCTCGCTCCTCCTCCTTCCTAGCCCTCTTCCTCCTTCCTCCTTGCTCTCCTCCTCGCTTGCCTCCTCCTCATTCCTTCTCGTCCTTCCTCCTCGCCCTCCTCCTGCTTACCCTCCTCCTCCTCCTTCCTACTTCCTCCTCGACCTCCTCCTTCCTACTTCCTCCTCGACTTCCTTCTTCCTACTTCCTCCTCGACCTCCTCCTTCCTACTTCCTCCTCGACCTCGTCCTTTCTCCTCGACTTCACCCTCTTACCTAGATCTCTTCCTCCTTCTTCTCCTCCTTGCCCTCCTCCTCCTTCCTCCTCGACCTTCTATTCCTTCCTTCGCGCCATCCTCCTCGCTCTCCTTCTTCCTCACCCTCTTCCTCCTTCCTCCTCGCCCTCCTCCTCCTCCTCCTTCCTCCTTGCCATCCTTCTTCCTCCACCTCCTTCCTCGCCCTCCTCCTCCTCCTTCCTCCTCGACCTCCTATTCCTTCCTTCTTGCCCTCCTCGCTCTCCTCCTTCCTCTTCGCCCTCCCTCCTCGCCCTCCTCCTTCCCTCTCCTTCCTTCTCGCCCTCCTCCTTACTCCTCACCCGCCGCCTCCTCCCTCTCCCTCCTCGCCCTACTACTCCTCCTTCCTCCTCTCCCTCCTCCACCTTTCTCCTCGCTCTCCTAGGTCGTCTTCTTCTTCCTCCTCGCCCTCCTCCTTCCTCCTCGCCCTACTCCTCCTCCTTCTTCTTCCTCCTGCTCCTTCCTCCTCGCCCTCCTCCTTCTTCCTCCTCGCCCTCCTGCTCCTTCCTCCTCGCCCTACTCCTCCTTCCTCCTCGCCCTCCTCCTCCTTCCTCCTCGCCCTCCTCCTCCTTCCTCCTCGCTCTCCTCCTCCTTCCTCCTCGCCCTCCTCCTCCTTCCTCCTCGCCCTCATTCTTCCTCGCCCTCATTCCTCCTCGCCCTCCTCCTCCTCCTCCCTCCTCCTCGCTCTCCTCCTCCTCAGTGTCCTCTTTAACTTCCTCCTCTACCTCATCCTCCTTCCACCTCTGCCTCGACCTCCTCCTTCCTCCTTGATATCCTCCTCCTTCCTCCTCGACCTCATCCTCTTACCTGGAATTCTTCCTCCTTCCTCCTCGACCTCATCCTCTTACCTGGAATTCTTCCTCCTTCCTCCTCGACCTCTTCCT
Organism: Procambarus clarkii; assembly: GCF_040958095.1. Taxonomy (NCBI): domain Eukaryota; kingdom Metazoa; phylum Arthropoda; class Malacostraca; order Decapoda; family Cambaridae; genus Procambarus; species Procambarus clarkii. The sequence continues at coordinate 38,936,312 of NC_091185.1, read as the reverse complement.
AAGAATATGAATAAAAATGATGAATTAACCTTTATTATGACCGTTTCATTTTACTAAATGTAGAAATATACTTTTATATTTCTACATTTATATAAATAACAACAATAAAAAACTATGTTTATGAAACATATAAGGTTGCCACAAGGTTTCAATTTTTTTTTGCCAACGTTTCGTGCAATACGTTTCAGAAACTTATTTACATCCACACAGAATTACGCATCTAATGCGTGAAAACAAACGTTGCCCATACCTTCCAACACTTTCCAGATACGTTGTGGCAACCTAAAATTGTTTCCTGGGATAGGTTCCAGTCTGCCTTAGCAAACTGCCACCTAGGAAAGGAGAGGGGAGGGTGAAAAGAGAAAAAGGTAACAAGGATGAGGGAAATGGTCACTGCCATAGAGGTCATCAAGAACCTGCCACGTGAAATCTAAGTAAAGAGAAGACGAGCAAAGAGAAAAATCAAGACAGGAAAGGGTGCGAGTCCGAGAGTCCAAATCTTTGGGCTCGCCAGAATTCAGAAGAGACAGAGAAGAAGAGAGGATGAACGGCTCAAGAAGGCGACACCGGGTGTTCGTCAGAACATCACCCCAAAGGGAATGACGACAACTGAAATCACCCAGCAGGAGCACAGGCTCTGGCAAGGAGTCCAGTAGGTGTTTTAGATCGGGAAGAGAAAGCAGGACACTCGGGGGGAGATAAATGGAACAAACGGTGTACCATTTCCTCACAAAGATATGAGCAGCGGAACAATGGAGAGGCGAAGGAAAAAGTAAGGGGACAAAGGGAACATTCGAGCGAATCAAGAGAGCAGAAGAGTTAGGAGCCCCAGCAACAGCTGGGGGGGGGGAGAGAAAGGAATAGCCACGAAAGCGACCAGGACGAGCACCAAGCATCGGCTACTGTAGACAGACATAAAGGGATGAAAACCGCAAAATCAGAAGCTGGTGTTCGAGGAAATTGGTGTAATAACCACGAACGTTCCATTGAAGGATAGACATCGACGAGAAGAGGAAGGGCAGCAACAGAGAACAACGAAGAGCGAAGAGCGAATTATCAGCGGAAAGGGCCAAGGGAAACAACGAAGAAACAAAGGCGTAAAGGGAACAAAGCACGTTAAAGAAGCGCAGGATCTGGGTCAGGGTCAGCGAAATCAGGGTTAGGGGGCATGGGTAAACTGAGTAAAGAAGGAGGGAAGGTAGCTAGAGGACCGACCAGGGATAGACAAGCAGGGTCCGGAGGAGGAAGAGGGGGTGGGGGATAACTGAGGGACAAGGACAGCAGCAGGAGGGACAGAAACAAGGGGATGCACTTCAACAAGAACACCAACCGAGAGGGAATTGGGGGCCCAAGAGACCTCCATAGCTGGAACAGGGGGCGTAACCACCAAAATGGGAGGGGACGGACCGAGAAAGTCAGACGTAGGGGGCGAGGAGGAAAGCGAAGCCTTTTTACCCGCTGGGGAGGAGGAAGGAGAGGAGCCAGGCTTACGTTTCTGACTCATAGAGACAGGAGTCCCAGCAACTACGTACTGGGCAACGGATTCCAGCGTCTCAACAGGAGAAGCTGAACGAGAGCATACACGACGGCCGTTGGGAGAGTGATGGACATCAGCCCATACTGACAGGCGGCGTGGAGAGCCAGTAGAAGGAGGAAAAGGATGAGAAAAAGGATCGGAGGGAGACGAGGAAGAAGACACTGGAGACATGACAGACCGGGCAGGAAGAAGGGGAACCCCAGACAGAGGACCAGGAGGGGGACCCTTCTGGACAGAACTCAATGGAACAGAGGAGGGAGCGGTGGGCGTATCAGGGTCCAAGGCCTGGAAACGGTTTCGAATCTGAGGAAGGTGGGAAGGACGAGGAGAGGAAGAGTGCAACATGTGAGCATAAGAGATGTTAGCATAAGGTGGGAGCCACCGAACCTGGCACCTTGCCTCAGGAAAAGATAAACGCTCCCGGTGCTTCAAGTTGAGAACGGCTGCCTCAAGCTTGTAATGTATACATGCACGGTAGAAGATAGGGTGGGCTTCCTAGGCTGAGGCTGCGAGCCTGGGAAGAAGTGCACTCCGACTTAGAGTGACATTCGCCCCTACACAAAGGACAGAGAGAGACAGTTCCAGAGCAGCGGAGGGCACCATACCCAAACCTCCAGCACTTACTACAGAGTCGAGGAGAGGGAATGTACTCCTGGAGGGAGTACCTGGAACCTGCAAGAATGACAGACGGCGGAAGGGTCCTACCATCAAAGGTAATCTTCACAACCTGAAAGGGTTGACGGCGACGACCACGAGGGGGACGAGTAAACGAGTCTACCTGGAGGACAGAATGGCCCTGGGCATCGAGGATATGACGCCTATTGGCCCATATTTCTTGATGCTTCTCAATAGGCCCTTTGCATTTACTTCTATTCTTCCTTTTAACTTACCCAATATTATACCCATTGTTTCGTGATCTATCTTGTGTTGAAAGTTTGTTTTCACCTCATCCAAAACTGTTGTAACATATCACCTCACCCAAATGCAGGTATATAAAATGAAAAGCCGTTTGAATTATAGCATAGTAAGAAATCTGTTTGCAGGTTATAGTTGTGTGTGTGTAAACTAAAGTCCTTGAAAATGTAATAAGTTATTACGAAACGCATTCAAGTGTCGCATCAGACTAGAAATAAAAATGAATTTTGGAGAACTGATTTTTCAATTACCATCGACAGTGAAAAGAAACATAAGAAATATTGAGAAAATTCGTGTTAGAATTATTAATCTTACTTTTTCGGTCATATTTAATAGTATATGTGTACAGGAAAGACTGCTACCAAAATATACTAATATATATATATATATATATATATATATATATATATATATATATATATATATATATATATATATATATATATATATATATATATATATATATTATATATATATATATTTATATATATATCTATAATATATATATATAAATATATATATATATATATATATATATATATATATATATACATATATATATATATATATATATATATATATATATATATATATTGTGATGGTAAAGCATTGGTGTTCGGCTGTTTCAAAAGCTAGGGGCAGGGCCTCCTCACATTAGAGAGAAAAAAAAAAGAGAAGAAGCTGGAACTTTCGTCTGTGGTAAGGTAATGGGAAGACACACAAAACACAAGTAAATTTAACAATGAAATTTTAATTACGTTAGAAAAACAAGACATGAGTAAAGTTAAGCATATAAAATATAACAGACAAGTCAACAAACAAAATAATATGAATAATCACTGGCAAATGAAAAGTTACGTTAAGACAAGAGAGTTACAGTGATAGCAAAGTAAATATGAATGGCACGAAAGCCATTCGCACGATCTCCAGGTTGAATTTCTGCAGTTATCAAGCCCATCGTAGAAGACGTTGAATGTAGAAGTGGGCTTGCTGCAGGAAGTGTAGGGTGTTGTGGTCCGTGTTGATGGTAGACCGAGCACTTTTCAGGTATGGAGCAAAGTGCTGGAGATTCAGGATGATGAAGAGTAGCTCCTTGCCAATTGTTCCGTAGTTCCTTGTAGCTGTGGTCGCTGACAGGTGTATTCTCCTCGCATCGTTGTTGTACTAGGTCACCCCAAAGATGCCGGTACCACTGGCGGCGACATGGAGGATGAAGGGCTTGGCGATATCTGACGAGGTGAGAGTGGAATTAGAATATGGCAAAGGAGCACTATTATGGTCCTGAAAATGGTTGGGAAGATCAGTAAGGATTTCTGAATTTGAAAGCGCTGACTGCTTGTCAGTGCTTTCGGGAGGAGAAGCAGGGAAGGTCTCACTGTAGATGTATGGTTCTGTAAAGGCAGAGTAATTAAGCATGACAGTGGGAGGAGTACCGTTATATAGCTTCAGGTGGTTGACGTGGCACAGCTGGGTCTTCCGCCGCCTATCTGGAGTCTCTAGAACGTAGTTATGGTTGTTTCTGCACTCCTTGATACGGTAGGGTCCTGAAAACCTGTTTTGTAAAGGAGAACCTGAGATAGGGAAGTAAGCAAGTACGAAGTCTCCCGGCTTAAATTTTCTTACTTTGCTGGTCTGGTCGTAATGAGTCTTCATCCTCTCCTGTGCTTTCAATAGATTATCTTGGACAAAACTGTGGACTCTCTCTAGAATGTGTTGTAGGTTTTGAAGAAACTGGGGCACATTCTGATGCTCACTGAAGGTGGCATCACGTAGAGAGTCTTTGAAAGCCTTGAGGGGAGTACGGCACATACGTCCGTAGAGCATCTCATAAGGAGATACTCCTAGGGACTCATTGGGAAGACTTCTATATATGCACATTATCAGGTCAATTTGCTTATCCCAATCCTTAGAGGTTTCATTACAAAACTTCTTCAGGAGTGCTTTAATAGTCTGATGACTACGCTCAAGAGAACCCTGTGAAGCAGGATGATAGGGGCTGGACTATACCTGTTTGATGTTGAACTCCTCCAGTGTCCTCTTGAAGAGATCACTGGTGAAGTTGGTGCCACAGTCGCTCTGAACCTCCCTGGGAAATCCATACTGGGTGAAGATCTTCAATAAGTGCTTCACAACCGTAGCAGCCGTAATGTTCTTTACTGGAACTGCTATGGGGAATCTGGTGGTAGGACACAGGATGGTTAAGATATTGGCGTTACCTGAACTGGTCCGAGGTAAAGGACCAACACAGTCTATAATAAGTCTGTGGAAAGGTTCCGCAGGCACCTGTATGGGAATCAGTGGCGCTCTGGGAATAGAGATGTTCGGTTTACCTGCCATCTGACATGTATGACACTGTTTGACGCTATTTACCATACCTGGCAAGTAGTAGTCTTGACGGATTCCATGGTAGGTCTTGTTGAATCAGTAGTGGGAGAGTGCTCCGTGGGCCAGGTGTAGAATAGTGAGCCGCAGGCTGGCAGGAATCACAAGTTGTTCGACGTTGGCCCAATCGTCCTCCTCCTTCAGTTTACTGGGTCTATATCTGCGGAAGAGCAACTCGTTCTCTAGGAAGAACCCAGGAATACTGTCGGGTTGAATCTCAGCCTGGAAAAATAATGGTGTTAAGGTAAGATCTTCCTTCTGTAACTTACGGAACTCCAACTTGGTCAGATTCGGGGGGTAGTTTCTGATGGTCTTGAGGGACAGCGGTGGCAGTAGAGTCAGCTGGCTGTGGTCGTGCGGCTTGTGCACGGGTGGTCACTAGAACCGGAGGAGAAACTTCATCATTCTCTTGAACCTTTGCTGGAACATACTCAAATATAGGATTATCCGTCACAGAGGTACACACCTGGGGTTTGTCCATGACGATCAGGTTGGTCGGTTGCAGGTCTTCTGCCAAGTCGTTGCCCAGGAGAAGTTGCACTCCAGGCATGGGAAAAGGCTTTTCCCTGACGGCGACTTGGACTTCTCCGTTCACGAAGGGACAATCCAGGTGGACTCTGGCGAGAGGATAAGTAGTGGTAGCAGTGAGGTCAGTGATGAAGACAGTTTCTCCGGTGTAGGCGTTGTTGGGCACAGCCGAATTCAAAATAATCGATTGAAGAGCCGCTGTGTCCCTCAAGATCTTCAATTTGAAACGTCCCTCCGGATTTGAACCGGTAGCAGAGACAGTTCCAGTATACAGGTGTTTACTGAAAAGAGAAAGATCATTAACATGAACACCAACATTCATCACAGGCTTACCGGACTTAGGAGGAGTTGGTTTGGGTTTTGGCGTTTCGGTGGTTTCTTTGTATTGAGACTTACCACATTTATCTTTGGTATGTCCATAGAGTCTACAATACTTACAGTACAATTGCGAGCCAGCTTGATCGGTACTCACTTTCTCGTAACTGTACCACGACTTCTTACTGGAAGATGGTTCTGGTGTCAGCCGGTGGATGAGGCTGTAAGTGTCAGCCGACTTAGCACACTTTAGGTAGTCGGTTTCTTCTTTATCTGCTAAATATAGACGGACAGGAGGCGGCACACGCCTCAAGAATTCTTCAACTAGCATCAGGTTGACGAGTTCTGCAAAGGTAGAGACATGTGCTGCTTCCATCCATTTCATAAAATATCTCCTTTTGGTATTAGCAAACTCGAGAAAGGTAGTGGTACTTGCCTTCATGTGGTCACGGAATTTCCTTCGATAACTTTCGGTGGAGAGAAGGTAGGCGTCCAACACTGCTTGTTTCAGAGCCTGGTAGTCATTCTCAGACGCCAAAGTACTGAGTGTAACTGCAGCTCTACCTGTAAGATGTACTCTGAGAAGGGTGGCCCATTGGTCGGCAGGCCAACTAAGTTGATTAGCAAGGGTTTCAAAGGTGGTGAAAAACACGTCAACTTCTGTTTCTTCGAATGATGGCATCAACTTACTTGCATGTGATATATTAAAACTGACGGGAAGATTGGCGGTAGCTTGCTGGCGTTGAGCGAGGTGTGAAGTTTCCAACACGAATTCTCGTTGACGACATTCTATAGCCAAAGTTGCTTGTTGTTTGTCATGTTCGTGTTGCATCTCCAATTGGCGTTGTTTTGTTTCAAGCTGTACTCGTTCCCGCTCACGGAGTAGTGCAACCTCATGTTCTTGTTCTTCTTTCCTCAAGGTAGTTTCACGTTCCTTGAGGGCGATTTCACGTTCTTGTTCTTCCTTTCGTATGGCAGCTGCTTCCCTTTGCTGCTCGCGTTCAATCTTGGCCAGCTCTAGTTTGAGTTTCATCGTTGCCAAATCAGTTTTATCTGCAATAAAGTAAGTTTCGTGAGTTTCAGAGTCTATCTTACCTTGCTCTAAGAAATGATCCAGTAACAGGTTATGTATTTCATTTTTGTTGGCTTGGTAGGGAACTTCTAGTTGATACTCATGTGCAAGAGTGTGTAATTCAGTCCTCTTGGCACGACTTAAAGTCCCTATTTCACCTGCTGGATCTGCACGGAAAGCTTGGAGACGAAACATGGTGAAATTAGCAAATAAATGCACAACGAATATACTGTTGTGATATAGTGAATGTCAGAAACAGGACAACGTGGCAACTGGTACCTATCCTGTGGAATCTTTAACAATTAAAGTTAATTACAAGATGTTAAATGATTAATTAAATCAAGGTCGCAGGAAATCTTGTACCCGGTACTCATGTAAGAGGATAAGGGCAAGAAAATCCTACTAAACAAGCGAAACTGAGTTTCTAAAACAAATGAAACAGTTAATTGCCTCAAAAGTAAAATTGGTAGTCCATGAGTGTAGGCATACCTTGCCGAGTCTCTATAGGACATAAGCAAGTTTTTCCCACTGAAATTAATATGATACTTACAGAATTAGCGAACTTTTGTGCTCTGAAAAAGAAAGCTAATTCCCTACCAATGTAGGTATCATCATCTCTGACCGACATATAGGGGTGCGATGTGTCAACTGGTGACGAGAACTGCTGCTGAGGTCCCAATTCAGCAACTAAAGTTCGTGGTAGAGGAACTATGGCCCTCTTTATCCTCCTACTGTCAGATTGCAGAAGATTAGGTGCACTTGACCCGGGGGCAGACCACAGTACCAGGGTACCAATATGATGATCTGTCGAAAATATGAGAAATATCCTACGGACAAAAGATGGTAAACAAGAGTAATAACACGGAGGGAGAGATGACCAATTAAGAGAATGACTGAGGCCTACAGTCACCACGTAATCCAAAGTTGTCTCACCTTCACCATATGCTACTCTCGGAATGCACAATACACACAGCACCATATAAAAATAAAATTAAATATGAAAAATAGTAAAAAGCTACGTTACTAAAGCCAAATACGCTTACCATAAATTACTACTTGGCACCAGTACCTGAGTGAAGCTCCAAGGGCAGGCCCCCACTTTAATGTGACGGTAAAGCGTTGGTGTTCGGCTGTTTCAAAAGCTAGGGGCAGGGCCTCGTCACATTAGAGAAAAAAAGAGAGAAAAAGCTGGAACTTTCGTCTGTGGTAAGGTAATGGGAAGCCACACAAAACACAAGTAAATTTAACAATGAAATTTTAATTACGTTAGAAAAACAAGACATGAGTAAAGTTAAGCATATAAAATATAACAGACAAGTCAACAAACAAAATAATATGAATAATCACTGGCAAATGAAATGTTACGTTAAGACAAGAGAGTTACAGTGATAGCAAAATAAATATGAATGGAGCTGGAATATTGGCTTCGAGCTGCCACCTCCCTTAGTACACGAAAGCCAAGGCTTAGTCTACCAGCGAGAGATGTCAACTGCAAGGAGCACTGAGATATTCTGACGATACTGGGCCACTGCAGCCCAGACATCAACTTGTGGCGGAGGGCAGGTGCGACGGGACACCAGCCAATCAGCGACCGGCAGGCAATGGACAAGCAGTTTGCCGGTTTATGGTGGCGGTAGCTAGCAGGTGTGCCGGTGTGCTGGATACGTTTTGCTCTCTGGGCAAAACATTTTGGAGATACTTGCTGTACCTATCTTCTATATTATCTTTTCTTTTTACGTACTTTGTAGGGAAGAGCAGGCTCAATCTCTCTTGAAAGAGATTATCGTCACAATATATATATATATATATATATATATATATATATATATATATATATATATATATATATATATATATATATATATATATACATATATATTATTAAATATGACCGAAAAAGTAAGATTAATAATTCTAACACGAATTTTTTCAATCTTTCGTACATTTCTTTTCACTGCTGGAGGTAATTCAAAAATCAATTCTCCAAAATTCATTTTTATTTCTAGTCTGACGCGACACTTGAGCGCGTTTCGTAAAACTTATTACATTTTCAAAGACTTTAGTTTAAACATACACAACTGAATAGAACTTACACATCTCCGATTTGTTTATATCTACATTTGAGTGAGGTGGATGGGGTGAGGTGGTATTTAATAAGGTATTAATTTCATCAACACAAGACAGAACACGAAACAATGGGTATTGAATAGAAGTGATTGTAGAAAGCCTATTGGTCCATATTTCTTGATGCTTCTATATTGGAGCGAAGTCTTGAGGTGGGTAGAATATAGTTGTGCATTAATTGGCTATTGATTGCTGGTGTTGACTTCTTGATGTGTAGTGCCTCGCAAACGTCAAGCCGCCTGCTATCGCTGTATCTATCGATGATTTCTGTGTTGTTTAATAGGATTTCTCTGGCGATGGTTTGGTTGTGGGAAGAGATTATATGTTCCTTAATGGAGCCCTGTTGCTTATGCATCGTTAAACGCCTAGAAAGAGATGTTGTTGTCTTGCCTATATACTGGGTTTTTTGGAGCTTACAGTCCCCAAGAGGGCATTTGAAGGCATAGACGACGTTGGTCTCTTTTAAAGCGTTCTGTTTTGTGTCTGGAGAGTTTCTCATGAGTAGGCTGGCGGTTTTTCTGGTTTTATAGTAAATCGTCAGTTGTATCCTCTGATTTTTGTCTGTAGGGATAACGTTTCTACGGACAATATCTTTCAGGACCCTTTCCTCCGTTTTATGAGCTGTGGAAAAGAAGTTCCTCTAAAATAGTCTAATAGGGGGTGTAGGTGTTGTGTTGGTTGTCTCCTCAGAGTTTGCATGGCGTTTCACTTTCCTTCTTATGATGTCTTCGACGAAACCATTGGAGAAGCCGTTGTTGACTAGGACCTGCCTTACCCTACAGAGTTCTTCGTCGACTTGCTTCCATTCTGAGCTATGGCTGAGAGCACGGTCGACATATGCGTTGACAACACTCCTCTTGTACCTATCTGGGCAGTTGCTTTTGGCATTTAGGCACATTCCTATGTTCGTTTCCTTAGTTTAGACTGCAGTGTGGAAACCTCCGCTCTTTTCCATGACTGTTGCATCTAGAAAGGGCAGCTTTCCATCCTTTTCCATCTCGTAAGTGAAATGCAGCACGGAACTCCGCTCAAATGCCTCCTTCAGCTCCTGCAGATGTCTGACATCAGGTACCTGTGTAAAAATGTCGTCAACATACCTGCAGTATACGGCCGGTTTCATGTTCATGTCGACTAAGACTTTTTGCTCGATGGTACCCATGTAGAAGTTTGCAAACAGGACACCAAGGGGAGAACCCATGGCGACCCCATCTACTTGCTTATACATGTGCCCATACGGGCTCAAGAAGGGTGCCTCTTTAGTACAAGCTTGGAGTAGTTTCCTTAGGATATTTTCTGGTATGTCAAGAGGAGTACAGGCTGGATCATGATACACTCTGTCGGCTATCATCCCGATTGTCTCGTCCACTGGTATGTTAGTGAACAGCGATTCTACGTCCAACGAGGCTCTTATCCCTGTGGCCCGTGTGCCCCGCAGGAAGTCAACAAATTCCTTTGGAGACTTCAGGCTGAAGGCGCAAGGAACATAAGGAGTCAGCAGGCCGTTGAGTCGCTTCGCCAGTCTGTACGTGGGTGTGGGTATCTGGCTAATGATTGGCCGAAGTGGGATTCCAGGCTTGTGTGTCTTGACATTTCCATACGCATATCCAGGTTTATATTCCCCAATGATCTTTGGCAGGTGGAGTCCGGATTTCTTGGCGTTCACAGTTTCGATCAGTTTGTTGACCTTTGCTTTCAATTCGGCTGTAGTGTCCTTCGTTACCCTTTGGAACTTAGTTTGGTCAGAGAGTATGAGGTTCATTTTCGCCAGATATTCGTTTTTTTTAAGAATGACATATATTGGCGACTTGTCACCTCTCCTGACAACTATCTCCTTGTTCTCACGAAGGCTTTTATCTGCCGCTTTGAGCTCGGGGGACAGTATGGTGCTTCTGTAATTGCCTCGATTCTTTCCTCCTTCTGCAATAAGTTCTGCTTGTAAGGTGTCTTTGGTAGTGACCTTCTTTTGTGTCTCGAGGTCGAATATGTCGTCCAACAGAATTTCCAACTCTATTTTCCGTGCTTTCTGTAGGGTAAGGCAGGTCCTAGTCAACAACGGCTTCTCCAATGGTTTCGTCGAAGACATCATAAGAAGGAAAGTGAAACGCCATGCAACCTCTGAAGAGACAACCAACACAACACCTACACCCCCTATTAGACTATTTTACAGGAATTTCTTTTCCACAGTTCATAAAACGGAGGAAAGGGTCCTGAAAGATATAGTTAATAGAAACGTTATCCCTACAGACAAAAATCAGAGGATACAACTGACGATTTACTATAAAACCAGAAAAACGGCCAGCCTACTCATGAGAAACTCTCCAGACACAAAACAGAACGCTTTAAAAGAGACCAACCTCGTCTATGCCTTCAAATGCCCACTTGGGGACTGTAAGCTCCAAAAAACCCAGTATATAGGCAAGACAACAACATCTCTTTCTAGGCGTTTAACGATGCATAAGCAACAGGGCTCCATTAAGGAACATATAATCTCTTCCCACAACCAAACCATCGCCAGAGAAATCCTAGTAAACAACACAGAAATCATCGATAGATACAGCGATAGCAGGCGGCTTGACGTTTGCGAGGCACTACACATCAAGAAGTCAACACCAGCAATCAACAGCCAATTAATGGACAACTATATTCTACCCACCTCAAGACTCCGCTCCAATATAGAATCGTCAAGAAATATGGAAAAATAGGCTTTCTACAATCACTTCTATTCAATACCCATTGTTTCGTGTTCTGTCTTGTGTTGATGAAATTAATACCTTATTAAATACCACCTCACCCCATCCACCTCACTCAAATGTAGATATAAACAAATCGGAGATGTGTAAGTTCTATTCAGTTGTGTATGTTTAAACTAAAGTCTTTGAAAATGTAATAAGTTTTACGAAACGCGCTCAAGTGTCGCGTCAGACTAGAAATAAAAATTAATTTTGGAGAATTGATTTTTGAATTACCTCCAAAAGTGAAAAGAAATGTACGAAAGATTGAGAAAATTCGTGTTAGAATTATTAATCTTACTTTTTCGGTCATATTTAATAATATATGTCTACAGGAAAGACTGCTACCGAAATATACTAATATATATATATATATATATATATATATATATATATATATATATATATATATATATATATATATATATATATATATATATATATATACATATATATATATATATATATATACATATATATATATATATATATATATATATATATATATATATATATAATATATATATATATATATATATATATATATATATATATATATATATATATATATATATATATATATATATATATATATATATATATATATATATATATATATATATATATATATATATATATATATATATATATATATATATATATATATATATATGCAACAATGATCACAAAAACACTGATCCAAGTATGCAGAATAACCACATGTGAAAAATAGAAAATGCTTAACGCGTTTTTGGCTAATTCGCCTTCATCAGAGCAAAGTAGAATGAAAATAAGATTGCTGATCAGACCTTTATATCCGCCTGGGCAGATCACCTGACCACCAAAAATAAGTGGAGGAAAAGAATTATAAGAAAGAAGGTAATTGCAGAAGGCCTATTGGCCCATACGAGACAGCTCCTATTAATATCTCCAAGTGCCATACGTGTTAAATGATTGCTATATTGTTTTGACGTGCTATATTGAGGCTTAAATAGGGATCCAACTTGTACATTCCGGGGCTCACATTAAGGCTGTTGTTACAATGTTTGATCAGAGCAGACTGGATCGTTTCGTTCAACAAAATCCTTACTTTTAACAGTACATTTTGCCCCTGTGAAGTCGATAGAATGATTACATAAACTGGAATGTAAATATAATGCACTGGATTGCTGGGCTGTACGAATAGCATATGAATGCTGTTTTAAACGCGAGGAAAGAGATTTACCTGTCTGGCCGATGTAAACACATGCACACACATTACAAGGGATGGAATACACACAACCTGCTACAGACGAGGGCGAGTTCTTAATTAACATGGACTTAACTGTATTATCATTTTTGAACACTAGATTAATATTAAGGTTCTTCAGGGCTGGGGCAAGATTTACAAGACCCCCAGAATATGGTAATACCAATGAATTTTTCAGTTCTGGTTTAGACTTAGTAGTCTGTTTGTAGAAAGTCCTTTTGATTGACCAAACGCAAGATCCAAGATCGATTTTGGGTATTTTAACTTCTTCCCAATTGCAAATATATTTGCTATTTCTTCATCGAAATATTCCGGACTGCAAACTCTCAGTGCTCTGAGAAACATACCAGAAAAAAACTGCCCGCTTGACCTGAATATGATGATTTGAATAGAAATGTACATACGAACACACATTGGTAGGTTTACATTGTTTCATCCACAGGTACGTTGGTAAACAGAAATTCTACGTCCAACGAGGCTCTTATCCCTGTGGCCCGTGTTCCCCGCAGCAGTTGTCAGGAGAGGCGACAAGTCACCAATATACGTCATTCTTAAGAAAGACGAATATCTGGCGAAAATGAACCTCATACTCTCTGACCAAACTAAATTCCAAAGGGTAACGAAGGACACTACAGCCGAACTGAGAGCAAAGGTCAACAAATTGATTGAAACTGTGAACGCCAAGAAATCTGGACCCCACCTGACAAAGATTATTGGGGAATATAAACCTGGATATGCGTATGGAAATGTCAAGACACACAAGCCTGGAAACCAACTTCGGCCAATCATCAGCCAGATACCCACACCCACGTACAGACTGGCGAAACGACACAACAGCTTGCTGACTCCTTATGTCCCTTGCGCCTTCAGCCTGAAGTCTCCAAAGGAATTTGTTGACTTGCTGCAGGGAACACGGGCCACAGGGATAAGAGCCTCTTTGGACGTAGACTCTCTGTTTACCAACGTACCTGTGGATGAAACAATCAGAATGATAGCCGACAGAGTGTACCGTGATCCGGCCTGTACTCCTCTTGACATACCAGAAAACAGTCTAGGGAAACTACTCCAAGCTTGTACTAAAGAGGCACCCTTCTTGAGCCCGGATGGACACATGTATAAGCAAGTAGATGGGGTCGCCATGGGTTCTCCCCTAGGTGTCCTGTTTGCAAACTTCTACATGGGTACCATCGAGCAAGGTCTTAGTCGACATGAACTTGAAACCGGCCATATACTGCAGGTATGATGACATTTTTACACAGGTACCTGATCTCAGACATCTGCAGGAGCTGAAGGAGGCATTTGAGCAGAATTCTGTGTTGCGTTTCACTTACGAGATAGAGAAGGATGGGAAGCTGCTCTTTCTAGAGGTAACAGTCATGGAAATAAGCGGAGTTTTCCACACTGCAGTCTACACTAAGGAAACAAACATAGGAATGTGCCTGAATGCCAACAGTGACTGCCCGGACAGGTACAAGAGGAGTGTTGTTTACGCTTATGTCGACCGTGCCCTCAGCCACAGCTCAGAATGGAAGCAAGTCGATGAAGAACTCTGTAGGGTAAGGCAGGTCCTAGTCAACAACGGCTTCTCCAATGGTTTCGTGGAAGACATCATAAGAAGGAAAGTGAAACGCCATGCAACCTCTGAAGAGACAACTAACACAACACCTATAGCCCCTATTAGACTATTTTACAGGAACTTCTTTTCCACAGCCCATAAAACGGAGGAAAGGGTACTGAAAGATATTGTCAGTAGAAACGTTATCCCTACAGACAAAAATCAGAAGATACAACTGACGATTTACTATAAAACCAGAAAAACGGCCAGCCTACTCATGAGAAACTCTCCAGACACAAAGCAGAACGCTTTAAAAGAGACCAACGTCGTCTATGCCTTCAAATGCCCTCTTAGGAACTGTAAGCCTCAAAAAAAACAGTATATAGGCAAGACAACAACATCTCTTTCCAGGCGTTTAACGATGCATAAGCAACAGGGCTCCATTAAGAAACATATAATCTCTTCCCACAAACAAACCATCACCAGAAAAATCTTAGCAAACAACACAGAAATCATCGATAGATACAGCGATAGCAGGCGGCTTGACGTCTGCGAGGCACTACACACCAAGAAGTGAACACCAGCAATCAACAGCCAATTAATGCACAACTATATTCTACCGACTTCAAGACTCCGCTCCAATATAGAATCATCAAGAAATATGGACCAATAGGCTTTCTACAATTACTTCCATTCAATACCCATAGTTTCGTGTCCTGTCTTGTGTTTGAATTTAATACCCATTCAATACCCATTGTTGAAAGTTTGTTTTCACCTCATCCACCTCACCCAAATGTAGATATAAAATCGAAGATGTATAAGCTTTATTCAGTTTCAGTTGTGCGTTTGTAAACTAATGTCTTTGAAAATGTAATAAGTTTTACGAAACGCACTCAAGTGTCGCGTCAGACTAGAAATAAAAATGAATTTTGGAGAATTGATCTTTGAGTTACCATCAACAGTGAAAAGAAACGTAAGAAAGATCGAGAAAATTCGTGTTAGAATTATTACTCTTACTTTTTCGGTCATATTTAATAATATATATATATATATATATATGTATATATCAGCCTCCACATCATCAGCCTCTATATCATCAGCCTCCACACCCGGCTGATGCCTCCACACCCAGCCGCGGCCTCCAAACCCAGCTGATGCCGCCACACCCAGCTGATGCCTCCACACCCAGTTGATGCCTCCACACCCAGCCGCGGCCTCCACACCCAGTTGCTGGCTCCACACCCAGTTGCTGGCTCCACACCCAGTTGATGCCTCCACACCCAGTTGCTGGCTCCACACCCAGTTGATGCCTCCACACCCAGTTGCTGGCTCCACACCCAGTTGTTGGCTCCACACCCAGTTGCTTGGCCATGACCCAGTGTGTTTGCCCCCCTCTATAGAATAATGCACAGTTTAACTCGGCCAACCGAGTTGAAATGGAAGGGGTCCCAGCGGTCGGGCAGGACTCCACAAGCCTTGAGGTGCCAACAACTGCTCCTAAAAGAGGTTTTTGCCGAGTTTGCAACAAAAACACCGCCATAAACTCCATCGGTGGTGTTATCCGCTTTCACACCTTCAACGAGGAAAGATGCAGTGGTTCCCACCAGCTTCCGAAGGGAAGCAATGGCCAGCTGCCATTAACAGTTAGGGAAGAGACTCCCATTAACCTAATCTCATCTGAGAACCTCACCCAAGCGATCATAGCGACGTCTGCTAGAACATTACCACACATCCCAAAAGCAGCCCGCCCAAATGCAGCAGCCAAACTTTGTAATCTTCTGAAAAGGGTCAATGATGCACCGGAAAACATTCAAGCGTGGCATAATGTCCTTCTGTTTGGCAATGTATGCCTCACCGTCCCTCCAAGGAGGGACAAATCACTTGCTTCCTCGGTCCTGAGGGCGATAAATGAATACCCAAGGGGGGACAACCTAGTTCGCCTGCCTCTCCGAGCAAACCACACCCACCGCAGAAATGGTAACAACAACATACCGGAAACGTACAAAATCAGAGCACAAATCACCAAGAAAATTGAAGAGGGAAATACCGCAAGTGCTATTAGAGTCCTCACCAGTGACGAGAAAATTGCTCCTCGAAACTCAGCCACAGCACGGGCCCTGCAAAGCAAGCACCCACCCAGAGCCCCTCAAGGCGACAACATCGTTCCGCCATCAGCCGACACCATTTCAGACCCATTAACAGTTGGTGAATCTGAGGTCTACAAAGCAGCCCTTTCTTTTCCACCTGGGTCAGCAGGCGGCTTTACAGGGTTAAAACCTCAACATATCAAGCAAATGTTAAATCCTGCGGTTGGTGATGCTGCACAAGATCTTCTTATGGAACTCACAAGGTTCGTCAACATGTGTCTGGCTGGTGAGATACCTGAGGTCATCAGGCCTCTCTTTTTTGGTGCCTCCCTCTGTGCTCTCAAAAAGAAGGACGAAGGAATCAGGCCAATCGCTGTTGGCAACACTCTCCGACGCCTGATTGCCAAGGCTGCTACGAGGGTTGTCAGCCAGCAAGCGGCTGAATTGCTGAAACCAATCCAGCTAGGATTTGGAATCCCCCAAGGCTGTGAAGCGGCTGCCCATGCAGCACGAGCATACATCACAAACATTTCTGATGAAAAGGCCCTGCTCAAACTGGACTTTAAGAATGCCTTCAACATGGTAAGAAGAGATGCAGTACTTTGTGCCGTACATCGCCATTTCCGGCCCCTCTACCCGTTCATACTATCGTGCTACAGTGGCGAGTCAAAACTGCTCTTTGGTGAACATGAAATCAGATCATGTGAAGGTGTTCAGCAAGGTGATCCTCTTGCTCCCCTTCTTTTCTGCTTAGTCTTAAAAGAAATCACCGAAAGCTTGTCCAGCGAGTTCAACATCTGGTTTTTGGATGATGGCACTATAGCTGGCACCGTAGACCACCTCTTGTCAGATATCAGGAAAATAAGGGAGCAAGAAGTAAGCCTGGGTCTCGTCCTGAACCCTTCCAAGTGTGAAGTAGTCTCCTCCAACCCAGACATCGTAGCTAGAATAAGGTCTGCCTTGCCTGGAGCCCATGTCATTAGGGCCGAGAACAGCACCCTCCTTGGAGCTCCCCTCGGGTCTAACGCCATTGAGGAGATCCTCGACAAGAAAATCGCAGACCTTAGGAGGATGGAAGACAGAATAGGTGACATCGATGCCCACGATGCTTTTTATCTCCTCACCAAATGCCTATCCCTTCCGAGGCTAACCTACTTTCTGAGGTGCACCCCATCTTACAACAACCCAAAGCTTGACGAGTATGACCTCCTACTGAAGACCATGCTGGAAAAAGTTGTTAACCTCTCTCTCAACGAATGCCAGTGGAAACAAGCCACTCTTCCTGTCAGGCTCGGTGGCTTGGGTGTCCGCACCGCCACCCAAATTGCAGTCCCAGCCTTCCTGTCTTCCTCCTCAGCATCAGATGACCTGGTTAAGGAAATTCTACCTGACACCCTGAGTGATGTAGCGGGGATACAGGACCCCCACTACACGGAATGTGACACGAAATGGGGTGCCATGACAGACCCAGCACTCAGACCAGCCATGCCGAAAGCCAAGAAACAATCCAGTTGGGACAGCCCCATTGCAGACAAAGAAGCCACAGCTTTGCTGGAGGCAGCAACAACCCCCAGTGATCGTGCACGCCTCACAGCTGTGCAGGCTCCCCATGCAGGGGACTTCCTTCTGGCAGTCCCTATGTCTGCGACAGGCACACGTCTTGATCCGCAGGAGCTCCGTATTGCAGTCGCTCTCCGCCTTGCTGCCCCTATCCACACTGTTCACAGGTGTATTTGCGGCGAGGCAGATGCTGACGAATATGGATTGCATGGCCTGCACTGTGGAAAATCGGGTGGTTGGCACACTAGACACGACGAAGTCAACGACATCATTAAAAGAAGCCTTGCCTCTGCTCAGTGTCCAGCGGAGAGAGAGCCCCGCAACCTACTGAACCGTGACTCTGTTAGCTTTGCCGGCCGACCAGACGGAATCACACTGCGTCCGTGGAAGGGTGGCAGGCAGTTAGCATGGGACTATACTTGCGTATCCACCCTGGCAACGACATACATCACCCTCTCTGCCGGCACGGCAGGAGCCGCAGCGACACACAGAGAAAAACAAAAGTCAGTCAAGTACAGGCAATTAGATCAAAGGTACAATTTCGTTCCAATAGGGTCTGAGACCCTAGGCCCATGGGGTGAGAGTGCAAGAAGGTTTCTTAAGGATCTTGGTTCCAAGCTCATTGACACCACAAGAGACCCTAGAGCAGCAAGTTTTCTCTTTCAGCGCCTCAGTGTCGCGATCCAGAGGGGAAATGCCCGCTGCATCCTCGGTTCCTGCCCGGCGTCGGAGGAGTTCGAGGAAATCTACAGCCTCTAGGAAGCGAACTTTTTCTTGTGTCCTCTTAATGTTCATTTTTTGTATAAAATCAGATATGTAACTGTATAACCTTGCATAATAAAGTGTACATCATAATAAAAAAAAAAGGGGGTGGTAGGAGAAGTGAACACTCTTTCGTATTCAGAGTTAAATGTCAAGTTTTTCCCTGAGTGCTCTGTGTTCCCTTCTCTGAGGCTGTGGGTCCCTATAATTACACCAGTGGTGGTACCCCCCTATATGTATATATATGTGTATATATATATATATATATATATATATATATATATATATATATATATATATATATATATGTCGTACCTAGTAGCCAGAACTCACTTCTCAGCCTACTATGCAAGGCCCGATTTGCCTAATAAGCCAAGTTTTCATGAATTAATGTTTTTTCGTCTACCTAACCTACCTAACCTAACCTAACCTAGCTTTTTTTGGCTACCTAACCTAACCTTACCTATATATATAGGTTAGGTTAGGTTAGGTAGGGTTGGTTAGGTTCGGTCATATATCTACGTTAATTTTAACTCCAATAAAAAAAAATTGACCTCATACATAGTGAAAAGGGTAGCTTTATCATTTCATAAGAAAAAAATTATAGTAAATAAATTAATTCAGGAAAACTTGGCTTATTAGGCAAATCGGGCCTTGAATAGTAGGCTGATAAGTGAGTTCTGGCTACTAGGTACGACATATATATATATATATATATATATATATATATATATATATATAAATATATATATATATATATATATATATATATATATATATATATATATATATATATATATATATATATATATATATATATATATGTCGTACCTAATAGCCAGAATGCACTTCTCAGCCTACTATGCAAGGCCCGATTTGCCTAATAAACCAAGTTTTCCTGAATTAATATTTTTTCTCTAATTTTTTTCTTATGAAATGATAATGCTACCCATTTCATAAAGTATGAGGACAATTTTTTTTTATTGGAGTTAAAATTAACGTAGATATATGACCGAACCTAACCAACCCTACCTAACCTAACCTAACCTATCTTTATAGATTAGGTTAGGTTAGGTAGCCGAAAAAGTTAGGTTAGGTTAGGTTAAGTAGGTTAAGTAGTCGAAAAAACATTAATTCATGAAAACTTGGCTTATTAGGCAAATCGGGCCTTGCAAAGTAGGCTGAGAAGTGCGTTCTGGCTACTAGGTACGACATATATATATATATATATATATATATATATATATATATATGTCGTACCTAATAGCCAGAACGCACTTCTCAGCCTACTATTCAAGGTCCGATTTGCCTAATAAGCCAAGTTTTCATGAATTAATGTTTTTTCGTCTACCTAACCTACCTAACCTAACCTAACCTAGCTTTTTTTGGCTACCTAACCTAACCTTACCTATAAATATAGGTTAGGTTAGGTTAGGTAGGGTTGGTTAGGTTCGGTCATATATCTACGTTAATTTTAACTCCAATAAAAAAAAATTGACCTCATACATAATGAAATGGGTAGCTTTATCATTTCATAAGAAAAAAATTAGAAAAAATATATTAATTCAGGAAAACTTGGCTTATAAGGCAAATCGGGCCTTGAATAGTAGGCCAAAAAGTGAGTTCTGGCTACTAGGTACGACATATATATATAT
Organism: Procambarus clarkii; assembly: GCF_040958095.1. Taxonomy (NCBI): domain Eukaryota; kingdom Metazoa; phylum Arthropoda; class Malacostraca; order Decapoda; family Cambaridae; genus Procambarus; species Procambarus clarkii. The sequence continues at coordinate 38,915,842 of NC_091185.1, read as the reverse complement.
ATATATATATATATATATATATATATATATATATATATATGTCGTACCTAGTAGCCAGAACGCACTTCTCAGCCTACTATGCAAGGCCCGATTTGCCTAATAAGCCAAGTTTTAATGAATTAATGTTTTTTCAACAACCTAACCTACCTAACCTAACCTAACCTAACTTTTGTTGGTACCTAACCTAACCTAACCTATAAAGATAGGTTAGGTTAGGTTAGGTAGGGTTGGTTAGGTTCAGTCATATATCTACGTTAATTTTAACACCAATAAAACAAAAGTTGACTTTATACATAATGAAATGGGTAGCTTTATCATTTCATAAGAAAAAAAATTGAGAAAATATATTAATTCAGTAAAACTTGGCTTATTAGGCAAATCGGGCCTTGCATTGTAGGCTGAGAAGTGCGTTCTGGCTACTAGGTACGACATATATACATATACATATATATATATATATATATATATATATGTCATTCTTACGGGATCTACTCCCAAGGTATAATTTAACTTTGCCTACTAACACCATTATTGAACTTATAAAATTGTGCATTAAAGATAATTATTTCAGCTTTAATTATTCATTTTATAAACAAACATTTGGCATGGCGATGGGTAATCCCCTCTCCCCTGTTTTGAGCAATCTGTACATGGAATGTTTCGAAACAAATATCCTTCCCAGGATTTTACCCTCAAATTTGCTTTGGTACAGGTACGTTGACGATATTTTGTGCCTGTGGCCGGTTAATCATGACGAAACTGATTTTCTCAATCAAATCAATTCGCTGGTTCCGTCAATTAAATTCACAATTGAGAACGAAGTGAATGGTGTTCTGCCTTTTTTAGACATCATGATTCATAGAATTGGTAGAAATTTCAAATTCAATGTGTATAGGAAACCTACCAATGTGTGCTCGTATGTACATTTCTATTCAAATCATCATGTTCAGGTCAAGCGGGCAGTTTTTTCTGGTATGTTTCTCAGAGCACTGAGAGTTTGTAGTCCGGAATTTTTCGATGAAGAAATAGCAAATATATTTGAAATTGGGAAGAAGTTAAAATACCCAAAATCGATCTTGGATCTTGCGTTTGGTCAAGCAAAAAGGACTTTCTACAAACAGACTACTAAGTCGAAACCAGAACTGAAAAATTCGTTGGTATTACCATATTCTGAGGGTCTAGTAAATCTTGCCCCAGCCCTGAAGAACCTTAATATTAATCTAGTGTTCAAAAATGATAATACAGTTAAGTCCATGTTAATTAAGAACTCGCCCTCGTCTGTAGCAGGTTGTGTGTATTCCATCCCTTGTAATGAGTGTGCATGTGTTTACATCGGCCAGACAGGTAAAACTCTTTCCTCACGTTTAAAACAGCATTCATACGCTATTCGTACAGCCCAGCAATCCAGTGCATTGTATTTACATTCCAGTTTATGTAATCATTCTATCGACTTCACAGGGGCAAAATGTATTGTTAAAAGTAAGGATTTTGTTGAACGAAACGTGATCGAGTCTGCTCTGATCAAACATTGTAACAACAGCCTTAATGTGAGCCCCGGTATGTACAAGTTGGATCCCTATTTAAGCCTCAATATAGCACGTCAAAACAATATAGCAATCATTTAAACACGTATGGCACTTGGAGATATTAATAGGAGCTGCCTTGTATGGGCCAATAGGCCTTCTGCAATTACCTTCTTTCTTATAATTCCTTTCCTCCACTTATTTTTGGTGGTCAGGTGATCTGCCCAGGCGGATATAAAGGTCTGTTCAGCAATCTTATCCTCATTCTACTTTGCTCTGATGAAGGCGAATTAGCCGAAAACGCGTTAAGCATTTTCTATTTTTCATATGTGGTTATTCTGCATATATATATATATATATATATATATATATATATATATATATATATATATATATATATATATATATATATATATATATATATATATATATAACAGAAGAGTAGATAAGTAGAAGTAGAAAGTAGACTTTGCTGCCACCATCCATTCTAGACTATTACATAAAAGATTAGGAACTGAACATATCGGTATCACAAAATTCTCAAAGATGTATAAACAGGTTATTATAAGAATGTTTTAACTGGAATCATGTTCCATGTAAGATTCTTTAAGTCCCTAAATCCAGAGTACTCTACACTCTAGATTGCATCAGAAACTCCAAGATCTCAGGAACACAATTAAAATCAAATTAAAAGTAAGTGAATCAAGAATTTATTTAGCATGATAAATATCAGAATTCAAGCAATCGAACTGAAAGTTCATTATGTCCAAATAACCAATGTGAGCCACCACACAGAACTTTGAGAGTCACTACAGCTGTCTGCCCCTAGATATCAAACAACATTTTAGTACACGAAATAAATCACCTTTCATGTTTAACTCACCAAGTGTCTGCCTATAGCTGGATAGGGAGGGGAGGGGGAGGGTCTGGAGTTGACAGAGACTGTCCCGCCCCATCCAGCTGACAGCCTTCCTAGTAATGGTGTCCTCTGTTCTGCTCTGCTGGCTGTTCTCCTGTCTCTCTCACTCTCGAGTGTATAATACCCTGGGTATATATTGGGGAACAACTAGCTAACTCTGCCCAGAAGTAGATAGCCCCCAGGCACTCTACCAAGCCACACCTTAAACTGGTGGCTTGTTTGAACACCCCCCCCCCCACCCATCTGGATACCCGGCTACAATTATGAGCTTAGCAGAACCCAGGTCAACTTCGCACGACCGGACCTTGGTCACTTGGTGATCATTCCCACTCTAGAGGTGTACTTTCTTAATTACTAGGGGCCGCCAACCTGGCGCCTCTCAAACTTGTCTGTGACTCCTGTACTATGTTTATATTAAATACAAAACTCCTTTACGGTGTTACAACAGGACCTTGCCACGGTCATGGGACAGTGCCACTGTCACGGGATCCTGCCACGGTCATGAAACCCTGACTATGTCATGGGACCCTTACACGGTCACGGCACCCTGCCACGGTCACGGGAACCACCAACAGTCACTGGACCCTGCCACTGTCACAGGACCCTATAACTGTCACGGGACAACGCCACGGTCAAGGGACCCCGCCACATTCATGGGACCCTGCTAGGGTCACGGGATCCTGCCACAGTCATGAAACACAGTCACGGGACCCTGACACGCTCATGGGACTCTGCCACGGTCACAGGACCCTGCCACTGTCACGGGACCTTGCCACGGTCACAGGACCCTGTCAAAGTAATGGGAACTTTGCTATGGTCATGGGACCCTGCCACAGTCATGGGACCCTGCCATGGTCACAGGACCCTGCCACGGTCACGGGACCCTGCCACGGTCATGGGACCAAGCCACGGTCACAGGAAGCCAAGACGGTCACAAGACCCCTGCCACGGTCACGGGACCATCCCGCGGTCATGGGATCCTGCAATAGTCCAATGACCGTGCCACGGTCACGAGACTCTGCCACGGTCACGGGACCCTGCCACGATTCCAAAACCCTGCTACGATTATGGGACCCTGCAATGGTCATTGGACCCTGACACAGACTTGGGACCAAACCATAGTCATGGGACCCTACCACGGTCACGGGACCCTGCAATTATCACGGACCCTGCCACGGTTACGGGACTATGTTATGGTCATGGGACCCTGCCACGGGCACCGTATCCCTGCCAAGGTCACGGGAACCTGTCTCGGTCAAATGACCTTGCCACGGTCACAGGGCCTTGCCACAATCACGGGACCCTGCAACGGTCACGGGACCCTGCCACTGTCACGGGACCCTGCCATGGTCACGGGATCCTGCCGCTGTCACGGGACCCTGCCACGGTCACGGGACCCTGCCATGGTCATAGGATCCTGCCACGGTCATAGGACCCTGTTACGGTCATGGGACCCTGCCACGGTCACGGGACCTTGCCACAGTCACTTGACCCTGCCACAGTCACGGGACCCTGCCACGGTCACAGGACCCCTGCCACGGTCACGGGACCCTGCCACGGTCACGGGACCCTGCCACGGTCATATTGTGAAAGAGAAAACATGCACTCTCTTGAACATTATATTGTAGAATGTCCCATACTGACTGACTTTCGTCCTCCTGGTCTAAGGTATGCTGAACTGTGTAATTACTATATGAGTACTTGAACACTTGATGATATATTGGAGTTGTACCCAAGATTAACCATGCAATGTATCAATTATACAATGTATGTATGTGATGTAACTATATAACCTGAACTTGTAAAAGCACCTTAATCACTTTCAGTGAATAAGTGCTTAATTGCACACTAGTTTCTCTATCAGCTATATCACCCTGTCAGTGTAAAAAGAGAAAAATGTGTGTGAATGCATGTGTGTGTGTATATATGTATATGTACGTATATGTGTGTGTGTTTGTGTATGTATATGTATGTGTATAAAGTATATATGGAAGCTGATCAGAATTACATTTCACCTTTGTAAATGCACATTAATGACACTATGTAATAGACACATCGAACAGTTTATGTAGTGCATACGTAAATTTGTGTATCTATGTGTTTAAATATGTAGGTTAGCTTAGCATTTTAAAAGCACCGAATCACCTTCTGTGGTTGATTGTTCAATAAACACTTGAACTATATGTTTAACACATCTCTAACCCTGTCCATGGAGGACAGAAGAAAATGTATATATTCTGGTTAGCATTGTAAATGTGTGGCCACGACTGTGGTAGAAAATAATATTAATAAAAAAAACGGTCATACTACCCTGCCACGGTCACAGGACCCTGCCATGATCACGGGACCCTGCCACGGTCACGGGACCCTGCCACAGTCACGGGACCCTGCCACCGTCACGGGACCCTGCCACAGTCACGGGACCCTGCCACCGTCACGGGACCCTGCCATGGTCATTGTTGGAAATTTCCAACACTAATACAACACTGTTGTATTATTATAAATTATTACTAAATCTACTAATCATTGTAGTAATTAAAATTAACCAAACGTAGAGTTCACATGTACTAATAATTACATCTGTACAATAAGGCTAGAATTCTTACGTCACCAGACGCCAGTATTGCGTCAGATTCCATTATAATAAACACATCTATATCCAGAGTGTCAGAGAATTGAGTTTAATTCTCTATAAAAAAACGGTGTTCTGTGTGATAATTATTTACAGATAAACTGATCCCTAACTCATGCCAAATAGAGCGTTTATAGTTATAACTGTTATCTGGTAATAAATTTAACGTCACGCGTGAATGCCCTGGAGAGACTTTAATTCATCTCCATTGCTTGTTTACCATCGTAAAACGAGTAAATAATAATATTTAACTCCTCTGAATAATAAACCCGTCCTTATCCGAGCATTTCAATCGCAACTGCGAGAAATGATATTATTCGTAGTAAATAATTTGTGTATCAAATGCGAGACGCGGAGCGGGGCAGGGGAGACGCCATTACCCAAGCCGCCCGGGTGGACGCCACCGAGAGCGGGAGAAGAAAGTCGCCACTGTGAGGTGTGAAGAATAGTTGCAGAATATAGCAGCTTAGCTGGTGTCAGTGTCACTGGATACGCCGTGTTGAACTGTCAAGAGAATTAACTTGACGTCCAGGCAGGAACCTGTTAATTTGTTCCGTGTAGCAAAACGTGACTGGCCAGAGAAGCGCGTCAACATCTAGGCTAGGCTCGACACCACGTGTTTGTTACTACGACGCCAGAACCTGGGACGCGAGCTTTGGCAAGCCTTAACTTACACAGTGCCCTATTAGCTAAGTACCCTTATTCCTGTTTGATGCATCATTTAGGATAGGTTATAGCTGGGTAGCTTGTCGTTACGCCGAGCGACTATAAAAAACCACAGGTTATTATCTGTCTCCATTCTCCATTTTAATTTCTTGAACATAGATATTTAGCAGCCTAATATGTTGCTACTGAATATATTTTGATTTGCAGCGTGTGTGAAGAATTCCCCGAGCTGTCATTTCCCGTGTTAATCATCTCCCAGTGTTCCATGATGAGTTCAGGAGATTCCGAGGATGAGTCATAACCGATGTCTTGGAAAACGTCTTCAAGCTAAGACCCTTTTTCGTATTCCTTAAATTACATTATCTGTAGTATATTATTCCTGCGGATCACTGTTTTCTGGATTAACATGTGTTTATTATAATCATTAATTTCTCATGTTCATAATCTATGTTCTTATTGGTAATTGCTTTATTGATTCAATAATTGGTCATAGGATTAGATTATTGCATAATGAACTGGTGCACAAACCACACTAGTTCCTAGACATATATGAAGTTCTAGTAATAACCCCCCAATGTAGGTGTTTGAGGCTTTGATTCAGTTAAATTATATACAGCCCATTAATTATACAAGTGATTATATTCTCTAGTATTTAACCATAGTTACTGGTTCATCTAGGAATTTTCCAATGATCACATTTTATTAGTTTCCCTCTTTACTATAAAAGTGGGTGGTCCTTCGTAATTGATTTTCATTACATTAATATTTAAATAAATAGAGTCAAGCCCCAAATGTCCCACATTATCGTCCTTATCGAACCGGATAAACATAAATTATAATTATAAATACTAATTATTAATAACTAATCCTTGTGTGATGTAATCTAGACTAACCATTTAATTAATTGTGTCTGCCAACAGCGTAACACATAAGTTAGTCTAAGTCACACCAATTCATTGCCACTTTCACCTCATGTATAAGGTAGCACTACTGGGACACAGTCAATTACCCACAACACTTAGGCCTACACTTCATACTGAAGTAAGAATCTTTAGGTCACCAGGAGCAACAGCTCATAACCTTTATATGTTTTCACTTGTGTGTGCAATTGCACCCTTATAAAAACAAAAAACCCAAAAATACAGCACAATTATATTCACCTTACTGCACCACAATAATCTTTACCAATCTTATTAGGTAGAATTTAGGCTGAGATTGTGCTGAATTTGGTACAAGCCCAGACTAAATAAATTTATAGTTCTTAGGTAGGAATTATCACGACTAGACTTAAGCTAGTCAGTAGTGTATGTATTATACTATTTGTGCTGACACTATCCAGGGTGGGATTTAACTTTGAGATAACTCTGATTGGAGTGTCTCCATAATATTTCTCTTGTACTCATTATTTTTGTGTGTATCTATTTTGTGTATTGCTGGATGATCCCCATTACCTCTGATGGTGATATAGAAGAGCTAACCGGACGAGAACTAATGGTGAAGTTCAGACAATGCACAAAATATCTAGCTACTTGTTGTTAGGTAGGTACATTTAACCTCAAGTGAGGTAGAGTATAAATTAGCCACATTAAATTAGGCTACCTTTAATGTTACTTGTCAACTAATGAACAAGTACCCAAGCTTCATTAGTAATACATATACTAATCCCATGAAGTTTGGACCCAAGCCCAACATGGCTACTCCTGAGCAATTAAGGAGAACCTATATTGGCCTTAAAAGTCATTTGACCAGATTAATTAACAAGGCTGAGGGCTTATCTAAAGATACTCCCATTGACTCTTATCACTTAGAGACATCAGTAAGAGTAGCTGAACTGAAATTTGATCAAGTTAGATCTACCAGTCAGTCTTATATTACTCTACTGAATACCATAGAAACTGATCCTGATGAAGTAAGTCAAATTGTAGACGGTATCTTCCAGTATGAAGATGAGACTCAAGATATACTTTACAGGCTATCTAAACTAGCAAAACAATCTAAATCCAATACCAGTAACACAGGGTCTCAATTCAGTAACCAACTACCAGAGGTTCGTTTACCTACTTTAGACTTACCTACATTTTCAGGATTAGATACAGAAAATTGGGATAATTTTTGGACTTCATTTGAAGTTCATATACATAAGAAACCGTCTCTTGACAAGGTTTCTAAATTCTCATACCTACTTAGTCTTCTCAAAGGAGAGGCTAAAAAGGTCATAAATAACCTAACTCTCGATGAGAGTAATTATGAGGAAGCTATAAAACTGTTTGAAGTTGAACTATTGCAACAAAGAGTTGAATATAGCTACCCTCTATTACCAATTGCTAGATCTGAATGCACCAAATAGTAGACCAGAGTCACTTCAAAGCTTCAGACTAGAAGTAGAGTCTCTAGTAAAGGCCTTAGGTACTAAAGTTGATATACCAGCTTCAGAATGGTCAATCAAGTTACTTTTGCAGAGGAAATTACCTCGAAATGTCTTAATAGAGCTCTGCTCACACTTTAATACCGAGTTTCTCACTCTTGACCAAATATTCGAGGGACTGAGAATAACGGTTAACATGTTGAAGACTCATGATAAAATTAAACCTGAGTCTAAACCAACTAATACTGACACTTCAGTCATACCCAAACAGACTTTGAATAAGTCTAGTAAATATAAATCCAAGACTACTCCATCCACTGGGAAAAGTGGAAATGTAGGTACTTATTCGGTGTCTCCTTCTGAGATAACCAATGACTTGTCTACTAAAGAGAACAAGTCAAACAAAGAGAGAAGGTGTCTGTTTTGTAATCAAGGACATGCCACCTACCAATGCTCTGTTTATCCTACTTATAATACTAGGATTAAAGGGTTGCAAGAAATACACAAGTGCACCAGGTGCATGGGCTCTCATGATCCCAAAAAATGTGTAGTGCTGCTACGTTCCTGAAACAGATGCAACCAAGGTGTACATCACTACGCCTTATGTAGAAAATCTTCTACACCAACCATGACCACTGGGGAGAATTCCACCACAGTGCAATATTGCAATGTGCATCAAGAAATAAATGTACTTGCTACTGAGTCAGGCAATAATACCACTCTGCCTACAGCTCAACTTAGACTAATAAACAGGAGATCTAGAGTTAACACTAGAGGTCTTTTTGATCAAGGATCACAGAAAACCTTCATTACACAACAGTTAGTAGAGCAGTTAAATTTAAAACCTGCCAAAAGTGTGAGGTTAAATATTTCTGGCTTCTTGACGAATAGTGGACCTCGTGAATACCAAGTAGTTAAGGTATTAGTGAGACTTGGAACTTCCACTAGTCCAATACAAGCGGTAGTAGTAGATAAACTTCCTACAGACCTGCAGGTCACAGGGTTAGCTCGCACTGCGAAACATCTTAAACGAAACCGCATGAGGCTAGCAGACTACAAAATAAATTCTGACTGCCTCACTGATGTTGGAATACTTATAGGCACGGATCATTATTACAAATTTATAACTGGATGCACCAGACAACACGGAATGAATTTGTTGTCATCTGCTGGAGGCAAATTGCTTGCTGGACCGGTGCTTTTCCGACAAAATCCAGCGTCAACAAACCAACAATCTAATAACATAATAGTGGCGTGACTAGGCTTGGAACAGTCACCCCTACGTTTCAGAGAAATATCTGAAGACATTGAGTCTGATCCACCTGTACATCGTCTGTGGGATTTAGACACTTTAGGTATTATCCCTGAACAGCCAAGCCCTGATAATATGTGGACTTACCAGCAATATCTGGATACAGTTGTCTATGAAAATAAACAATACTGGGTAAGACTCCCATGGAAGTTGAATCATCCACAACTTCCAGTTAATTATTTTATGGCAGCCTCACAATTGCAGTCTCAATTAGCACGACTACAGAAGCAGCCAGACAAACTGAACATGTATCATCAACTCATCCAACAACAACTTAACAGTAAATTTATTGAAGTTGTTGATAACGATGACCGAAAACTAGGTCATTATTTACCTCATCACGCTGTGGTGAAAGACTCATTGACAACACCTATTCGTATTGTCTTTAACTGTAGTGCTAAAGCAAAGCCAAGCAGTGTGTCTTTAAATGAATGTCTCCAAACGGGACCTAGCCTAACACAAAGGCTACGTGATGTGCTGTTACGATTTCGCACTGGTATTTTCGCCTATACTGCTGATATCAGCAAAGCTTTCCTCCGAGTAGGTTTGCAGGAGGAAGATCGTAACTACACAAAATTTCTCTGGATTAAGGACCCACTGGATCCTAACAGTGATATCATCACATATCGATTTGCCTCAGTATTATTCGGAGCTACGTCCTCACCGTTTCTTTTGCAAGCAACATTAGACACACATTTGAGGAAATCAAATAGCCCTTATAAGGCAGACATTAGCGACAACTTGTATGTCGACAATTTCCAGGGAACAACTAATGATCAAACTAATTTGGTAGAAATCTATCATGAGGCTAACCGTGAGCTATTAGGAGCCAATATGCCACTACAGTCATGGGCCTCAAATAATGAATTACTCCACCAGGTAATCGTGAAAGAATTTCCAGGTTATCAGGTACCCAATCAATTAAAGGTTCTAGGCGTGGAATGGAACACCAGTACTGATGAGATGAATGTCAAGTCAGTACAAACCGATAACTCAACCCTTACCATGAGAACATTGCTCTCGTTTGTCAGTCAACCATTTGACCCTTTAGGCTTACTTAGTCCTATATTAATAAGGGGCAAACTCCTAATGCAGGAGTGCTGGCAGAAACATATGGGATGGGATGATCCGTTACCAAGTGAGTTACAAGCTAAATGGCAGATACTCTCAACGGATTTTAATCAGTTAGATGTTTTGAAATTTCCTCGTAATGCTTCAGGACCAAACTTACCCACCAATTTGCACGTTTTCTGCGATGCCTCTGGCAAAGCATATGGCGCTGTAGCCTACTTAGTGCACAATCAATTTTGCTCACATCTAAAGCAAGAGTTGCTTCCATTAAGAAGAGATCTTTACCTCAAATGGAGTTGACTGCATTGCTGGTGGGAGTAAGATTGGCTCATTGCCTGACAAAGACACTCAATAATATCCACTTTGGTGAGATTGTCGTGTGATCAGACAACGAGGCAGTCTTACAATGGGTAAGAAACAACAACAACAAAACTCCCTACGTCAGTAATCGTGTTAGGGAAATTCATGAGTTATCTGCTGGATATAAATTCAGACATGTTCCTACTAAGGACAATCCTGCAGATTATTTATCTCGAGGGTTAACGATAAAACAACTTATCAAGTCTTCTCTGTGGTTCAATGGACCTTCATGGCTTGTTCGTGGTCAGTGGCCCAAACAAAAGCCACAAGTCATAGTGACCAATATCACCACTCCCATGAAAGAACCAGAACCTCAACGAATCTTAGCCATTAATCCTCACAATTATTCTAACTTAAGTAAGTTATTAAGAGTGACTGCACATGTGTTTGACTTTCTTGCTAAGATAGGAATTCGACATAAGTTTCCCAATCCTATCCTCTATTGGCTCAAACGTGCACAACAAGAGACATATGGAAGCGAATGATAGGCACAGTCAAGAAGTGTTTAAGAAAAACCTTACACAGACAAAAGGTCAGTTACTCCAAACTCAAAACCATTGTTGTGGAAATCGAGGCGCGAGTCAATAACCGCCCATTAACATACCTGTCTGATGATTTCTCCCAGAGAGAGCCTCTGAGTCCCTCACACTTGATACATGGAGGTCTACTGAGCCCTCTCATCCCTTTAGCCGAAGAGGACCCCGTAGACCCGTCACATGTAACCAGAGGTGACTTGGTGGAAAGCTACCAGCATCTTTCAGGGGTTATTAACAGGTGGAATGAGGTGTGGACTCGAGAGTACCTCACAGCTCTACGAGAGTACCACTACGGAGCTTCGAGTCCTTACAATAAAGTACAGCTTAAACCAGGGGACCTAGTACTAGTCGACAGTGATGGACCAAGGTCAGAGTGGCCCATAGGCAAAATTGTTGCCATTCATCCAGATCATCAAGGTGTCCTGAAAGTAGTGAAAGTTTTATGCCGAGGCAACACTACTCTAAAAACTTTAGAGAAGCTGGTTCCTCTCGAATTGGCTGAACGAGAGTATCAACCAGAACTAGCTTTCCCAGTAGTTTCCGAGGACAGTAATTCTGATCCTCCGAGCAACCGCCCCACTAGAGCTGCTGCTCAACAATGTAAGCGGAAACTGCAAGCCTATTACAGCTCTGACCAAGAGTAAATCCTTTTACATCCAATTTAGATAACTATGATGATACTGTGGTGTGATGTCAAGTAACAAACCATTACAAGTCACTATGACCCAGGACATTCTCATCACCGTAGATTCTGTTGTTTGAATTGTGTGATTTAAATCTTTAATTGTTGTATAGGCTATAAATAACATTATTTATCTAGAGTATCTGAGAGTTTGCAGACTTTGAGTCTTTGTAACATACACATTACATGTGATAGCGACACCAGTCCCAGAGCCTATTGTAAGCTTTCTTAATTATCAACTTTAGGTAATTAATAATAACATGTTCCATTTAACATGAAATGAGCAAGACTTAAGTTTCTTATATGTCCTTGACAAATACGGGACATTCGTTATGTGTGTACTAACATACTAATAAACTAGTGTTAATACTAACTTCGGGATGGGTGCGTCAGTACTCCACATTACACTGCAACCCTAAAATTCTCCCCCCGGAGTTATGTTGGAAATTTCCAACACTAATACAACACTGTTGTATTATTATTAATTATTACTAAATCTACTAATCATTGTAGTAATTAAAATTAACCAAATGTAGAGTTCACATGTACTAATAATTACATCTGTACAATAAGGCTAGAATTCTTACGTCACCAGACGCCAGTATTGCGTCAGATTCCATTATAATAAACACATCTATATCCAGAGTGTCAGAGAATTGAGTTTGATTCTCTATAAAACAACAGTGTTTTGTGTGATAATTATTTACAGATAAACTGATCCCTAACTCATGCCAAATAGAGCGTTTATAGTTATAACTGTTATCTGGTAATAAATTTAACGTCACGCGTGAATGCCCTGGAGAGACTTTAATTCATCTCTGTTGCTTGTTTACCATCGTAAAACGAGTAAATAATAATATTTAACTCCTCTGAATAATAAACCCGTCCTTATCCGAGCATTTCAATCGCAACTGCGAAAAAATGATATTATTCGTAGTAAATAATTTGTGTATCAAATGCGGGACGCGGAGCGGGGCAGGGGAGATGCCATTACCCAAGCCGCCCGGGTGGACGCCATTACCCAAGCCGCCCGGGTGGACACCACCGAGAGCGGGAGAAGAAAGTCGCCACTGTGAGGTGTGAAGAATAGTTGCAGAATATAGCAGCTTAGCTGGTGTCAGTGTCACTGGATATGCCGTGTTGAACTGTCAAGAGAATTATCTTGACGTCCAGCCAGGAACCTGTTAATTTGTTCCGTGTAGCCCAATGTGACCGGCCAGAGAAGCGCGTCAACATCTAGGCTAGGCTCGACACCACGTGTTCGTTACTACGATGCCAGAACCTGGGACGCGAGCTTCGGCAAGCCTTAACTTACACAGTGCCCTATTAGCTAAGTACCCTTATTCCTGTTTGATGCATCATTTAGGATAGGTTATAGCTGGGTAGCTTGTCATTACGCCGAGCGACTATAAAAAACCACAGGTTATTATCTGTCTCCATTCTCCATTTTAATTTCTTGAACATAGATATTTAGCAGCCTAATATGTTGCTACTGAATATATTTTGATTTGCAGCGTGTGTGAAGAATTCCCCGAGCTGTCATTTCCCGTGTTAATCATCTCCCAGTGTTCCATGAGGAGTTCAGGAGATTCCGAGGATGAGTCATAACCAATGTCTTGGAAAACGTCTTCAAGCTAAGACCCTTTTCCGTATTCCTTAAATTACATTATCTTTAGTATATTATTCCTGCGGATCACTGTTTTCTGGATTAACATGTGTTTATTATAATCATTAATTTCTCATGTTCATAATCTATGTTCTTATTGGTGATTGCTTTATTGATTCAATAATTGGTCATAGGATTAGATTATTGCATAATGAACTGGTGCACGAACCACACTAGTTCCTAGACATATATGAAGTTCTAGTAATAACCCCCAATGTAGGTGTTTGAGGCTTTGATTCAGTTAAATTATATACAGCCCATTAATTATACAAGTGATTATATTCTCTAGTATTTTATCCATAGTTACTGGTTCATCTAGGAATTTTCCAATGATCACATTTTATTAGTTTCCCTCTTTACTATAAAAGTGGGTGGTCCTTCGTAATTGATTTTCATTACATTAATATTTAAATAAATAGAGTCAAGCCCCAAATGTCCCACATTATCGTCCTTATCGAACCGGATAAACATAAATTATAATTATAAATACTAATTATTAATAACTAATCCTTGTGTGATGTAATCTAGACTAACCATTTAATTAATTGTGTCTGCCAACAGCGTAACACATAAGTTAGTCTAAGTCACACCAATTCATTGCCACTTTCACCTCATGTATAAGGTAGCACTACTGGGACACAGTCAATTACCCACAACACTTAGGCCTACACTTCATACTGAAGTAAGAATCTTTAGGTCACCAGGAGCAACAGCTCATAACCTTTATATGTTTTCACTTGTGTGTGCAATTGCACCCTTATAAAAACAAAAAACCCAAAAATACAGCACAATTATATTCACCTTACTGCACCACAATAATCTTTACCAATCTTATTAGGTAGAATTTAGGCTGAGATTGTGCTGAATTTGGTACAAGCCCAGACTAAATAAATTTATAGTTCTTAGGTAGGAATTATCACGACTAGACTTAAGCTAGTCAGTAGTGTATGTATTATACTATTTGTGCTGACACTATCCAGGGTGGGATTTAACTTTGAGATAACTCTGATTGGAGTGTCTCCATAATATTTCTCTTGTACTCATTATTTTTGTGTGTATCTATTTTGTGTATTGCTGGATGATCCCCATTACCTCTGATGGTGATATAGAAGAGCTAACCGGACGAGAACTAATGGTGAAGTTCAGACAATGCACAAAATATCTAGCTACTTGTTGTTAGGTAGGTACATTTAACCTCAAGTGAGGTAGAGTATAAATTAGCCACATTAAATTAGGCTACCTTTAATGTTACTTGTCAACTAATGAACAAGTACCCAAGCTTCATTAGTAATACATATACTAATCCCATGAAGTTTGGACCCAAGCCCAACATGGCTACTCCTGAGCAATTAAGGAGAATCTATATTGGCCTTAAAGGTCATTTGACCAGATTAATTAACAAGGCTGAGGGCTTATCTAAAGATACTCCCATTGACTCTTATCACTTAGAGACATCAGTAAGAGTAGCTGAACTGAAATTTGATCAAGTTAGATCTACCAGTCAGTCTTATATTACTCTACTGAATACCATAGAAACTGATCCTGATGAAGTAAGTCAAATTGTAGACGGTATCTTCCAGTATGAAGATGAGACTCAAGATATACTTTACAGGCTATCTAAACTAGCAAAACAATCTAAATCCAATACCAGTAACACAGGGTCTCAATTCAGTAACCAACTACCAGAGGTTCGTTTACCTACTTTAGACTTACCTACATTTTCAGGATTAGATACAGAAAATTGGGATAATTTTTGGACTTCATTTGAAGTTCATATACATAAGAAACCGTCTCTTGACAAGGTTTCTAAATTCTCATACCTACTTAGTCTTCTCAAAGGAGAGGCTAAAAATAAACTATCTATAGAAATTAAAATGGAAATGTTCATTTGTTCAAAATCGCTAATCTCCGAAAGTTCTTCACCGATTGCTTTGAAATTTTCACACAACGTTCCATTCGCATCCGGCCAGGTTTTTATATACATACTATATAGATGTCACGTCTGTGATGGATAAAAAATAGGCTTTTTCTGAAAAACTATGTTTTTCATGTGTTTTCCATGTGAAGGAAATCTTTGAAACATCTTTACCGATTGGTCTGAAATTTTGACACAACGTTGCATTCGAATAGACGCGTCTTTTCATATATCTACTATATACATGCCTCACCTGTGACAGGAAAAAGCATGCTTTCCTTGAAAAACAGCGCCATCTGTTGGAGAGTAAGGGCAACACATGCTGTAATCTCAAAAAGTTCTCCACCGATTGCTTTGAAATTTTGATACAACATTGCATTCGAATAGGCACGTCTTTTCATATACCTACTATATCGATGCCATCCCTGTAACAGATAAAAACATGCTTTTTGAAAAACAGCGCCATCTGTTGCATATAATAGCAACATGCACGGTATACTAAATATGTCACGAATTACATTTTAATGTTTCCGATTGCATTGATATATTTTATTTTCATAGGTTTCGATGTATTTTATTTTTTATTGAATTAATATGTGTGACATTGTGTTGGAATTGAGCTGTGTTGTTACAATACCATTCATTTCGTAAGTATAAGTATAGATGCCACACCTGTGACAGGTAATACTATGCTTTTCTTGAAAAACAGCGCCATCTGTTGCATGTTGGAACAATACACATGCTATACTAAATATCTTACAATTCCTGTTCAGCGTTTCTGATTGCACTGATAAATAGAATTTTCATAGATTTTTATTTATTTTCATTTTGATTCAATTATTTTGTGTGAATTGCGTTGGAATTGAGCTGTGTTGTTTACCATACCGTTCATTTCGTGAGTATAGTTTATTTTTTTTATTTTTTCCAATTTTCATCTCATTTCTTAGCTGTTTTTTCATATTTCAGTGATGGGAACATCAGACCATTTGGGAAGGCATTGGATGAGGGAGTGGGGAATGGTGGGGATGACGAGGGGACGGAAGTGAGAGATGGTACGGAGGACGAGGGGACAAGGGAAGGGATAATGACGGGGAAGGACAAGGGGACGGGAGGGAGTTTGGGATGGTGGGGACGAGGGGATGGGGGAATGGAGAAAGGTGAGGGAGAACAAAGGGACTGGGAAAAGGGGCATGGAGGGAAGGAAGAAGGGATGGTGGAGTGGGGAATGGTGGGGAGAACGAGGGAACGGTGGAGTGGGGAATGGTTTTAAGGCTCAAAAGACGGGTGAGGGGGGAATGGTGGGGAGGACTGGGTGACAGGGAAGGTTGCTGTGGCTTACCAACGAACATCCGTTGGAGCCACAGCAACGTGTGGCCAGGTACTGCTAGTGTATGTATATATATATATATATATATATATATATATATATATATATATATATATATATATATATATATATATATGTATATATATATATATATATATATATATATATGTATATATATATATATATGTATATATATATATATATATATATATATATATATATATATATATATATATATATATATATATATATATATATATGTCGTACCTAGTAGCCAGAACGCACTTCTCAGCCTACTATGCAAGGCCCGTTTTGCCTAATAAGCCAAGTTTTCCTGAATTAATATATTTTCTCTAATTTTTTTCTTATGGAATGATAAAGCTACTCATTTCATTATGTATGAGGTAAATTTTATTTTATTGGAGTTAAAATTAACATAGATATATGACCGAACCTAACCAACCCTACCTAACTTAACCTAACCTATCTTTATAGGTTAGGTTAAGTTAGGTAGCTGGAAAAGTTAGGTTAGGTTAGGTAGGTTAGGTAGTCGAAAAACAATTAATTCATGAAAACTTGGCATATTAGGCAAATTGGGCCTTGCATAGTAGGCTGAGAAGAGCGTTCTGGCTACTAGGTACGAAATATATATATATATATATATATATATATTATATATATATATATATATATATATATATATATACATATATATTATATATATATATATATATATATATATATATATATATATATATATATATATATATATATATATATATATATATATATATATATATATATATATATGTCGTACCTAGTAGCCAGAACTCACTTCTCAGCCTACTATTCAACGCCCGATTTGCCTAATAAGCCAAGTTTTCCTAAATTAATATATTTACTATAATTTTTTTCTTATGAAATGATAAAGCAACCCTTTTCTCTATGTATGAGGTCAATTTTTTTTTATTGGAGTTAAAATTAACGTAGGTATATGACCGAACCTAACCAACCCTACCTAACCTAACCTAACCTATATTTATAGGTAAGGTTAGGTTAGGTAGCCAAAAAAAGCTAGGTTAGGTTAGGTTAGGTAGGTTAGGTAGACGAAAAAACATTAATTCATGAAAACTTGGCTTATTAGGCAAATCGGGCCTTGAATAGTAGGCTGAGAAGTGCGTTCTGGCTATTAGGTACGACATATATATATATATATATATATATATGTCGTACCTAGTAGCCAGAACTCACTTCTCAGCCTACTATGCAAGGCCCGATTTGCCTAATAAGCCAAGTTTTCATGAATTAATGTTTTTTCGTCTACCTAACCTACCTAACCTAACCTAACCTAGCTCTTTTTGGCTACCTAACCTAACCTTACCTATATATATAGGTTAGGTTAGGTTAGGTAGGGTTGGTTAGGTTCGGTCATATATCTACGTTAATTTTAACTCCAATAAAAAAAATTGACCTCATACATAGTGAAAAGGGTAGCTTTATCATTTCATAAGAAAAAAATTATAGTAAATATATTAATTCAGGAAAACTTGGCTTATTAGGCAAATCGGGCCTTGAATAGTAGGCTGAGAAGTGAGTTCTGGCTACTAGGTACGACATATATATATATATATATATATATATATATATATATATATATATTATATATATATATATATATATATATATATATATATATATATATATATATATATATATATATATATATATATATGTCGTACCTAGTAGCCAGAACTCACTTTTCAGCCTACTATTCAAGGCCCGATTTGCCTAATCGGGCAATTAATACATGCCAGATTAATATATATATATATATATATATATATATATATATATATATATATATATATATATATATATATATATATATATATATATATATATATATGATGAGGTGGATGAGGTGAAAACAAACTTTCAACAATGGGTATTGAATGGGTAATTAATTCAAACACAAGACAGAACACGAAACAATGAGTATTGAATGGAAGTAATTGTAGAAAGCCTATTGGTCCATATTTCTCGATGCTTCTATATTGGAGCGGAGTCTTGAAGTGGGTAGAATATAGTTGTGTATTAATTGGCTGTTAATTGCTGGTGTTGACTTCTTGATGTGTAGTGCCTCGCAGACGTCAAGCCGCCTGCTATCGCTGTATCTATCGATGATTTCTCTGTTGTTTGCTACTATTTCTCTGGTGATGGTTTGTTTGTGGGAAGAGATTATATGTTCCTTAATGGAGCCCTGTTGCTTATGCATCGTTAAACGCCTGGAAAGAGATGTTGTTGCCTTGCCTATATACTGGTTTTTTTGAGGCTTATAGTCCCCAAGAGGGCATTTGAAGGCATAGACGACGTTGGTCTCTTTTAAAGCGTTCTGCTTTGTGTCTGGAGAGTTTCTCATGAGTAGGCTGGCCGTTTTTTTGGTTTTATAGTAAATCGTCAGTTGTATCTTCTGATTTTTGTCTGTAGGGATAACGTTTCTACTGACAATATCTTTCAGGACCCTTTCCTCCGTTTTATGGGAAGTGGAAAAGAAGTTCCTGTAAAATAGTCTAATAGGGGGTATAGGTGTTGTGTTAGTTGTCTCTTCAGAGGTTGCATGGGTTGACTCTTCAAGACTCCGCTCCAATATAGAAGCATCAAGAAATATGTACCAATAGGCTTTCTACAATTACTTCCATTCAATACCCATTGTTTCGTGTTCTGTCTTGTGTTTGAATTTAATACCCATTCAATACCGATTGTTGAAAGTTTGTTTTCACCTCATTCACCTTACCCAAATATAGATATAAACTCGAAGATGTGTAAAGCTCTATTCAGTTTCAGTTGTGTGTTTGTAAACTAAAGTCTTTGAAAATGTAATAAATTTTACGAAACGCGCTCAAGTGTCGCGTCAGACTAGAAATAAAAATGAATTTTGGAGAATTGATCTTTGAATTACCATCAACAGCGAAAGGAAACGTAAGAAAGATAGAGAAAATTCGTGTTAGAATTATTAATCTTACTTTTTCCGTCATATACAATAATATATGTCTACAGGAAAGACTGCTACCAAAATGTACTAATATATATATATATATATATATATATATATATATATATATATATATATATATATATATATATATATATATATATATATATATATATATATATATGCAAACAAGCCTGAATGGTCCCCAGGACTATATACAACTGAAAACTCACACCCCAGAAGTGACTCGAACCCATACTCCCACAACTGGTATGTACAGGGACGCCTTAATCCGCTTGACCATCACGACCGGACAAAAGGAAGTGATAGCCGAGGCTATATGAACCACTTCCCCGCCGGCACTCGGATGGTAATCTTGGGCATAGCATTTTATCAAATCACCTCATTCTTTGGGGCACACGTGAGGAACACAAATGCAAACAAGCCTGAATGGTCCCCAGGACTATATACAACTGAAAACTCACACCCCAGAAGTGACTCGAACCCATACTCCCACAACTGGTATGTACAGGGACGCCTTAATCCGCTTGACCATCACGACCGGACAAAAGGAAGTGATAGCCGAGGCTATATGAACCACTTCCCCGCCGGCACTCGGATGGTAATCTTGGGCATAGCATTTTATCAAATCACCTCATTCTTTGGGGCACACGTGAGGAACACAAATGCAAACAAGCCTGAATGGTCCCCAGGACTATATACAACTGAAAACTCACACCCCAGAAGTGACTCGAACCCATACTCCCACAACTGGTATGTACAGGGACGCCTTAATCCGCTTGACCATCACGACCGGACAAAAGGAAGTGATAGCCGAGGCTATATGAACCACTTCCCCGCCGGCACTCGGATGGTAATCTTGGGCATAGCATTTTATCAAATCACCTCATTCTTTGGGGCACACGTGAGGAACACAAATGCAAACAAGCCTGAATGGTCCCCAGGACTATATACAACTGAAAACTCACACCCCAGAAGTGACTCGAACCCATACTCCCACAACTGGTATGTACAGGGACGCCTTAATCCGCTTGACCATCACGACCGGACAAAAGGAAGTGATAGCCGAGGCTATATGAACCACTTCCCCGCCGGCACTCGGATGGTAATCTTGGGCATAGCATTTTATCAAATCACCTCATTCTTTGGGGCACACGTGAGGAACACAAATGCAAACAAGCCTGAATGGTCCCCAGGACTATATACAACTGAAAACTCACACCCCAGAAGTGACTCGAACCCATACTCCCACAACTGGTATGTACAGGGACGCCTTAATCCGCTTGACCATCACGACCGGACAAAAGGAAGTGATAGCCGAGGCTATATGAACCACTTCCCCGCCGGCACTCGGATGGTAATCTTGGGCATAGCATTTTATCAAATCACCTCATTCTTTGGGGCACACGTGAGGAACACAAATGCAAACAAGCCTGAATGGTCCCCAGGACTATATACAACTGAAAACTCACACCCCAGAAGTGACTCGAACCCATACTCCCACAACTGGTATGTACAGGGACGCCTTAATCCGCTTGACCATCACGACCGGACAAAAGGAAGTGATAGCCGAGGCTATATGAACCACTTCCCCGCCGGCACTCGGATGGTAATCTTGGGCATAGCATTTTATCAAAACACCTCATTCTTTGGGGCACACGTGAGGAACACAAATGCAAACAAGCCTGAATGGTCCCCAGGACTATATACAACTGAAAACTCACACCCCAGAAGTGACTCGAACCCATACTCCCACAACTGGTATGTACAGGGACGCCTTAATCCGCTTGACCATCACGACCGGACAAAAGGAAGTGATAGCCGAGGCTATATGAACCACTTCCCACAAAAGGGGAAGAGGAACCACGAAAGGAAGTGATAGCCTCGGCTATCACTTCCTTTTGTCCGGTCGTGATGGTCAAGCGGATTAAGGCGTCCCTGTACATACCAGTTGTGGGAGTATGGGTTCGAGTCACTTCTGGGGTGTGAGTTTTCAGTTGTATATAGTCCTGGGGACCATTCAGGCTTGTTTGCATTTGTGTTCCTCACGTGTGCCCCAAAGAATGAGGTGATTTGATAAAATGCTATGCCCAAGATTACCATCCGAGTGCCGGCGGGGAAGTGGTTCATATAGCCTCGGCTATCACTTCCTTTTGTCCGGTCGTGATGGTCAAGCGGATTAAGGCGTCCCTGTACATACCAGTTGTGGGAGTATGGGTTCGAGTCACTTCTGGGGTGTGAGTTTTCAGTTATATATATATATATATATATATATATATATATATATATATATATATATATATATATATATATATATATATATTAGTATATTTTGGTAGCAGTCTTTCCTGTAGACATATATTATTAAATATGACCGAAAAAGTAAGATTAATAATTCTAACACGAATTTTCTCAATCTTTCGTACATTATGCTTCACTGTTGGAGGTAAATCAAAAATCACTTCTCCAAAATTCATTTTTATTTCTAGTCTGACGCGACACGGGCGCGTTTTAACGTCGTCTATGCCTTCAAATGCCCACTTGGGGACTGTAAGCTCCAAAAAACCCAGTATATAGGCAAGACAACAACATCTCTTTCTAGGCGTTTAACGATGCATAAGCAACAGGGCTCCATTAAGGAACATATAATCTCTTCCCATAACCAAACCATCGCCAGAGAAATCCTAGTAAACAACACAGAAATCATCGATAGATACAGCGATAGCAGGCGGCTTGACGTTTGCGAGGCACTACACTTCAAGAAGTCAACACCAGCAATCAACAGCCAATTATTGCACAACTATATTCTACCCACCTCAAGACTCCGCTCCAATATAGAAGCATCAAGAAATATGGACCAATAGGCTTTCTACAAACACTTCTATTCAATACCCATTGTTTCTGTTCTGTCTTGTGTTGATACTTTTAATACCCTATTAATATCCCCTCTTGTTCTGTCTTGTGTTAATGCCACATCACCCCTCCCACCTCACTCAAATGTAGATATAAAATCAGAGATACGTAAGTTCTAATCAGTTGTGTATTTGTGAAGTCTTTGAAAATGTAATAAGTTTTACGAAACGCGCCCGTGTCGCGTCAGACTAGAAATAAAAATGAATTTTGGAGAAGTGATTTTTGATTTACCTCCAACAGTGAAGCGTAATGTACGAAAGATTGAGAAAATTCGCGTTAGAATTATTAATCTTACTTTTTCGGTCATATATATATATATATATATATATATATATATATATATATATATATATATATATATTAGTACATTTTGGTAGCAGTCTTTCCTGTAGACATATATTATTAAATATGACCGAAAAAGTAAGATTAATAATTCTAACACGAATTTTCTCGATCTTTCGTACGTTTCTTTTCACTGTTGGTGGTAATTCAAAAATCAATTCTCCAAAATTCATTTTTATTTCTAGTTTGACGCGACACTTGAGCGCGTTTCGTAAAACTTATTACATTTTCAAAGACTTTAGCTTACACATACACAACAGAATAGAACTTACACATCTTCGATTTGTTTATATCTACATTTGAGTTAGGTGGATAGGGTGAGGTGGTATTAATAGGGTATTAAATTCCTAAACACAAGACAGAACACGAAACAATGGGTATTGAATGGAAGTGATTTGTAGAAAGCCTATTGGTCCATATTTATTGATGCTTCTATATTGGAGCGGAGTCTTGAGGTGGGTAGAATATAGTTGTGCATTAATTGGCTGTTGATTGCTGGTGTTGACTTCTTGTTGTGTAGAGCATCGCAGACGTCAAGCCGCCTGCTATCGCTGTATCTATCGATGATTTCTGTGTTGTTTACTAGGATTTCTCTGGCGATGGTTTGGTTGTGGGAAGAGATTATATGTTCCTTAATGGAGCCCTGTTGCTTATGCATCGTTAAACGCCTAGAAAGAGATGTTGTTGTCTTGCCTATATACTGGGTTTTTTGGAGCTTACAGTCCCCAAGAGGGCATTTGAAGGCATAGACGACGTTGGTCTCTTTTAAAGCGTTCTGCTTTGTGTCTGGAGAGTTTCTCATGAGTAGGCTGGCCGTTTTTCTGGTTTTATAGTAAATCGTCAGTTGTATCCTCTGATTTTTGTCTGTAGGGATAACGTTTCTATTAACAATATCTTTCAGGACCCTTTCCTCCGTTTTATGAGCTGTGGAAAAGGAGTTCTTGTAAAATAGTCTAATAGGGGGTATAGGTGTTGTGTTAGTTGTCTCTTCAGAGGTTGCATGGCGTTTCACTTTCCTTCTTATGATGTCTTCGACGAAACCATTGGAGAAGCCGTTGTTGACTAGGACTTGCCTTACCCTACAGAGTTCTTCGTCGACTTGCTTCCATTCTGAGCTGTGGCTGAGAGCACGGTCGACATAAGCGTTAACAACACTCCTCTTGTACCTGTCTGGGCAGTCGCTGTTGGCATTAGGCACATTCCTATGTTCCTTTCCTTAGTGTAGACTGCAGTGTGGAAACCTCCGCTCTTTTCCATGACTGTTACATCTAGAAAGGGCAGCTTCCCATCCTTTTCCATCTCGTAAGTGAAACGCTGCACGGAACTCTGCTCAAATGCCTCCTTCAGCTCCTGCAGATGTCTGACATCAGGTACCTGTGTAAAAATGTCGTCAACATACCTGCAGTATATGGCGGGTTTCAAGTTCATTTCGACCAAGACTTTCTGCTCGATGGTACCCACGAAGAAGTTTGCAAACAGGACACCTAGGGGAGAACCCATGGCGACCCCATCTACTTGCTTATACATGTGCCCATCCGGGCTCAAGAAGGGTGCCTCTTTAGTACAAGCTTGGAGTAGTTTCCTTAGGATGTTTTCTGGTATGTCAAGAGGAGTGCAGGCCGGATCACGATACACTCTGTCGGCTATCATCCCGATTGTCTCGTCCACAGGTACGTTGGTAAACAGTGATTCTAGGAGGAAAGGGTCCTGAAAGATATTGTTAATAGAAACGTTATCCCTACAGACAAAAATCAGAGGATCAAAAATCAGAGGAAGCTAATCAGCTGAACAGTAATTCGTCAACAGAACCGCTGCCAGTATAGCTGCTTCAAAATATATGCAAGAAACATAGCTCCAAGTTAAACGCTCCAAAGAGATCCGGCACAAGAACAGATGGTTTTCTTGCAGCTGCATGAGAAGATCTGTAAAAAGAGTCTCTGGACATGATCAATTGCAATCAACTCAGCTGAACAAGAGGAGTTGTTCAGTTGAGAACCAGCCCCACGAGGACAGACACATGTAGACAACCCCCACGAGGACAGACACATGCAGACCAGACCCACGAGCACAGACTCAAGTAGACCACCCCCACGAGAACAGACACAAGTACACCAACTCCACGAAGACAGACACTTGTAGACCAGTCCCACGAGGCCAGACACATGTAGACCTGCCCTACGAGGACAGACACATGTACACCTGCCCCACGAGGACAGACACATGTAGACCTGCCCTACGAGGACAGACACATGTAGACCAGCACAACAAAGACAGATACACAGTAGACCAGCCTCACGAGGCCAAACACTAGTAGATCAGCCCCTCGAGGCCAGACACTAGTAGACCAGCCCCACGAGGACAGACACATGTAGAACAGGACGACGAGGACAGACACATGTAGACCAGCCCCACGAGAACAGAAACAAGTAGACCAGCCCCACGAGGACAGACACATGCAGACCAGCCCCGCGAGGACAGAAACAAGTAGACCATCCCCACGAGAACAGACACATGTAGACCAGCGCCACGAGAACAGATACAAGTTGACCAGCCCAACGAGGACAGACACATGCAGATCAGCCCTACAAGGACAGACACATATTAGACATGCCCCACGAGGAAAGACACATATTAGACCAGCCCCACGAGGACGAGACACATGTAGACCAGCCCCACGAGGATAGATACACAGCAGACCAGACCCACAAGGACAGACACATATTAGACCAGCCCCATGAGGACAGACACATATTAGACCAACTCCACGAGGACAGACACATGTAGACCAGCCCCACGAGGTCAGACACAAGTAGGCCAGCCCCACGAAAACAGACACATGTCGACCAGCCCCACGAGGCCAGACACAAGTAGACCAGCCCCAAGAGGACACACTCATGTGGACCAGCAACACGAGGATAGACACAAGAAGACCGGCCCCACGAGGACAGACACATGTTGACCAGCCCCACGAGGACAGACACAATTAGACAAGATCCACGAGGACAGATACTAGTATACCAGCCACAAGAACACAGGCTCAAGTAGACCAGCACAACGAGAACAGACACAAGTAGACCAGCCACACGAGGTCAGACACAAGTAGAGCAGCCCCGCGAGAACAGACACAAGTAGACCAGCCACACGAGGTCAGACACAAGTAGACCAGCCCCACTAGGTCAGACACATGTAGACCAGCCCCACGAGGACAGACACGTGTAGGCCAGCACCACGAGGACAGACACAAGTTCAACAGCCCCACGAGGACAGATGCAAGTAGACTAGCCCCACGAGGACACACAAGTTCAACAGCCCGACGAGGACAGACACAAGTAGAGAAGCCCCACGAGAACAGACACATGTAGACCAGCCCTACTAGGGCAGACACATTTAGACCAGCCCCACGAGGACAGAAAAATATTAGACCAGCCCATCGAGGACAGACACATATTAGACCAGCCCCACGAAGACAGACACAGGTAGACCAGGCCCATGGTGCCAGACACAAGTAACCTGCCCCACGAGGACAGATACGCAGTAGATCAGCCCCACAACGACAGACACAAGTAGACCAGCCCCACGATGAGAGACACATGTAGACCAACTCTACGATGCCAGACATAAGTAGACCAGCCCCATAAGGACAGACTCATGAGGACCAGCTCCACGAGGATAGACACAAGTAGACAAGTCCCACGATAACAGACACACGTAGATAAGCCTCACGATGACAGACACATGTAGACCAGCCCCACGAGAACAGACACAAGTAGACCAACCCCACGAGAACAGACACACGTAGATAAGCCTCACGATGACAGACACATGTAGACCAGCTCTACGAGAGCAGACACAAGTAGACCAACCCCACGAGAACAGACACAAGTAGACCATCCTCACGATGACAGACACAAGTAGACCAACCCCACGAGGACAGATACAAGTAGGCCAGCCCCATGAAGACAGACACAAGTAGACCTGTCCCACGAGGACAGATACAAGTAGACCAGCCACACAAGGACAGAGACATCTAGACCAGCCTCAAGAGAACAGACACAAGTAGACTAGCCCCACGAGGACAGGCACAAGTAGACAAGCCCAACAAGGACAAAGACAAGTTGACCAGCTCCACGAGGACAGACACAAGTAGATCACCCCCACTAGAACACTCAGGAGTAGACAAGCCCCATGAAGACAGACACAAGTAGACCAGTCCCACGAGGACAAACACAAGTAGACCAGCCACACGAGGACAGACACAAGTAGACCAGCCTCACGATGACAGACACAAGTAGACCAGCTCCACGAGGACAGACTCATGTACACCAACCCCACGAGGACAGATACAAGTAGACCAGACTCACGATGACAGACACAAGTAGACCAGCTCCACGAGGACAGACTCATGTACACCAACCCCACGAGGTCAGACACAAGTAGACCACCCTCACGATTACAGACACAAGTAGACTAGCCTCACGAAAGTAGTATAAATGAGGCCTACGAGGGGCCGTTTTGCTTTTTTCGACGGCCCCTCGTAGGCCTCATGTTTTTTCGTTACCCCAGCGGGTGATTGCCTTGTAGTCCATGAAATTTCGCTCAAGGGGATTAAAAGGTCCCTCGTAGTCATACATGTTTTTGGTTACCCCTGGGTGGCCCATGCACAGGCATTGCTAATAGTCAATGACATCATCAGTTAGCCAGTCACCCCGTCTTCACCTTCCCTGAATAAGAGCGTTTTCTGTTATAGTGTATTTATTCCCATTTTCAATATTTTTAGCAAAGGGGATTAAAATGCTGCCTTCTGTCAAGCCTAATGTGCAATGGCGTTAACGATTATAAGCTCGTTTTCTCAATAGAGTATTACCATAATGTTCCCCATTGTCTAAGATCATTTTATAGCTAAGATTTCATATTAACATAAGAAATGAGTTCACCCCTGTTACCAATCCAGTATTTGCCCAGGTCTTTTTCCTAAATCTAAAACTTATTCCAATTTTTACCCATTGTTTCGCGTTCTGTCTAGTGTTGATAATTTTAATAGTCTATTAATATCCCCCTTTGTCATGTACATTCTTTAACACCTCTATCATATCACATCCATTTCTTCGTCTATCTAGGGAATGTAATGCAAGCTTTGTCCATCTTTCTTCGGAGATTGCTTATTGAGCATAGGGCAAAATAAAACTGAAAAACCCACTATCATCCATTTGTATGAAAACAGTCCCCATGCCAGGCATGGTGACTTCAAGGCGATTTCAGTAGTAATCCAATATTGCTGCATAAACTAACAGTCCCCTGCTAGGCATGGTGACTTTAATGCGATTTCTGTAGTAATCCAAATATTACTGCATAAACGCATAAATGTATATGCACGGGCATAAATATATATGCACATCTCACATTTGCTCAAAAAACCTGCCTCCCACACCTTGCTGTAGAATATATAAAATCAAAATACTCATTCAGTAAAAGCAAGCCTGTCATGTTTTGAAATAAGGCTTTCTGCAGTTACCTTCTTTTCTCACGTCATCATCCCTAATGCGGTACGAGGCGTCAATGTGCTAAATGTGGATCCCAGGAGGTTCACACATAAGTGTGAACTCTTAATCAGGCTTAATACCTCAACTGTACTCTGTGCTTCATCAGAGTCGATATTCAGCTACATCTGCTCGTATTTTCGCGCATTGCTCATATTTTTCTGTTATTCATTTCATAAATCCTATCAAACCATCCTAACCTAACTTATTATATAACAAATACATTCTACAGACCAGTTGTTGTTGTTGTTTAGTGACATCACAAAAAGCGACCTCAGGTATAGGGATGCAGCTCCCAAGTTAAGGTTGCATAATTGATAGACGAAAAACATGGCATAGGCTCCGCAATAATAAGAGTCCATGCTCTGTATGCGTTGTGTGAACATGTAAACTCTATAATCTCTAAAATAAGAGAGGAATTCTTGTAAATAACGTGAATGGGATTCCATCTTCAACCCAAAACTGTCCAACAGGGCAATAATGGCTCCGGAAGGTTTATTGTGTACATAAACAGTCATCCAATGACCCATCATCGTTGCAGGGGATTTCTCATCTAAAGTATTTAAAATAAATACCACTGGCTCTTTAATTAATTTCTTGAAGATTCTCCGTACATCGTTCGCTAAATAACATCCGATATATATGGCTTCTTTCCCTAAATATATATTTTTCAACCCATTGTTTATTTCTAAACAATTCATGTTTCTTAGGCTCTCGTTTCGCAAATAATACGTCGGTCAGCATTAATTTTCATAACCCCAGTAGTAGGACCAAACAGCAGTATAACTTTATTTCCCACTATGGCTGTATTAAATTCCAATGTAATTCTTAAATTCCCTGTCGCTTCCAAGGAAACTGTACCCTTTATTTCTTCTGGTAATAAATTAAAGACCAGCAGAGTTTGTCCTTTAACGAACGATTCGTAGGACAAAATATTATCTACATTAAATCCTACAGCATTCAGGACCGTATAATATAATTTCGAACATTTATGGGGGAAATCACACGTGATGTTAAATAAACTCGTGCCGTTCACCGAGATATATACGTTGCTCAAGGCGGAATTGTTGAAATACAATGGGTTTAAGGTATAATCTCCAGAAATGGCTTCCATATCAATAATAGCCATGTATAATTTCTCAGGGATCACTCCACCCCAGGGCTGGTCCATAGTTAATGATTTTTGACCCTGCCCTAGCATATAGGTTTTAAATAGGGTTTTATCAAATATATACGTTACTGCTCCATTATTCTGGGCAAGTGCTCTGTTAATAGCTAGTAGTCCAGAAGGTAATGGGGTTAATCTATCTATCCATAAGCGGGCCATATTTATATTATATTTATAATTAGCAGTGGGTGTATCACTGCCAATAACCCATTTATCACTATTTAACTCCAAACGTATTCTTACATCTACGTTATCCAGTAAATATTCGCTAATAGATGCAATATCCAGCAGTAATTTAAAGCACGTATAAATGCCCTGTTCTTTTATATTAGCCATTTTCTCATCCTGATCTATCGTGGTCGTAGCAAAATACTGCGTATCAATTTTATTGGGTATCGTTAGCGCCTCTTTTTTATAAAAAATGCGCTAGATGCTTAAAACCATCAATTTTACTTCTGGAAAGAGTCGTTAGCAGCTTTATATACGCCCAATATGAAAATAAAGAATTACTTTCAACTACTTGTTCGTTGAAATACACCACCACTGTTTTAAAAAGTGTTTGTGATAAACCATTGGCTACAGTCACTTTTTTGCCCGAATCTATTGCGGCGTCAGCTTCTGTTAATTCTATCCCCACTTCTAGGGCTAGTGATGCCAAATCCAGGAAATGACCAGGAATGCCCGGGATTCTAAATTCTATATACGAGTCTTTAAATTTATTAATTCCTAAATTAACAGGTAAAATATCAATATTTTTCCTACTGGCTATAGTGGACTCAATCATACGTGCTGAATTAAGTTTGGGAAATCCATCTGTTACAGCCACTGTATAACTTTCCAAAGGGGATTGCAGCACCGCTCCTAGTGTAGTAGTAGTATTCATGCTGGATGCCATGAAAGGAATGAATTGCAATTTATGCAAACACGTCATTATATCTCTTATTCTTCTTATTCCGTTTTGTGAAACTGCGAATAAGTGCTAATTTGGTGGCCTTAGCCTTTCTCTTAGACTTTTTCCGCCTTTTACCACCACCTAAAATTTGACGCCCTACTCCCTTCAATGATTCGATCCCATGCTTCTTCATTGACTTTTTAAAGGAATGTTCGCCTGTTTGCATGTCTTGCAATACATTCTGACCCATACTTAAGACGGCAGGAGCAAGGGTTCTCATTAAAAATGGCGCTGCTTTACGGGCTAAACCAGTGAGGAAACTGAATATTCCACCACCTCTTATATGACTCCTATTGAATATTCTAATATCACTCAGCCCACCTCCTTTATATGAGGCAGGTGGGCTAATTAAGAATATTATTTCGTCTACAGAATGAGGGATGAAATTGACGCGCATTTTGTAGCTTGCAGATGAGTAATGAGGCTCGGAACTGTAATGTCCTTATTATATAGACCCAATTCGGGGTCGTATATGTAAAACAGCTGTTGTGCTTCCTCGTTTATCAAAATATATAGGGGTCCCATTAGGATCTGTTACTGCAATTCTTATACTATCCAGTACATTTGTATTTAGAGGTTTATATAGTTTCCTATTCGTGCTTTCACCGCCCTGCGAAGACACTACGTCCAATATATTTACTAATAAATTTCCGTACGTCGTGGGTTCAATTTTATCGCAATAAACACACAAGTAATCAATCATGCCCCTTGGTTGTGGAGGGTAGGGGCACGTGTCTGATATGGGTGTTTCATCCAAATAATTCTTGTGTACGTATATATCATAATTTTTATGCTGATCAGTTCCTAAAACCTTGCCAATACTCGCCCAAAAGATAGGGAAATCCTGCATATTGCTCGATTATCGTCATAATACAATACATTCTCATCGCTGCTCGCGGTATTGAACTTTACTCTATTGGAAATCGATCCATATTTAATATATGCATCTGCATATCTTGGGAAATACGTCTTATAGACATCAGACACAAAACTCAAATCGTTCTGTTAAAATATATGGGTAATTTCATTATTGATGGCGTATATAATTTCCTTTATGCCACCAGCAAAAATATTAGTTTTTGGTAGAAATTTGGAATGTTTGTAACTAATTCCTTTAGCATCTAGGTGCATAATTCTCACACGGATATAACTTTCCAGATCATCCGATCTTATTATGTAATATGACGAAGGCAATAATATATTCTGGAGACACATCTCGCAAGAACGTCTAGAATCCAACACGAGTTGATTATACAGTCTGTTTTCGAAAGCACTAGGTACATTATTAGGAAATAAATCTGTATTAGAAACACTAGTAGCGTAAATAACGTGGGAATCCATTGCTGGACTATAAATGAATAAACTATAAACAAAACGGAACATCTATTTATACACTCACCTTTAGTAAGCTAGCCAAGTTGCTCCTCCGCCAACTTTAGGGCGTTTAGTTTCTCCAGCAGCTGTAGTAGGAGCATACACCCGTTTTCTTCTTAGTACCACGTCATCATTAAATACTTGTTTACGAGATTCTGTATTCCTAAACATCTCTCGTGGAGTTGAGGTTAAAGAGATGAATAATTTTACCAGCGGTAATTTTTCTCGTGGGAATACAGAGCCGTGAATCGTCATTTTAGTTAAAATATCATCAATTATGTTTATTCCAGTCACTGGCATCTGCAGATTCCCATTGACGTCCCATTGCACCATCTTGCTTTCATGAAAATAATTCAACAGCGAAGTAGCATAATCATGATCTTTAGCTTTCAATTTTAAATGTACCAAATGTACTATTGAAGGATTAGCTCGTACTGAAACTGGTGCTACTGGAGTAGTTGCTGTTGATGTTGGAGCTAGTGATGGCATTACTTCTGCTTTTTTTACTTCTGGTACTTTAGCAGGTCCCTCATCGATGGATTTACGAGGTACTAGATAATATTCTTTCATTTTTATTTATTAAATAGCCTGGAAATTAAACTAGCAGCTATGGGTAATAATATACCGAGGATACTGCCTCCTTTGCGAGTCAATAAAATACGCTTTTTGTTCGAAATTGAGGGTTTCTTGCAAGCCAGCGAATGCAAGGTGTCTCTGTATTTCTTCAATTTCACTATAACTTTCTTTTTAACCGGAAGCCTATTTTTCAGAAATTTTTTGAAAATCTCTGACAAGCAATGAATATGTGGTTTTTTAAACTGAGCAATAATTTTTTTCCTGGCTGACGAATTGAGTTTGCTCAGCTAGGTCACCAACTCTCTGTACTTGTATACTAATGGCTTCTTCATATCTTCAACAAATCATCAGCATCAATCCACTGATCAAATGAAGAGTCATAGCCTTCGTACCTCACTTTATACTGTAATTTATTATTGGGTAATGTACGTTTACGTAGCACCTTCTCAATATTAAATGCAGCTGGTAAATGGGTTAGGGTTAATTCTTCCTTGTAAAACCCACCGTCAATAGGCTTGTTATTCAAATCTTGTAAAAAAAAATGGGATAGGCTGGCTTTTATCTATACGAATAATTCTGAAAAAATTTTCCGTGTTTTGTCTAGCAAAACCTTTCTTGAATGTCGATATTCTGTTGGAGGGAGTAATGCGAACTGTGTCTCCCACAGCTAGTAGCGAACTAAGACCTGCTTTAGGTTTGTCCTTACTTTTATACATGAGATTGAACTGTTTCTTTATATCTTGCGGACGAGATAAAGCATGAACGTCAACTGGAGTTCAACCACCTAACCCCTCGGTGGGGTGTTGTGTTATACGCCTTTATGATATCAGGCAATATGAGCAGATATCTCGAGGTATTGTGTGCAGTCATATATTTATAAATCTTAGTTTTCATGGTACGTATAAAGCGTTCGGCGATGGCGGCTTTTGTTTCTTGAGAAAATACGCTATACAGTCTAATATTTTTAGCTGCAAGCATTTGTTGCATATGAGAATTATAAAATTCACCTTCTCGATCTGTATTTATTTTACGTATTCCTTGGAAATATGAGGATTCCAATATATTTTTCAGAGCTTTACTCACAGTCTGTCCATCTTTGCGTTTCAGAGGTGCTACTTGCGCATACCATGAAAAAATATCGACACAGACGAGAATGTATTTAATATCATCATTATGTTTAGCTAATAATCCCATTTCTGCTAAATCACAAGCTAAATATATATGGGGTTTAGGACTCAGCACCTTTCGTCGCTGAAATTTGCGAGGTTTTAATGCATGCAAAGTGTAGGCTTTAGACGATTTCAAGTATTCTTTAACATCTGATAAAGTTATATCTGGCTTTAGCTGCTTTATACAACCTATCAACCCCCCCCCCCCCCAACCCTCCTGAGGATGCGGGGTTATAATAAATTTTATCAAGTACGTGCTCCATCTTCTAATAAAGTGATATCGGATTGTATGGTTTTAGCTGTTTTATACATTCGATATACCAACCCCCCTAACCTCCCCTTATGGTTGTTGTTGTTGTGGGGGACACATCTTATACACCCCACCCCCCTAACCTCCCCTTGTGGTTGTTGTTGTTGTGGGGGACACATCTTATACACCCCACCCCCCTAACCTCCCCTTGTGGTTGTTGTTGTTGTGGGGGACACATCTTATACACCCCACCCCCCTAACCTCCCCTTGTGGTTGTTGTTTTCATCTAGTACGTTCACCATTGGTAAACAATTTCGTATGGATGCTCGCCAACAATATTACTACGGAAGGTAATGCGTTCAGGGGTTTTCACTCCTAAATCCACCAATAAATATCCATAAGGTTTACTGATGGCTTTCTTGTAGATATCCAAAAGCTTGTTAGAATCTTGTTTTCCAAATAATTGCCGCCCTAAAGTCTCTATTTGAGCTAAATCTCTAGATTTCACTAATATGAAATGGGAGGCATTTAAACTTATACTTCTAGCATATTTCCCAGAGAAAAATATATTTTGGGTAATTAATATACACGAAAAAGCGAGATGTCTGCCTTTAGTGAAGATATCAGACACAATTTTGGAATTGGCAGATTCGATGAACAAGTCATCGATAATAATTAAAATAGGTGAATCGCCTGTACGTTCATCTAAAGGGTTGATAATTTCAGGATGAGCTATTATTTTCTTGTTAATTACTGGATCATCTAGCAATGCTTTGTAACTGCCGCCGCATATAATAATACTGGAGAATTTCAGATGGTATTTTGGTACGAGTTTAGTGCACAAATGAGATTTTCCGCCATTAGAAAATCCTGCAATGATTATTCTGCTAGGTTCATTGAAAATATCAAGTTGTTCTTCAGTGATAGGTGAACTATCCATGACTCGTGTTGGG
Organism: Procambarus clarkii; assembly: GCF_040958095.1. Classification (NCBI taxonomy): domain Eukaryota; kingdom Metazoa; phylum Arthropoda; class Malacostraca; order Decapoda; family Cambaridae; genus Procambarus; species Procambarus clarkii. The sequence continues at coordinate 38,880,621 of NC_091185.1, read as the reverse complement.
TTTGTACTGACATAAATATGATAAGGACCTTATATATAAACATGGGAGGTTTTATAAAATCATCAAAGTATACATTTCATATTTTTTATTTTTGCATAGAACATTTTCAAAACATAGGTTAGGGGGGTACGTTTTATAAAAACATCAAAGTAAACATTTCACAATTTTTATTTTTTATATACAACAGAACATTTTCAACATAGATATACAACAGAACATTTTCAGCATAGGTTAAGGGAGACTGCATTTCAGAACATCAGTGATGAGTCAGGGGCCCCGCAATTTTTCAAACATCAATGTTAGGTTAGGGGAGGTAGCAATTTTCAAACACAAATATAGGTTAGGTAGCAATTTTCAAACACAAAGATAGGTTAGGGGAGGTAGCAATTTTCAAACACAAAAGATAGGTTAGGGGATGTAGCAATTTTCAAACACAAAAGATAGGTTAGGGGAGGTAGCGATTTTCAAACACAAGAGATAGGTTAGGGGAGGTTGCAAATTTTCTATCACCAATTTCTTCAGTCACTAATTGTGAGGATACGTTTTGTTCACCAGTGCATCGCGTTTTCCCCCACATATTGAATATGGGATGGAATCCACGTCTCACAGGACGTGCAGCAGCAGCAGGTGCAATTACATCCTCCTCCTCATTCTCTTCTTCATGTATTTCTGCTCGAGGTATATCAGGGTGTCCATACGCCAAAGACTGTGTCCATATGCCCGAAACGCTTTGTGTAATAGTGGCTTTAGGCATTGTATGTACTCGCTCTATCTATAAATCCATCAATCTTTGTAAAATCTCTTGTATGTATGTACCTTACCTAAATAAACATTTATTTATTTATATTTGCTGTGTAGGACTCAGTACATAACGTTTATCGTCAAAGGCGGACAATCCACGTTTTGTAGTGAGACAGGTACACATACGGCCTTTAACATTCCTAATAGATCTGGATTGGAACCTCTGCCCAATATTTAACTCCAAAGCACTTCGGAAAACTGCATGAGTGAGTTCAGACTGATGATAAGTGGGAATTCCTTTACAACGACAGATCTGAACCTGATCTTGAGTGAGAATTGAGTACATTTTAGGCTTCAATGCAATGAGTTCCTTGATAATTTTGGCTCCAACTTCCGATTTTAACAAACCCAGTTAAACTTTGCGCGAGTCATCAAAATAGGGATTTTCAGGAGGGAAATTGCTGAAATCCATATGCTGAGACAAAGGCAGTTTATTCAATTCCTCAAAAGCATTTGGACAGGTCAATTCAATCAAATACGAATCTGTATCCGTATACAGCAATCTAGCTTTGTCTCCATAATGAACTTTGACCGTATTATACCAAAAATCATATAGAATCCTTTTAGCTATTTGCAGGATCTGGAACCCCAAATAGGTTGGTGTATTGACTTTAAGTGATTGTTTCTTAACTGTACAAATGACTGTCTTCGCTCAACAAAATGCTCCGTTTGAAGAACGGATTGCGTGCAAGCTTTTGGAATTTGTCTCGATATGTAACTAGATAATGGTGATCACAATATTTACTCACATTTGTCAAACTCTTGCTGTAAATTGCATTTGATACCAGCTTGAAAGCTTTACCCTTAATGGCGCAAGGTGTATTCGAACGTTCACGAGCATTTGTTTCGACAAATTCCTTAAGGTACTTGATTTGTTGGAATTCATAAACTGCATTTACCTTAGCTACTTCTAATCCCAATTTCATCAGCATCTGAAGCAAATCCATACTGACCAAGTAATCTTTTTGAGGGAGATGTGAGGCAATTAATTTATTGTTTTTCTTGGTGAGTTTGCGATCTTCGGTATTTAAAATCCGTTTGCTATAATCGGACAGAAGATCAGTAGAAATATTAGCGTGTGACAGGGTTAAGGGTAAGTCATCTGTGTATCGAGCCACCTCAGGTGCGACATGCCTAGTATCACACATGACCCAAACCCCTTATCCCCATCACATGCAATATTTTCCAATCCCTGTTGGAGCCAATCATCGCATTCGGCAGCAGATAATTTACGGATCCCGCCTTGAGGAAGCAGTTCTGTCATACAGGTGGCGTATAGGCCATTAAGATCTAAATACAGAATATATTTATCAGTACTAGAAGGATCAGCACCCGTATGCTCATTTTGTACTCTTGTGTGTTGCCGCACAACAGAGGTAAATCCGTTTCTTAGATTTCTGCGCAATACGTCGTACAAATGGGGATTGGAAATAGAGTCCAAGACAACTTGACTCTTAAACAAGAAAGCGTCCCATGCAAAACTAGATAACGAGACATAGTGAGTGATGTCTAACATGTACAGCTCAAGCATAGTCTTGCGCCATACAGTAAACAAATCACACAATAGTCCAGTATCTACTTTCAAATAGACCTTCAAATAATCCCCAATGGTCTTGCATTCCGCTAATCTAAAGACTTCTTTAGCCTGTGTATAATCGGTCTCGCTTATGGCCTCGTGTTTTAAACTATTGTAGAAGGCTTCGGGAGGAGGAAGAGCCGGTTCATTTAATTTCTCCAAAGATGAAATACAATCATGGCAGAATACCTGTTTGCCTGTCTTTAATAAATGGTGGGCGGCTGCAGGGACGTCATCTAGCATAACTGAGGTGTAAGTGGTGGGTTTACCTTCCTTGATATGTTCTTTAGCTAGTTTTTCAAGCCCACTATTTAGTAAAGCCAGACTATCCATAAACCGAAGTTTACCGATATCTACTTTCATGAACTTAAATCCATCTTTGGAGGCAATATCAATTTTACGGTTCGGGAGGTTAGACAATTCATTTAAAATTACCCCGAGGTCATAAGCCGCATTGCGAGAGAATGTATACAAATATTTATATGAATTTCTGCATAACATGTTACACCTACGACAATAGGCTGCAAGATAATTAGTAAATTCAATAGCATGATCATGATGACGGTGATTGTCTTTATCTGATTTAAATGGCCTATAGCACATTTCACATGTGGTTTGCCGTCTATAGGCTTGTCAATGTTCACGTGTCATAGATATTTTGTATGTAGGCATGGTAGATTTGATTTTCTTCCATGCTTTCTCCAAAGTATCTATGAAATGATTCACAGGGTCATCCCCCATATACGTTAATTTCTCTACTACCTCCAATTCCCTGTTGATGATGATAAGAGCATATGCCACGGCTTTGTGACGCTTCTCGATCATACCTTGGGGATTGGAGGGGTCCAACAACCACTCGAAATCATAATATGCCGTATGTGAGGGCCCATAGGCACGACCGTAATTTTTTAACTTGATTTTATGACCTTCAGGGTAAAATTTCAATGTTTGTTTAACTTCGCATGACTCTTCATGATCCCGCATCGCATCAGGTGACAAATGAATTAAACATGAATGACAGTAAATATGATTGTTTGGTATTCTGCTAGAATTACTACGCATGTTACAAACATACTGATTGAAATATTTAATGAGCACGAGATGCTGATCCTCCAACATGAGCAATGGTACTTTACGAGCGGAATGTTCCCTGCCTTTTCTAGCTAAGGTAATATGGTACCTATTATCTTCACGAGTGAGCACATAGATATATATACTTAATTTATTTATACTTTCAATTTTATTGATGTTATCGTACGTTATGGGAATTTCGATATCCTCACTCCAGCGGACAAATCTAAGACACCACCTGACAGACTTGGAACGCCTGCCAATGTTGTGTAATGTCATCCCCTGAGCAAGACATATATATGCCGCCAAACACTGGATTAAACAAGCATTTTGTTCCCTTTAGGGTTAAAAATAAGTTGTTTACCACGCAATCTATCTGGATACGGCACGTATTCCCCAAGACGAATGGGATGCTGAACAGCTATAGAATTGATATAAAAACCAGAAATGCTCTGTATACCTAGACTCAAACCTTCTGTCTCGGCAAAGAACTCTTCTAACATATTATCCAATTCAGCAATCCATTGATCTATGACAACACTAGCCTCATGCCTAGATACAGTGCGTTGCTCGGCCCTTATAGGTAACTCTCCCTCAAAATCAGGTTCATTTTCTTGATTAAGCCGTTGTAAATTAAAAGAAAAATCCGTGTATATCAAGAGGGCAGGAGGGAAATTGGGGTGAACGGCATCAAATAAGGATTCTATTTGCTGAATAAAATAATTGTGATATATAGTCAAATAATGGGCTGGATCTCCTTGGGCATGATCTGGGATGCTATATGAATGGCGTATGTACCCCCCATTGAAATTATTGATCACTTCAAGCACTTCGGGTTGAGGAGGAAGCAAAACATCTACCTGTTGTTGCTGCTACTGTTCCTGAGGTGGTGGTGGCGAATTGGCGATAGGCTGGCTGGCATCCATATCAGAATCTGCTTCCAAAACTAGATGCAGGGAGTCCTCATCAGCTTCTAGATGACTCCCTAGAACAAAAAGAATTGTGATTTTAATAACAAAAATAAATTTAACACTTTCGCGCCCCACGGTCGTAAATAGGAATGTTCATAAAAATAAATAATGCAAGGTTATGGGAATAATCATTGAGGATATTACATACAAATTGGACTGTTCCTGTTGCTATCTTCTAATGGCGGTGTATGAGCTTGACTAGTGCTAGGCTCTCCCCCTCCTCCTCCACGAGGATATTCCTCCACTATCTGCCCAACTAACGACCCTAAAAATATGGAATTATATTAATATACATAAACAAAATAGAAAATTAGTAATGTCAGTATTGTAACTGTCAAATAATGGTTAAGTAGCGGCAGAAAATAAGAGACTCACTTTTAGATTTTTCCCGTTGAGGCGGAGAAGTTGTTATATCCTCAGAACCCGAACTGGTTGAAGACTCTGTATCCTCATCCTCCAAATACAGACAAACTGGACACGGTTCAGGAATATATCCTGTAGATTAAAAAAAATAATAATTTGATTGAGAATTCTATATAATGTATGTGAATAAAAATATGACTGCTATTACTGGCAAGTAAATGTCACAAGTAATAATAATAATAATATTAAAAATAATAATAATATCAATAATAGTAATAATAATAATAATAATAATAATAATAATAATAATAATAATAATATTTTCGATTGGCACAAAACACTTTGGAACAGTTGATGCAGACCTTAGCATAATGCCCACGAGGGTTATCATTACACAGGGGACAGCATAACGTACACTCACGACGCAAGTTAGCAGTATAGGAAATATTGCATTCTTTACACTTTACACTACACAGATGCAATTTCCCCTGCTTTGGCCTATTGCAGAAAGGACAAGTTTCCATTGTTGCGTATTGGCGTTATAAATAATGCAGAAGTTTGATGAAATGTCAAGGAGCGTTGCTGGCTTCCTGTGCTGCCTAAGCAACCTGTCCTCTTAAAAAGAACGTCAACATTTGCCGTTTGACTCTACGGCTGTTTTTGGACGTTATTTTGTGTAAAACTACGTCTATTTTCGCTTCCATGGACTATCTCTTGTTATACAATGAAATACCACACTCTTATTATTCTATAACTCACTGACTATGCTCTGATATTTGTTCTTCAAGTAAAAATATATATATTTTTGCCTTAATTAGGCCATAATCCAGAAAATTCCAGCCTATCGATCTTTATATTTAGGAAAACATCTAATAAATTTGGATATGAATTTTTCGTTCGCCGACAGTTGCCTGTTACTATTTAACCCTCTATGCTTTAATGTCGCTGGTCATTGTGACTTTCCCAGGATTTATATATGTTTTGTAGTAGCATTTAGTCAGACTACAGTAATTTAACTAATGGGAAACCTCTATAGTTGTCGTAAATTAATAATAATCATTTATCAAATAATAAATTAGCAAACATATGCAACATTTTATGTTACGACTTTTCGGGTAGGCCGTTCTGTTTGTTTACAACCCCAATGGTTCAAAATACACAATACTTTTAATATATAAGTGACTAAGTATGCTCTAATATATGGTCCTCAATGAAAATTATCGTTTTTTTTTGTTAATTTGTCCATAATGAATAAGATTCCTTACTGTTGATCTTTATATTAAGAAAAATATCTAAACAAATTGGTATTGTGTTTTCGTTCAGATAAAGTTTCCAGATACTATTTCCTAGTTATCAATTAATGTAGGTGGTTATTTTAATTCGCGGCTACCAGGGGCTTTCTCCCATTATACAATATAAATGTACTCACTAACTATTCTCTGGTATCTGTTCTTCAAGTAAAATTACCTATTTTTTTGTTTAATTAGTCCATAATTCATAAAATTCCTTCAGGTCGATCTTTATATTTAGAAAAACATCTAATCAATTTGGAATTTAATTTTTCGTTCACCTACAGTTACCTGCTATTATTTCATTGTTATATTTTATGTCGCTGGTCATTACAATTTTCCAAGAATTTAAACAGCTAAACAGCAAATAGCATCTTGTTAGAGTACAGGAATTTACCTATGGAGAACCTCGATAGCTGCCGAATATTATTAATGATTATATATGTAATTTAAAATAATGAATTATATACCATTTCTTATGTTACGTCTTTGGCGGGTAGGCCGTTCTGCGGGTTTACAACCGAATTGTTTAAAAATCACACTATTTTAAATGTATGAGTCACTAGTATGCTCTGATATATGTTCTGCAATGAAAATAAAGATTGTTTTGTTGTTAATTACTCCATAAATGTGTAATGTGTTAATTCAGTCTAAAATCTTTTTGCAACGTTTATATGCGATATACGTAGCTGGAAACTACCTAATATTTAAAAATAATAGTTACAACATTCTATTAATATATAATGTTGAAATAAATATCACATAAAGTCTGTATATCTGTTTTTAGATGTCTTATAAATCTTCTTTTAAAATAGTATTAATGATTTTTATGAATCTTGAGTAAAAATTATGTTAATTATTATTAATCTAATTGTTATTATTTTAAGTAAAAGAATTGCAAGTATTCGCATAACCACGGGATCTCTGTTTGTGTATGAATGCACGGATTTGTTTTTGTTATGAGAGGGACGCCTTAGAAAGCATGGTGTAGGCCACCTGTGGCTCGCATCCGATCCCACGATCGTCGTCGCCCCTAAATCAACACAACAGGTATTTAGTATTTACGATTATAATAAGTAATATTTCTTTTATAATAATATTGCAGCAGGTGGTGTAGTGGTAGGACACTCGCCTGGCGTTCCGCGAGCGCTATGTCATGGGTTCGTATCCTGGCCGGGGAGGATTTACTGGGCGCAATTCCTTAACTGTAGCCTCTGTTTAACGCAACAGTAAAATGTGTACTTGGATGAAAAAACGATTCCTCGCGGCGGGGATCGTATTCCTGGGACCTGCCCGAAACGCTACTCATACTAGTGGCTGTACAAGAATGTAACAACTCTTGTATATATCTCAGGTTAGGGGCTAGGCATTTACACTCTTAGGTCAGCAAACTAGCTAGAAGGTTAGACTATTAGACTCCACTGGTCAATCGGGGCCCTGCATGACTCAGCTTATCCTAACCTAGCCCAGCTTAAACCATCTTAGCATAGTTCATTCTAGCTGTGCATAGTGCTTGCACAGCCTTGCTTATCCTAGTTTACCTCTTCCTAGCCTACCGTAGCCAAGCCTATCCCAGTATACCCTTACCTAGTCTTGCCTAGCCTAACCCTGCCTTGCTTTTAAACATGACCAGTCCTTCCTACCCTAGCCAAGCCCTGACCAGCTTAGCCAAGCCAATCCCTGCCTAGATTTAGCATAGCCTTGCCTTTTTATTAATATATAGAGGGTACCACCTCTGGTTGAGTATGTAGGAACCCTCCACTTATAGGGTTGAGGGTTCCATATATATATATATATATATATATATGTCGTACCTAGTAGCCAGAACGCACTTCTCGGCCTACTATGCAAGGCCTGATTTGCCTAATAAGCCAAGTTTTCCTGAATTATTATATTTTCTCAATTTTTTTTCTTATGAGATGATAAAGCTACCCATTTCATTATGTATGAGGTCAATATTTTTTTATTGGAGTTAAAATTAACGTAGATATATGACCAAACCTAACCAACCCTACCTAACCTAACCTAACTATCTTTTTAGGTTAGGTTAGGTTAGGTAGCTGAAAAAGTTAGGTTACGTTTGGTTAGGTAGGTTAGGTAGTCGAAAAACAATTAATTCATGAAAACTTGGCTTATTAGGCAAATCAGGCCTTGCATAGTAGGCAGAGAAGTGCGTTCTGGCTATTAGGTACGACATACATATATATATATATATATATATATATATATATATATATATATATATATATATATATATAATATAAATAATGTGTGTGTAAACATGCCACGTGTGTGTAAATCACAAAAATGAACACTTGATGAAAAATGTGAGTGTCAGACCACGGAGGAAGAATTGAAACAGGAATTTCCTTAAGTACTTTCATATATTAATACATCTTCAGAAGGAATAATTTTTTATATAAATTAAATTAAAAAAAATCATTCCTCCATCGTCTGACACTCATATATACATATAATATATATATATATATATATATATATATATATATATATATATATATATATATATATATATATATATATATATATATATATATATATATATATAATGTGTGTGTGTGTGTACTCACCTAGTTGTGCTTGCGGTGGTTGAGCTCTGGCTCTTTGTCCCGTATGTATGTATTCATATATATATATATTTATATATATATATATATATATATATATATATATATATATATATATATATATATATATATATATATATATATATATATATGCGAACAAGCCTGAATGGTCCCCAGGACAATATGCAACTGAAAACTCACACCCCAGAAGTGACTCGAACCCATACTGCCAGGAGCAACGCAACTGGTATGTACAGGGACGCCTTAATCCGCTTGACCATCACGACCAGACATAAGGAAGTGATAGCCGAGGCTATTTGACCCACTTCCCCGCTGGCACTTGGATGGTAATCTTGGGCATAGCATTTTATCAAATAACGTCATTTTTGGGGCAACACGTGAGGAACACAAATGCGAACAAGCCTGAATGGTCCCCAGGACAATATGCAATTGAAAACTCACACCCCAGAAGTGACTCGAACCCAATACTGCCAGGAGCAACGCAACTGGTATGTACAGGGACGCCTTAATCCGCTTGACCATCACGACCAGACATAAGGAAGTGATAGCCGAGGCTATTTGACCCACTTCCCCGCTGGCACTCGGATGGTAATCTTGGGCATAGCATATGGGTTCAAGTCACTTCTGGGGTGTGAGTTTTCAGTTATATATATATATATATATATATATATATATATATATATATATATATATATATATATATATATATAATATTTTATATATCCTGCCTGAAATGCTGCGTGTACTAGTGGCTTTACAAGATAGTTCTTATAAAGATAGCATTTTGTGGTTATTCTCTATATCTGGTTCACCTAACAGTAAATAAGTACCTGGGAGTTAGACAGCTGCTATGGGCTGCTTCCTAGGGATGTGTGTGTGTGTTTGTATTCATGTTGAATTTTACAAAGTAGGAAGAGATGTTTGTAAAAAAAAAAATCAAATATTTTTGAAAGTATAAGTAGATTTGATATTTGTCTCTAATTGTTTATTTCTGCTGTCTCGCCTCCTTTATAAAATGGCATCATTCTTGTTTTTTTAAGGATATCAGGAAAAGTAAGGCACTCCAGAGATTTGTTGACTCCTTCCTAGTGTTGCCTAGCCCAGCCCTGCCTAGAGAAGGCAGGCTGGGCAGCCTAGCCTCACGCAGCTTAGCCCCAACCTACATGTAGCATCCCAGTCCATCCTAAGTGATCATTACCTTACTGGCTGTGTTTTCTCTTCAGCCCTGAATGTAATGTGGTGGAACATAAGCAGATACATATCAGGTCTTAGAGAATCTGTACTTCATACATTTCTTAATAATGTCTCACAAATATTTAAATAATTAAACAAAAATTGTATAATAACTTCATATTATTCTTGCAATTTATTTTTTCATTTTTTTTTATACAAAATTTACATTTTAAAAGATTACCTCTATTTTTAGATTGATGACTTGAAGACTACAGTGCCATCCACAGCAAATCATGGTCTTAAAATATCTCCTAGCAATGACGAGACAAATTTTCACAGAGATCAAATTTTTGCTAAGCAGTAGTCACAGGTAAATATATATTATATATATAATATTATATATATAAAATTAACTACTTCATTGCTCAAAGCACCTTTAGACATTCTGAGAGTTGTGCTATTTTATTAAAAAATTAATTAGGTTATATTTTAATGTTTTGTAATGTTTTCATTACTTTTTTTGTTTTGAAATATAAATTGTTGAGTTTTGAAACATTTTGACATTAACTATACCTGAATATTTATAAACAAAAAAATACCAGAACTATGTCCTTGACAATTGCACTAAGAAGTCTTTGCCAAAATCAGGTGCTCAGTGCAGTAGTTAAAAACTTAAAAGTTGTACCACCTCTGTTGCAAGATTAGGGACCCATAGCCTCAGAGAAGAAAATAGAGAGTACTCAGAGAAGGCCTTGAATAATAGGCAGGCTGTTTGTGTGTGTTTCGACGGTAAGCTTGCTGACACCAAATGTAGTTACCTAAGTGTAGTTACAGGATTAGAGCTACGCTCGTGGTGTCCCGTCTACCCAGCACTCTTTGTCACATAATGCTTTGAAACTACTGACGGTCTTGGCCGCCACCACCTTCTCACTTAACTTGTTCCAACCGTGTACCACTCTGTATGCGAAAGGAAATTTTTGTATATTTCTTTGGCATCTTTGTTTAGTTAGTTTAAATCTATGACCTTTTGTTCTTGAAGTTCCAGGTCTCGGGAAATCTTCCCTATCGATTTTATCAATTCCTGTTACTATTTTGTACATAGTGATTTTATCACCTCTTTTTGTTGTCTTCTAGTTTTGGCATATTTAATGCCTCTGACCTCTCCACATAGCTCTTGCCCTTTAGTTCTGGGAGCCACTTAGTAGCATGTCTTTGCACCTTTTCCAGTTTGTTGATGTGCTTCTTAAGATATGGGCACCAAACAACCGCTGCATATTCTAGCCTTGGCCGAACAAAACTCGTGAACATTTTCTTTAGTATTTCGCCATCCATGTATTTAAACGAAATTCTGAAGTTAGAAAGCGTGGCATGGGCTCCTCACACAACGTAATTTATGTGGGCCTCAAGTGATAGTTTTCTATCTAGAATCAACCCTAGACCTCTTTCTTTTATCAGAATTATATAAAGATTTCTCACATAATTTGTAGGTTGTGTGGGATCTATGTTCTATTCCACATTCCATAACATGGCATTTATTCACATTAAATTTCATTTGCCAAGTGGTGCTCCATATACTTATTTTGTCCAGGTCTTCTTGAAGGGCATGACAATCATCTAAATTTCTTATCCATCCCATTATCTTAGCATCATCAGCAAACATGTTTATATAATTCTGTATTCCAACTGGTAGATCATTTATGTAGACAATGAACATTTCTGGTGCATGTACTGTGGTACTCCACTTGTGACACTTCTCCAGTCCGATTGCCTCTGATTACTGCCCTCATTTTTCTATCAGTCAGAAAATTTTTCATCCATGTTAGAAGCTTACCTGTCACCCATCCAAAATTTTCTAGTTTCCAGAACAACCTCTTATGTGGAACTCTGTCGAAAGCCTTTTTTATGTCTAGATAGATGCAGTCAACCCAACTACCTTTTTCCTTTAAAATCTCTGTGGCTCAATCATAGAAACTGAGTAAATTCGATACACAGGATCTTCCAGATCGAAAACAATACTGTCTGTGTGATATTATATAATTTCTCTCCAGGTGTTCTACCCATTTAGTTTTTATTATTTTTTTTTTGTTTTCAATCCTTTCACTGTTACACTTGTCAATGATTCAGGTCTATAACTGAGAGAGGTGGGGTCTTCCCTGTTGCCACTTTTGTAGATTGGAACTATGTTAGCCTTTTTCCACATGTTTGCTATGACTCCTATACACAGGGATGCCTGAAAGATCAGGTGAAGTGGAAGGCTGAGCTCAGATGCACATTTTCTCAGAACCCATGGTGAAACTCCATCTGGACCAACTGCTTTGTTCTTACTTAGCTACTTTAGCATATTTTCCACTTCATCTCTAGACACCTCTATATGCTCTATGATGTTCTCAGAAATTCTTATTGTGTCTGGTTCTCTTAAGATTTCATTTTGTATAAACACACTTTGGAACTTTTGGTTTAATGTTTCACACATTGCATTATCATTTTCTGTGAATCTGTTTCCTATTTTCAACCTCTGGATATTATCCTTTACCTGCAATTTGTTGTTTATGAATTTGTAGAATAGGCCCAGTTCTGTTTTACATTTATCCATTATCCCTTTTTAAAAATTTCTTTCTGCCTCTCCCCTTACTGCTGTATAGTTGTTTCTCGCATTTTTGTATCGCTGGTATGATTGGGGGTTTGGCTTCTTTCTATTTTGATACCTGCTTGATGGGGTTCTGCTCTTCTACTCCCCAAGCCCGGCCCGAGGCCAGGCTCGACTTGTGAGAGTTTGGTCCACCAGGCTGTTGCTTGGAGCGGCCCGCAGGGCCACATACCCACAACATCCCGGCTGATCCGGAACTTCTCTTAGAAAACAGTCCAGTTTTCTCCTGAAGATGTCTACGGTTGTTCCGGCAGGAACAACCGTGCAACCGTGCTCTGAAGGGGAAAGTGAATACTGAGCAGTACTCGAGACGGGACAACATAAGTGACTTGAAGAGTACAACCATTGTGGTGGGATCCCTGGATTTGAAAGTTCTCATAATCCATCCGATCATTTTTCTGGCCGACACAATATTTGCTTGGTTATGCTCCCTAAACATTAGATCGTCGGACATCATTATTCCCAAATCCTTGACATGCTGTTTTTCTACTATGGGAAGATTCGATTGTGTTTTGTACCCTGTATTATGTTTCAGATCCTCATTTTTGCCATACCTGAAATTTATCACTGTTAAACATCATGTTATTTTCTGCTGCCCAATCGAAAACTTTGTTGACATCTGCTTGTAGTTTTTCAATGTCTTTCATTCCATTTTTATGTCTTTTGGTCTGTGGCCCTCTCTCAATTTCTGTTGAACCAATCCTGTTTTCTGGCCCTGCATCTCTGTTTTGGTATGAATGTTTGTGTGCCTTCATTGTATATTTTGCAAAATTTAGCATACATTTAATTTACTTCCCTGTCTAGCAACAAGTCTGCCTAATTACTTATTAAAAAAAAATTGAAGTTCCCCATAGTGACCTCTCTCTCTTGAAATCAAGTTTATCAACTGTTTCAATGTCCCCATTTTCTGTGTGTGTGTGTTTGGAGGCTAAGCTTGCTGATACCATGTGTGTGTGTGTTTGGAGGCTAAGCTTGCTGACACCATGTGTGTGTGTGTGTGTTTGGAGTCTAAGCTTGCTGATACCATGTGTGTGTGTGTGTGTTTGGAGGCTAAGCTTGCTGATACCATGTGTGTGTGTGTGTGTGTGTTTAGAGGCTAAGCTTGCTGATACCATGTGTGTGTGTGTATTTGGAGGCTAAGCTTGCTGATACCATTTGTGTGTGTGTGTGTTTAGAGGCTAAGCTTGCTGATATCATGTGTGTATTTGGAGGCTAAGCTTGCTGATACCATGTGTGTGTGTGTTTGGAGGCTAAGCTTGCTGATACCATGTGTGTGTGTGTGTTTGGAGGCTAAGTTTGCTGATACCATGTGTGTGTGTGTGTTTGGAGGCTAAGTTTGCTAACACCTTGTGTGTACTCATCTGTTTAAATAAAAATAGGGGTGTGTACCACCTCTGGTGCAATTGTAGGGACCCACAGCCTTGAAGAAAATAAAGAGTATTCAGAGAAGACCTTGTGGATTCTCACTGAACACTAATCTTTTCTTCTCCTACCACCCCTCTTATTTTGTTTTATGCTGTATTCTATTATATATCATATAAATACATAGCCAAATGGCAATATTTATTATGTCTATACAAAAAGAAGACATACACTTTATTTTTTTTCTCTCCTTTGTTTCTATGTGGATTTTGTTGTGACTAATGATTCTCCTCCTTCCCATCAACAGGTCTTCCTCACTGGGCTTGCTCGGCTTTTGTGTTACTGTGAGGGTGCCATCATCGTTTACCCTTCAAGACTGACTCATGCTGGCATTGCATTTGTGGACTTCCCTTCACAGTAAACAGTCCTTCTCCATATGGTGATTGTCCAGGGCAAGCAGGGTGTGACTGCCATCTTGGAGAAGCAGGGTCTTTTAATATGAAGAATCTTCCGTCTTCTCTACTTACGCCAGCTTGTGCCGGCCTTGCATTCTTGTTACTTCATGGCCCTTGGGCCTTTTTTATTTATTTTACATAATAAATTTTTTTATTAATACCCGTGTTTCACAAGAGATCCTTAACATTTTAAGCACCAATTGTATTGACTAATGTACGTCTTGTAACCTTTAAGACATAAATAGACAAGACATAGATAAATGAGTGAATAATACTGAGTGACTAGGTTAGGGCGAGGAACATAGTACAGTGTCTGGCTTTGGAAGAATGCCTACTGTTTTAGAAACCTTATTGCCATGATCATAATCGTATGGGTTAAAAAGCATTTGTTGTCACTCCTACACTGTGGCTTGTTGAGCTTGAAACCTTTGCTCCTTGTTCGTGTTACATCTGACCTTTTGAAGAAATTGTATGAATCAATATCCTCCAAATTGTTCAGTATTTTAAAGGTTTCGCTCTATTACTCTCTCATTTGCATATATCTAAGCATATAGATTAGATATAGATTTAGATTAGATTTTTTAGTCAGGTAAAGGTACATACATTGCAGATGAGTTACAAAGGGAAAGACAATGACTAGAGTTCACTAGCTCTATTGGAAGAGAAACGTCTGCAAGACAAGTGTGGGCAAAAATTAAGGTAGCTAAGGGGAGCAGAGCCCGGCATGCGGCTCACAACGACCCCCAGGGTAAGGCTGAAGAACTAATTCACAAGTGGAGTGATGCAGCATCATCATCCTCCCTCCCTCCCTGCAGAAGTAAGCAGGGAACAGCTCCTCCGACATAATGACAGAAGGATTAGGATAACAAGAGCACAATCTAGTGATGACGAGTATGGGGAACCAATTACAGCCAAGGAAGTAAAGGGGGCTATGAAAAGGGTAAAAGTACAGCACCTGGTGAAGATGGCGTCACCTACGACATACTCAATGCACTGTGTGAAGTGTCTGGCAATCCACTACTACACCTGTTTAACAAGTCATTCCTATGTGGAGTGTTGCCCACACAATGGAAACATGCAATAATGGTCCCAATACCGAAACCCAATGACCCTGGCAATTATAGACCTATCAGTCTCATGTAATGCACTTGGAAGATGCTTGAAAGGATCATCCTAAACCGACTATTGCACAAAATAGGCAGGTTAGGGGAGGGGTCAATGGATTTGTTAAAGGACGGAGGACAGCAAACTATAGTTAATTACCTTGCTAATGATACAGCTAAGTACTCCCAATAAACTCGCACCTCGGGGCAAAATTTTAAAATTTAAAATACAATACCTAAAGCCACTAATACGCATAGCGTTTCGGGCAAGTATATACGAAGTAAAACCCAAACAAAGAACTGACTCCGTAGGACCCATAAAAGATGAGACTAACAATGTTAAGTTGTATCATAAAAGGGCGGCAAACACTCTCAATGAATACCTAACATCAGTGTTCACACTAGAAAGCTTGAATGACATCCCATCACCAACACAAATGTTTGTCGGAGGTAAGGAGAATGAATTAAGAGAAATACCAATTACACGCGACACAATCAGGAAGAGCATTGACAAACTAAAAGACTCAGAAGCCCAAAGTGTAAATACAATACAATACAATACAATACAATTTTATTTAGGGAAGGTACATACATACAATAAATATTTACAAGGATTGTTTGACTTATAGGTATAGCTAGTACATACAATGCCTAAAGCCACTATTACGCAAAGCGTTTCGGGCATAATGGATTTAAGTCCCAAGTCGTAAAGGAACTGGCAAATTAATTGGGTGGTTGTAGGTAGGAGCTGCCTCGTATGGGCCGGTGGGCCTTCTGCAGTTGCCTTTGTTCTTGTGTTCTTGTGTTCTTATGTTGAGTAGCAACATTTGCAAATTTGCAGATGATACAAAAATAGGTAGGGAAATTAACACGGAAGAAGACTCACTATCACTTCAAGTTGATCTAAATAGGGTTTTGAAATGGTCAAAAGATTGACAGATGCAGTTTAATGCTGATAAATGTAAAGTTTTGAGACTAGGTAATGATGATAGTTACAAGATACGAGCTAGATGGTGTTGAGATTGCGAAGTCGGATTGTGAAAGGGATCTGGGAGTTATGATTAGTAAGAATTTAAAACAAAAGGATCAATGCATGAATGCTCGTAATAAGGCAAATAGGACACTGGGATTTATTAATCGAAGTGTTAGTAACAAGACACCTGGTGTGGTTCTTCAGCTATATCTTGCTCTGGTTAGGCCCCATTTACATTATGCAGTTCAGTTTTGGTCGCCATATTATAGAATGGATATAAATTCACTTGAACGTGTCTAGAGTAGGGTGACTAAGTTAATTCCCCAAAATAGAAATCTTTTATATGAAGAAAGATTAACAAAGCTTAAATTGCATTCACTGGAAAAGCGAAGAGTTAGGGGTGATATGATAGAGCTTTACAAGTGGATGAATGGACATAACAAAGGGGATATTAGTAGGGTATTAAAAGTATCAACACATGACAGAACACAAAACAATGGGTATAAATTGGATAAGTTTAGATTTAGGAAAAACTTGGGTAAATACTGGTTTGGCAACAGGGTTGTTGATTTGTGGAACCAATTACCGCGTAACGTGGTGGAGGTGGGGTCCCTCGATTGTTTCAAGCGTGGGTTGGACATGTATATGAGTGGGTTTGGGTGGTTATAGATAGGAGCTGCCTCGTATGGGCCAATAGGCCTTCTGCAGTTACCTTTATTCTTATGCTCTTAATTCACTATGCTTGCCAGTGAAACTCCTTTTCAGAAAATCGCTGGACCATGGAATATTTCCCCTAGTAATAGTTGAAGGTGATGTAGTGATCGAGTAATCCTTATACTCCATTATCTCATCATCATAATGGCATAACTAATTACACAAGCATTAATCCTATCCCTATTTACAGGTAATGGTTTTCCACCCTTCTATATCTTACTGTGAGGTGTCGTCACCGTACATAAGCAAGCGACTTGAGAATAGCACATTACGGGCTATTCATGCCCGTGCCACCTCTTGGGTGGCTTAATCTTTATAAATAAATCAGAATAGCACACACCACACGGGAGACATCTCCCGTCACGCAGGGTGCAGTCGCACCTCCACAGATCTCCAGTATCAGCTCTTGATATTGGTAATGGCTCAAAAGGGCCACCACTTACGGGGTATTCATGCCCGTGTCACCTCTTGGGTGGCTTAATCTTCATCAATCAATCGAATAGCACACAGTACAATCTCCAGTCAAGAATGTAGCACTCGGCGTGTACAGTTCTAATCGACCCAAGACGCTACAGCCTCGACACAGAGCAGACAGCAGACTACGACCGTTGTTCAGGTCCATGTAAACTACATCTACCCGAAGTCCTTCGTCTGAATAGCCAGTTACCAGTTACAGGAGATACTTTTTCACCCACAGAGTTATTAACTCATGGAACCGCCTACCCACCGAAGCGGTACGTGGCAAAACGATGCTGATTTTCAAAATATACCTGGAAAAGATCATTCCTCCCTACACCTGGCGGGTACCTTCGTTAAAGTAAAAAGGTATACCGAAATAACAAAGAAAATAGATATGAATACTATTACCTTCGATGTTAGTAGTAGTTGTGCAAGTGAGGAGAAAGAAAAAATATTACGGAGTTCATGGATGAAAGTAGATTGATAATATTATCTTGGAACGTTAATGGATTAAAAACTAGAGCGGTGGATGTACACTATTATACTCTTAGAGAGAATATTAACATAGCAGCACTCCAGGAAACTGGGGATAGGGATGGTAACAATCTGAACATGAAGATGAACATGTTGAACATGAAGATGTTCAACTGCTGGGCGAGCCCTCTCCTACTCATCTGAGGGGAGGGAGATTAGATTATGCTTGTTTGATAAATGCTGAGGGCATAGAGGAGAATTGTCTTACTGTGGATGAAATGCTAAGAGATTTTGCATTACAAATACAGCTTAAACTAGATAAAAAGCATGCCTGCCTTCAGAGGAAAAGCTTAAAGTTTAATAAGGGAAAATTAAGGGGTCTTGTTGGTCATATTAAGTCTTGGTATGATACTTATAAGCCAGTTTCGGCAGAAGCATTTTATTAAGATTTAATTAAGGAGGTAGATGTATTTAATGCAACATTGAACCGGAAAACATCTGGTATAGAAAAGCATCCCCCCATAAAAGTGTGCGGAGAAGAGAAAGGCAATTTGGAGCAAGTATTGGCAGGAGTTTGCAGAGAAAGTTAGGAGTAACAAACTTGAAGGAAATCTGGCAAGACATAAATGAAATAAGGGGTAAAAAGCATAATTTTGTTGCACATCCTGACCCGTAAGGAATTGCAAAAGGTCTCGTAAATAAATGGGCGGAAGCTGCCAAACTTAGTTCATTTAATTACCCGCTGTAACGAGAGAGTCGTTTGATTCTTGGAAAGATCTAAGAAAGGATTTTATACTTACAGCAGGTAACAGTGGTGATGTCACTTGCACAGGTATTACCAGAGAAGAACTAATAACGGCGATTAAAGTTGGGAAATCTACCGCCCCCTGGGGAGGATGGAGTAACTTATGAAATACTTAATGAACTTGCCATTATGACGAAAAGCCCGCTGTTAGACCTCTTTAATATTAGTTATAAAGAGGGCAGTATTCCCAGTAAATGAAAAAGAACTATGATCATCCTTATCCCTAAAGCCAATGGAGAGTACAGACCTGTGTCTTTAACCTCGTGTTTTTGTAAAATGATGGAGAGGATCATTTTAAATAAACTTTTGTATATAATAGGTGATCAGCTGTCTAATAATTTTTCGGCTTCCTCAGAGGAAAAAGTACCTCTGACTGTATTATTAAATGTCTAGCTAATGGTAATGATTATTATAGAATTTTTATTGATTTATAAGGAGCTTTTGATAAAGCCAACAAAGAGGTTATTTTATATGAATTAGCTGGTCTTGGTGTTGAAGGGAGATTATTGCGCTGGATAGGGGATTATCTTCAGGAAAGGAAGGCTCAGGTGTGGTATCAAGGTTGTATGGTTCAAGGTTCAAGGTATCAAGGTCAAGAACTCTGCACACCTCAGGAGTGTTGAGTCTCACCCTGTTTTATGTACTAATGAATAAGATAGCATCTGAGAAATACTCAAATTGGGTAACTCCAATCATATATGCTGATGATATTTTGTTTCAGGGCAAAGATATTTCAAAGATTCAAACAGTGTTGGACAATTTCGGAAACCAGTGTCACCACATGGGACTAGTGGTTAATGAAGACAAAACTAAAGTTTGAATGTAGAAGTCGGAGGCCCATTATATTGGAAATAAACGGTAAAAATATAGAGAGTTAATATATATAAATATTTAGGCATATATGTTGGATATACCTATGAGAGTTTGGAAACTGAGATGAACAGACTTTTGAGTCAATGTCGGAAGAGATTACAACCTCTGAAGGCCTTGGCATGCTGTGGAAAGGAGTGGGAGTCCAAGTGCTACGAATGATGTACTTGAGTACTGTAAGATTTCTTATTGATTATGCTGCACTTGTCATTTCTTGTTTTGGTAAAGGTAGGATGGGCAAGTTGGAGAAGATACAAAATGAAGCCGTTGGGGGTCGTTGTGAGCCGCTGCTACCTTAATTTTTGCCCACACTTGTCTTGCAGACGTTTCTCTTTCAATAGAGCTAGTGAACTCTAGTCAATGTCTTTCCCTTTGTAACTCATCTGCAATGTATGTACCTTTACCTGAATAAAAAATCTAATCTAAATCTATATCTAATCTATATGCTTAGATATATGCAAATGAGAGAGTAATAGAGCGAAACCTTTAAAATACTGAACAATTTGGAGGATATTGATTCATACAATTTCTTCAAAAGGTCAGATGTAACACGAACAAGGAGCAAAGGTTTCAAGCTCAACAAGCCACAGTGTAGGAGTGACAACAAATGCTTTTTAACCCATACGATTATGATCATGGCAATAAGGTTTCTAAAACAGTAGGCATTCTTCCAAAGCCAGACACTGTACTATGTTCCTCGCCCTAACCTAGTCACTCAGTATTATTCACTCATTTATCTATGTCTTGTCTATTTATGTCTTAAAGGTTACAAGACGTACATTAGTCAATACAATTGGTGCTTAAAATGTTAAGGATCTCTTGTGAAACACGGGTATTAATAAAAAAATTTATTATGTAAAATAAATAAAAATGGCCCAAGGGCCATGAAGTAACAAGAATGCAAGGCCGGCACAAGCTGGCGTAAGTAGAGAAGACGGAAGATTCTTCATATTAAAAGACCCTGCTTCTCCAAGATGGCAGTCACACCCTGCTTGCCCTGGACAATCACCATATGGAGAAGGACTGTTTACTGTGAAGGGAAGTCCACAAATGCAATGCCAGCATGAGTCAGTCTTGAAGGGTAAACGATGATGGCACCCTCACAGTAACACAAAAGCCGAGCAAGCCCAGTGAGGAAGACCTGTTGATGGGAAGGAGGAGAATCATTAATCACAACAAAATCCACATAGAAACAAAGGAGAGAAAAAAATAAAGTGGATGTCTTCTTTTTGTATAGACATAATAAATATTGCCATTTGGCTATGTATTTATATGATATATAATAGAATACAGCATAAAACAAAATAAGAGGGGTGATAGGAGAAGAAAAGATTAGTGTTCAGTGAGAATCCACAAGGTCTTCTCTGAATACTCTATTTTCTTCAAGGCTGTGGGTCCCTACAATTGCACCAGAGGTGGTACACACCCCTATTATCATTTAAACAGGTGAGTAAAAATAGGTGAGTACACATACGGTGTCAGCAAACTTAGCCTCCAAACACACACACACACATGGTATCAGCAAGCTTAGCCTCCAAACACACACACACACACACATGGTATCAGCAAGCTTAGCCTCCAAACACACACACACACATGGTATCAGCAAGCTTAGCCTCCAAACACACACACACATGGTATCAGCAAGCTTAGCCTCCAAACACACACACACACACATGGTATCAGCAAGCTTAGCCTCCAAACACACACACACATGGTATCAGCAAGCTTAGCCTCCAAATACACACATGGTATCAGCAAGCTTAGCCTCTAAACACACACACACACACACAAACAGTATCAGCAAGCTTAGCCTCCAAACACACACACACACACACACACACACACACACACACACACACACACACACACACACACACACACACACCCTAAATGAATGGGATATAAGGGAAGTTAAGATGGAAGCGCCCTTGGGAATGAGTGACCACAGTGTATTGAATTTTGAGTACCTGGTAGAGCTAGGACTTATCTCCCCCCAAAAAGAACTAGGAATCAAAAGGCTGGCATACCGAAAGGGGAATTATGAACAGATGAGAAGTTTCCTAAGTGAAATACCTTGGGACACAGACCTCAGAGACAAGTCTGTACAGGGTATGATGGACTATGTTACCCAAAAGTGTCAGGAGGCAGTAAACAGGTTCATCCCGGCCCAAAGGGAAAAATCCGAGAAGCAACAGAAGAATCCATGGTATAATAGGGCATGTATGGAAGCGAAGAAACTGAACAAAAAGGCGTGGAGGAAATTCCGGAATAACAGAACACCAGAAAGCAGAGAGAGATACCAGAGAACCAGGAATGAGTACGTCAGGGTGAGAAGAGAAGCAGAGAAAAATTTTGAAAATGATATAGCAAACAAAGCCAAGACCGAACCAAAGCTACTCCACAGTCACATCAGAAGGAAAACAACAGTGAAAGAACAGGTATTGAAACTTAGAACAGGCGAGGACAGGTATACAGAGAATGACAGAGAGGTGTGTGAGGAACTCAACAAGAGGTTCCAGGAGGTCTTCACAATAGAACAGGGTGAGGTCACTGTGTTAGGAGAAAGGGAGGTAAACCAGGCGGCCTTGGAGGAGTTCGAAATTACGAGAGAGGAGGTCAAGAGACACCTGCTGGATCTGGATGTTAGAAAGGCTGTTGGTCCAGATGGGATCTCACCATGGGTACTGAAAGAGTGTGCAGAGGCACTTTGCCTGCCACTCTCCATAGTGTATAGTAAGTCACTAGAGACGGGAGACCTACCAGAAATATGGAAGACGGCGAATGTGGTCCCAATATACAAAAAGGGCGACAGACAAGAGGCACTGAACTACAGGCCAGTGTCCTTGACTTGTATACCATGCAAGGTGATGGAGAAGATCGTGAGAAAAAACCTGGTAACACATCTGGAGAGAAGGGACTTCGTGACAAATTGCCAACATGGGTTCAGGGAGGGTAAATCTTGCCTTACAGGCTTGATAGAATTCTACGATCAGGTGACACAGATTAAGCAAGAAAGAGAGGGCTGGGCGGACTGCATTTTCTTGGATTGTCGGAAAGCCTTTGACACAGTACCGCATAAGAGGCTGGTACATAAGCTGGAGAGACAGGCAGGTGTAGCTGGTAAGGTGCTCCAGTGGATAAGGGAGTATCTAAGCAATAGGAAGCAGAGAGTTACGGTGAGGGGTGAGACCTCCGATTGGCGTGAAGTCACCAGTGGAGTCCCACAGGGCTCTGTACTCGGTTCTATCTTGTTTCTGATATATGTAAATGATCTCCCGGAGGGTATCGATTCATTTCTCTCAATGTTTGCGGACGATGCTAAAATTATGAGAAGGATTAAAACAGAAGAGGACTGTTTGAGGCTTCAAGAAGACCTAGACAAGCTGAAGGAATGGTCGAACAAATGGTTGTTAGAGTTTAACCCAACCAAATGTAATGTAATGAAGATAGGTGTAGGGAGCAGGAGGCCAGATACAAGGTATCATCTGGGAGAGGAAATTCTTCAGGAGTCAGAGAAGGAAAAAGACTTGGGGGTTGATATCACGCCAGACCTGTCTCCTGCAGCACATATCAAGCGGATAACATCAGCGGCATATGCCAGGCTGGCCAACATACGAACGGCATTCAGAAACTTGTGTAAAGAATCATTCAGAACTTTGTATACCACATATGTCAGGCCAATCCTGGAGTATGCAGCCCCAGCATGGAGTCCATATCTAGTCAAGGATAAGACTAAACTGGAAAAGGTTCAAAGGTTTGCCACCAGACTAGTACCCGAGCTGAGAGGTATGAGCTACGAGGAGAGACTACGGGAATTAAACCTCACTTCGCTGGAAGACAGAAGAGTTAGGGGGGACATGATCACCACATTCAAGATTCTGAAGGGGATTGATAGGGTAGATAAAGACAGTCTATTTAACACAAGGGGCACACGTACTAGGGGACACAGGTGGAAACTGAGTGCCCAAATGAGCCACAGAGATATTAGAAAGAACTTTTTTAGTGTCAGAGTGGTTGACAAATGGAATGCATTAGGAAGTGATGTGGTGGAGGCTGACTCCATACACAGTTTCAAGTGTAGATATGACAGAGCCCGATAGGCTCAGGAATCTGTACAACTGTTGATTGACGGTTGAGAGGCGGGACCAAAGAGCCAGAGCTCAACCCCCGCAAACACAACTAGGTGAGTACACACACATGGTATCAGCAAGCTTAGCCTCCAAACACACACACACACATGGTATCAGCAAGCTTAGCCTCCAAACACACACACACAGCCTGCCTATTATTCAAGGCCTTCTCTGAGTACTCTCTATTTTCTTCTTTGAGGCTATGGGTCCCTAATCTTGCACCAGAGGTGGTACAACTTTTAAGTTTTTAACTACTGCACTGAGCACCTGATTTTGGCAAAGACTTCTTAGTGCAATTGTCAAGGACATAGTTCTGGTATTTTTTTGTTTATAAATATTCAGGTTTAGTTAATGTCAAAATGTTTCAAAACTCAACAATTTATATTTCAAAACAAAAAAAGTAATGAAAACATTACAAAACATTAAAATATAACCTAATTAATTTTTTAATAAAATAGCACAACTCTCAGAATGTCTAAAGGTGCTTTGAGCAATGAAGTAGTTAATTTTATATATATAATATTATATATATAATATTATATATATAATATATATTTACCTGTGACTACTGCTTAGCAAAAATTTGATCTCTGTGAAAATTGGTCTCGTCATTGCTAGGAGATATTTTAAGACCATGATTTGCTGTGGATGGCACTGTAGTCTTCAAGTCATCAATCTAAAAATAGAGGTAATCTTTTAAAATGTAAATTTTGTATAAAAAAAAATGCAAAAATAAATTGCAAGAATAATATGAAGTTATTATACAATTTTTTTTTAATTATTTAAATATTTGTGAGACATTATTAAGAAATGTATGAAGTACAGATTCTCTAAGACCTGATATGTATCTGCTTATGTTCCACCACATTACATTCAGGGCTGAAGAGAAAACACAGCCAGTAAGGTAATGATCACTTAGGATGGACTGGGATGCTACATGTAGGTTGGGGCTAAGCTGCATGAGGCTAGGATGCCTAGCCTGCCTTGTCTAGGCTGGGCTGGGCTAGGCAACACTAGGAAGGAGTCAACAAATCTCTGGAGTGCCTTACTTTTCCTGATATCCTTAAAGCAAGAATGATGCCATTTTATAAAGGAGGCGAGACAGCAGACATAAACAATTAAAGAAAAATATCAAATCTACTTATACTTTCAAAAATATTTGATTTTTTTTTTACAAACATCTCTTCCTACTTTGTAAAATTCAACATGAATACAAACACACACACACATCCCTAGGAAGCAGCCCATAGCAGCTGTCCAACTCCCAGGTACTTATTTACTGTTAGGTACTTATTTAGGTGAACCAGATATAGAGAATAACCACAAAATGCTATCTTTATAAGAACTATCTTGTAAAGCCACTAGTACACGCAGCATTTCAGGCAGGATATATAAAATATTATATATATATATATATATATATATATATATATATATATATATATATATATATATATATATATATATATATATATATATATATATATATATGAATACATACATACGGGACAAAGAGCCAGAGCTCAACCACCGCAAGCACAACTAGGTGAGTACACACACACACACACATATTACACAGTCTGGGCCTTGCATAGTAGGCATAAAAGTGCGTTCTGGCTACTAGGTACGACATATATATATATATATATATATATATATATATATATATATATATATATATATATATATATATATATATATATATATATATATATATATATATATATGTCGTACCTAGTTGCCAGAACTCACTTTTTGGCCTACTATGCAAGGCCCGATTTGCCTAATAAGCCAAGTTTTCCTGAATTAATATATTTTTTCTAATTTTTTTCTAATGAAATGATAAAGCTACCCATTTCATTATGTATGAGGTCAATTTTTTTTTATTGGAGTTAAAATTAACGTAGATATATGACCGAACCTAACCAACCCTACCTAACCTAACCTAACCTATCTTTATAGGTTAGGTTTGGTTAGGTAGCCGAAAAAGTTAGGTTAGGTTAGGTAGGTTAGGTAGTCGAAAAACAATTAATTCATGAAAACTTGGCTTATTAGGCAAATCGGGCCTTGCATAGTAGGCTGAGAAGTGCGTTCTGGCTACTAGGTACGACATATATATATATATATATATATATATATATATATATATATATATATATATATATATATATATATATATATATATATATATATATATATATATATGCAATTGACGATAACAAAACACTGATCATTTTATGCGGAAAATCCACAGAGAAATATGAAATGAGGTGAACGTTTCGGCTTTGTTAAAGCCTTTGTCAACACCAGACTGACCTAACGCAACTGATCTAACTGATCCCGTGGTCAGTCTGGTGTTGACAAAGGCTTTAACAAAGCCGAAACGTTCACCTCATTTCATATTTCTCTGTGGATTTTCCGCAATATATATATATATATATATATATATATATATATATATATATATATATATATATATATATATATATATATATATATATATATATATATGGAACCCTCAACCCTATAAGTGGAGGGTTCCTACATACTCAACCAGAGGTGGTACCCTCTATATATTAATAAAAAGGCAAGGCTATGCTAAATCTAGGCAGGGATTGGCTTGGCTAAGCTGGTCAGGGCTTGGCTAGGGTAGGAAGGACTGGTCATGTTTAAAAGCAAGGCAGGGTTAGGCTAGGCAAGACTAGGTAAGGGTATACTGGGATAGGCTTGGCTACGGTAGGCTAGGAAGAGGTAAACTAGGATAAGCAAGGCTGTGCAAGCACTATGCACAGCTAGAATGAACTATGCTAAGATGGTTTAAGCTGGGCTAGGTTAGGATAAGCTGAGTCATGCAGGGCCCCGATTGACCAGTGGAGTCTAATAGTCTAACCTTCTAGCTAGTTTGCTGACCTAAGAGTGTAAATGCCTAGCCCCTAACCTGAGATATATACAAGAGTTGTTACATTCTTGTACAGCCACTAGTACGAGTAGCGTTTCGGGCAGGTCCCTGGAATACGATCCCCGCCGCGAAGAATCGTTTTTTCATCCAAGTACACATTTTACTGTTGCGTTAAACAGAGGCTACAGTTTAGGATTTGCGCCCAGTAAATCCTCCCCGGCCAGGATACGAACCCATGACATAGCGCTCGCGGAACGCCAGGCGAGTGTCCTACCACTACACCACCTGCTGCAATATTATTATAAAAGAAATATTACTTATTATAATCGTAAATACTAAATACCTGTTGTGTTGATTTAGGGGCGACGACGATCGTGGGATCGGATGCGAGCCACAGGTGGCCTACACCATGCTTTCTAAGGCGTCCCTCTCATAACAAAAACAAATCCGTGCATTCATACACAAACAGAGATCCCGTGGTTATGCGAATACTTGCAATTCTTTTACTTAAAACAATAACAATTAGATTAATAATAATTAACATAATTTTTACTCAAGATTCACAAACATCATTAATACTATTTTAAAAGAAAATTTATAAGACATCTAAAAACAGATATACAGACTTTGTGTGATATTTATTTCAACATTATATATTAATAAAATGTTGTAACTATTATTTTTAAATATTAGGTAGTTTCCAGCTACGTATATCGCATATAAACGTTGCAAAAAGATTTTAGACTGAATTAACACATTACACATTTATGGAGTAATTAACAACAAAACAATCTTTATTTTCATTGCAGAACATATATCAGAGCATACTAGTGACTCATACATTTAAAATAGTGTGATTTTTAAACAATTCGGTTGTAAACCCGCAGAACGGCCTACCCGCCAAAGACGTAACATAAGAAATGGTATATAATTCATTATTTTAAATTACATATATAATCATTAATAATATTCGGCAGCTATCGAGGTTCTCCATAGGTAAATTCCTGTACTCTAACAAGATGCTACTTGCTGTTTAGCTGTTTAAATTCTTGGAAAATTGTAATGACCAGCGACATAAAATATAACAATGAAATAATAGCAGGTAACTGTAGGTGAACGAAAAATTAAATTCCAAATTGATTAGATGTTTTTCTAAATATAAAGATCGACCTGAAGGAATTTTATGAATTATGGACTAATTAAACAAAAAAATAGGTAATTTTACTTGAAGAACAGATACCAGAGAATAGTTAGTGAGTACATTTATATTGTATAATGGGAGAAAGCCCCTGGTAGCCGCGAATTAAAATAACCACCTACATTAATTGATAACTAGGAAATAGTATCTGGAAACTTTATCTGAACGAAAACACAATACCAATTTGTTTAGATGTTTTTCTTAATATAAAGATCAACAGTAAGGAATCTTATTCATTATGGACAAATTAACAAAAAAAAAAGATAATTTTCATTGAGGACCATATATTAGAGCATACTTAGTCACTTATATATTAAAAGTATTGTGTATTTTGAACCATTGGGGTTGTAAACAAACAGAACGGCCTACCCGAAAAGTCGTAACATAAAATGTTGCATATGTTTGCTAATTTATTATTTGATAAATGATTATTATTAATTTACGACAACTATAGAGGTTTCCCATTAGTTAAATTACTGTAGTCTGACTAAATGCTACTACAAAACATATATAAATCCTGGGAAAGTCACAATGACCAGCGACATTAAAGCATAGAGGGTTAAATAGTAACAGGCAACTGTCGGCGAACGAAAAATTCATTTCCAAATTTATTAGAAGTTTTCGTAAATATAAAGATCGATAGGCTGGAATTTTCTGGATTATGGCCTAATTAAGGCAAAAATATATATATTTTTACTTGAAGAACAAATATCAGAGCATAGTCAGTGAGTTATAGAATAATAAGAGTGTGGTATTTCATTGTATAACAAGAGATAGTCCATGGAAGCGAAAATAGACGTAGTTTTACACAAAATAACGTCCAAAAACAGCCGTAGAGTCAAACGGCAAATGTTGACGTTCTTTTTAAGAGGACAGGTTGGCCTAAGAGGGCTTGAGTTGAACTGACCCATTGATAGCGAATGACCACCAGATATGCTTACCTGCTCTGCTGCCAGACATACGATTCTGCTTAAATTGCAGTATGCCATTTGGGCCTCTATTTTAATTTTGTACTTATCAATGCATAATGATTACATTTTTGGATGTCTAAAATGTATATTCTTTAACTTCTGATTAGGTTAGGTGGGGATGGTTAGTCATTTTTGAATAATAATGTGCTAGTAGGACGCTAAAGGCCGCATTGTCCATCTAGTGACGTCATACAGATGTACGATTCTGCTTAAATTGCAGTACGACATTTGGGCATCTATTTGAATTTTGAACTTAACACTGTATAATGAATGGTTATAGTTGTGGATGATTAAAATGTATATTCTTAAACCTCTGATTAGGTTAGGTGGGGATGTATAGTCTAGCCAATTTTGAATAATAACATTAAATACACATGCCAGTAGGAAGCTAAAGGCTGCATTGGCTATCTGGTGACGTCATACATAGTTGATCAGTCAGGTACTGTGATACCTTGACACTTATATGCTAATGCCCAACAATACCTTATCCCTAAACTGAGGTCGCTTTTCGTGATGTCGCTAAACAGCAACGAGTCTGTAGAATGTATTTGTTTGTTATATAATAAGTTAGGTTAGGATGGTTTATTAAATGAATAATGAAAAATATGAGCAATGAGCGAAAATACGAGCCGATGTAGCTGAATATCGACTCTGATGAAGCACAGAGTACAGTTTAGGTATTAAGCCTGATTAAGAGTTCACACTTATGTGTGAACCTCCTGGGATCCGCATTTAGCACGTTGACGCCTCGTACCGCATTAGGGATGATGACCTCAGAGAAGAAGGTAACTGCAGAAGGCCTTATTTCAAAACATGAGAGGCTTGCTTTTACTGAATGAGTATTTTGATTTGATATATTCTACAGCAAGGTGTGGGAGGCATGTTTTTTGAACTAATGTGAGATGTGCATATATATTTATGCCCGTGCATATACATTTATGCGTTTATGCAGCAATATTTGAATTACTACAGAAATCGCATTGAAGTCACTATGCCTGGCATGGGGACTGAATTCATACAAATGGAGGATAGTGGGTTTTTCAGTTTTATTTTGCCCTATGCTCAATAAGCAATCTCCGAAGAAAGATGGACTAAGCTTGCCTTACATTCTCTAGATAGACGAAGAAATGGATGTGATATGATAGAGGTGTTAAAGAATGTACATGACAAAGGGGGATATTAATAGGCTATTAAAATTATCAACACTAGACAGAACGCGAAACAATGGGTAAAAATTGGAATAAGTTTTAGATTTTGGAAAAAGTCCTGGGCAAATACTGGGTTGGTAACAGGGGTGAACTCATTTCTTATGTTAATATGAAATCTTAGCTATAAAATGATCTTAGACAATGGGGAACAGTATGGTAATAACTTATTGAGAAAAACGAGTTTATAATCGTTAACGCCATTGCACATTAGGCTTGTTCAGAAGGCAGCATTTTAATCCCCTTTACTATAAATATTGAAAATGGGAATAAATACACTATAACAGAAAATGCTCTTATTCAGGGAAGATGAAGACTGGGTGACTGGCTAGCTGATGACGTCATTGACCATTAGCAATGCCTGTGCATGGGCCACCCAGGGGTAACCAAAAACATGTATGACTACGAGGGACCTTTTAATCCCCTTGAGCGAAATTTCATGGACTACAAGGCAATCACCCGCTGGGGTAACGAAAAAACACGAGGCCAACGAGGGGCCATCGGATAAATGTCAATGACTTAGACACAACTTAGAAAACGGAAACAGAAGGGGAGCGAAAATCTCACCGGGGTAACGAAAAAACATGAGGCCTATGAGAGGCCGTCGGATAAATGTCAATGACTTCGTCACAACTTAGAAAACGGACACAGGCGGGGAGCGAAAATCTCACCGTGTTAACGAAAAAACATGAGGCCTACGAGGGGCCGTCGAAAAAAGCAAAACGGCCCCTCGTAGGCCTCATTTATACTACTCACGAGGACAGACACAATTATACACGCCCCGCGAGGTCAGACACAAGAAGACCAGCACCACTGGGCCAGACACAAGTAAACCAGCCCCACGAGGTCAGACACATGTAGACCAGCCCAACGAGGTCAGACACATGTACACCAGCCCCACGAGGACAGACACGTGTAGACCTGCACCACGAGGACAGAAACATATTAAACCAGCCCATCGAGGACAGACACATATTAGACCAGCCCCACGAGGACAGACACTATTAGACCAGCCACACGGGGGCAGACACAAGTAGACCAGACCCCTCACGAGAGTAGACACATGTAGACCAGCCCCAGGAGGACAGACACAAGTAGACCAGCCCCACGAGGAAAGAAAGAAGTAGACCAGCCCCATGAGGACAGACACAAGTAGACCAGCTCCACGAGGACAGACACAAGTAGACAAGCCCCACGATGACAGACACACGTAGATAAGCCTCATGAGGACAGACACATGTAGACCAGCCCCACGATGACAAACACAAGTAGACCAACCCCACGAGGGCAGATACAAGTAGGCCAGCCCCATGAAGACAGATACAAGTAGACTATCCCCACCAGGACCGGCACAAGTAGACCACCCTCACGAGGACAGGCACAGGTAGACCACTCTCACGAGGACAGGCACAAATAGACTAGCCTCACGAGGACAGACACAAGTATACATGCCCCGCGAGGTCAGACACAAGTAGACCGTCACCACGGGGTCAGACACAAGTAGACCGTCACCATGGGGTCAGACACAAGTAGACCAGCACCACGGGGCCAGACACAAGTAGACCAGCCTCACGAGGTCAGACACATGTAGACCAGCCCCACAAGGTCAGATACATGTACACCAGCCCACGAGGACAGACACGTGTAGACCTGCACCACGAGGACAGACACAAGTTCAACAGCCCCACGAGAACAGATACAAGTGGACTAGCCCGACGAGGACACACAAGTTCAACAGCCCCACGAGGACAGACACAAGTAGACCAGCTCCACGACAACAGACACATTTAGACCAGCCCAACGAGGACAGACACATGTAGACCAGCCCCACCAAGGACAGAAACATATTAGACCCGCCCATCGAGGACAGACACATATCAGACCAACCCCACGAGGACAGACACAAGTACACGAGCCCCACGAGGACAGACACAAGTAGACGAGCCCCACGAGGACAGACACATGTAGATCAGTCCCACGATGCCAGACATAAGTAGACCAGCCCCATAAGGACAGACTCATGTGGACCAGCCACACGAGGTCAGACACAAGTATACCAGCCTCACGAGAGTAGACACATGTAGACCAGTCCCACGAAGACAGACACAAGTAGACCAGCCTCACGAGGACAGGCACATGTAGACCAGCCCCTCGTGGACAGACACAAGTAGACCAGCCCCACGAGGACAGATACAAGTAGACTAGCCCCACGAGAACACACGAGTTCAACAGCCCGACGAGGACAGACACAAGTAGACCAGCCCCACGAGGACCGAAACATATTATAACAACCCGTCGAGAACAGACACATATTAGACCAGTCCCACGAAGATAGTCACATGTAGACCAGCCCCACGAGGCCAGACAGAAGTAGACCTGCCCCACGAGGACAGATTTGCAGTAGATCATCCCCACGAGGACAGACACAAGTAGACCAGCCCCACGAGGACAGACACATGTAGACCAGCCCAACGATGCCAGACATAAGTAGACCAGCCCCATAAGGACAGACTCATGTGGATCAGCCCCACTAGGATAGGTACTTGTAGACCAGCCCCACAAGGACAGACACAAGCAGACCAGCCCCACGAGGATAGTCACATGTAGACCAGCCCCACGAGAACAGACACAAGCAGACCAGCCCACGACGACAAACACAAGTAGACCAGCCCCACGAGGATAGACACATGTAGACCAGGCTCTCGAGGACAGACACAAGCACACCAGTCCCACGAGGACAGACACAAGTAGACCAGCCCCACGAGGATAGACACAAGTAGACCAGCAACACGAGAGCAGACACAAGTAGTCCAGCCCTACGAGGACAGACACAAGTAGACCAGCCCTTCGAGGACAGACACAAGTAGACCAGCCTCACGAGGACAGACACAAGTAGACCAGCCACACGAGAGTAGAAACATGTAGACAAGCATCACGAGAGCAGGTCACGAGGTCAGGCGCAAGTAGACCAACCTCACGAGGTCAGGCACGGGTAGACTAGCCCCACTAGGTCAGACTCAAGTTCAACAGCGCCACAAGAGTAGTGTGGAGGACGACTCACAGACGAATTTTTTTTTTGGGGGGGGGGGAGGAAATTCGTGTCTGTGAGCCAGGGTTTTCAGGTAAATTTAGAAATTCGTGTTTGTGAGCCAGGGTTTTTCAGGCGAATTTGGGCAGTGACAGATTTTGAATTAGGGAATTCTTATGAGAAAAATAATTTCCGAGACTTTAGAAGTTTGTTAAAAGTTCTTATGCTGAAAATAAGTTCATACAAGTTTGTTAAAGTTCTTATGGGAGAAATTCAAATTTATGTTTATGAGCCAGGGTTAAAAGTTATTATTTGTTTCTTACTTAGAAACTAGTATATTGCTATATATCTGATTCATTTCCCTTCCATCCCCCCCTTTCCTCACCTTTCCCTCCCCCTGCATCTCCCGCTCATATACTTCACACCCTTCTCCCTCCCCCCTTACCTCACAATCTCTCGCGTCACCTGTATTTACCTTACGCCGGCTAGCCAGACGCCACATGCAGGTCACCTCTTATCTTATCTTATCTTATCTTCTCCATAATATCTGGACCGTCCCTCCATCCTCTCTCTCTCTCTCTCCTCTTCATATTATTCTCTCTTCCTATTTTTCTGACATCGTAATGTTTTATTTATTTTTTCATTAACCAGTCAGTTTTACACAAATCAACCGAAGCATCTCAATGTAACCTTTATTACTGAAACTGCCTCCGAGACTATCTAAGCTGGCACCAGCTACCTGCCCCCGGGCTATCTGCCCGAGGCAATCATCACCTGATTACCTGCCCTGACATCTACCAGTCATTGTCAGCGTTCGCCACCGTAATAATTTATATATATATACATTAGGCTTTAATAAAACATATTTATTTATTTATAATTTATTTAGTCATCTAATTCTTAGTTTACACAATTTATAATAAAACGACTCATTTAGCCCGAAGTTCTAAGAAGCTCACTCCTCAATCCGCTTGTATAATATCCGTCCTATTCACTCTTCATCTCTGTAAATAAAGAATAACAGTTTCAGATAGCGTTTACACATGTACAATATTTATCAGACACATAAAACCTCGAAACAAATGTACTCACCATTTTCCGTTAGATAATTTTGTTATAGCCTCATTCAGCCAGTCGTCTCCAAGCACATTTTCCAACAAATATCGGTCTTATCATAACACAGCGTTTCATAGCAGCTCGGCATATTTTTAAATAAAGCATAAGATAGCCTTATTACGTTCCTATCATTCTGCACATAATCTCTGTAAGTAAAACTAGTTTCAAATAGCTTTAATGCAGTTTTTAGATCCTTGTTTGAAAGATGGTAACAGAAAAACATCACATATAGCCCGCATACGTATGTATTTAAACTCTGAAGTCGCTCTGTAAACGTGTATACATCACAGTCTTTATAATAATTAAAAAACTCCGAAATGTAGGGCGAATACACGTTTATTCCATATGAATCTAGTATAACTATTTTCCGTTTAGATTTATATACAGCAATCCAGTGACCCATTACTTCCTTAGAGTCTCTTCCTAAGGTATTTATTATAAACATAATCGGCCTATCCCGTATTTGCTTCATTATTCTATATATATCCGTCGCTAAATAGCATCCAATATATTTAGCTTTACTACCCTTCATATTGTTCAATGCCGTATTAATTTGTTTGCAGTTCATGCTCTTGTATCACACACAACTCTCCTATCGGAATAAATTCTCAATACTCCCGTTGTATTTCCGAATAAAATAATAACTTTATTTGATTTCACTGGAACAGCAAATTCTAATGTAATTCTCAGGTTGCCCAAAGCCTCTATAGGAAGGGTATCTCTCAATTCCTCAGGCGTTAGTCTAAATGCCAGTAACGTTCTTCCTTTTATAAATGAATTATATGTCAAGGTATTGCAAGCGTTAAAGCCTACTGTATTTTGAGTCTCGTAGTATAGTTTCGAACATTTATTCGGGAACTTGCATGTTATATTAAATAAATTTGTCCCATCACGTGTAATATATACATTAGATAAATCACAGTGATCGAAATAAAGTGGATTAAGTGTATACGCTCCAGATATTGCTTCCATATCCATCATCATAATAAATAATTTATCTGGGATAATGCTCCCCCATGGCTGGTCAATACTTAATCTCTGCTGCCCATTACCAAGAATGAACGTCTTGTGGAGTGTCTTATCAAACGTATATGTAACTGGCGTATTTTGTTCAGCCAGAGCTCTATTAATAGCCTCCAATCCAGATGCGAATGGAGTTATCCGATCAATCCACATTCTAGCTAGTTTTATGTTAAACTTATATCCAGATTCAATACTGTTTATAACCCACGGATCACTGTTAAGTTCTAATCTCAAATGAATATCAATTCCATCCAAAAGATATTCGCTCAAAGTTGTAATGTCCAATAGCATTTTAAAGCAATAATTTACTCCCTCAGTTTTTAACTTTACAAATCTAGATTTAAGGTCTTCTGAGGCATTCTTAAAATAATCTGCATCATATTTTTCAGGAAAAACATCATTATAGAAATACGTCAGTTCTTTAAATCTTTCAGCTTTACATTCAGAAAGCGTTGTCATTAGCTTTACATAAGATAAATATGAAAATAGTGAATTAGTTTCCACCACTTGCTCATTTAAATAAACAGTTACAGCTTTAAACATTGTCTGGGACAAACCATTAACTATTGATGCATTTTTAATATCCGCTAAAGCCGTAATTCCATCAGGTCCCGTTAATTCAACCATCAGTTCTAGCGTCAAGCTCGAAAGATCAATAAATTGTCCCTTAACTCCTGGGATACGGAATTCAATATAAGAATCTTTAAATTTATTGTTAATACTTGAATTTACAGGTAAAATATCCTGTGTCTGTCTTGAAAATATCGTACTTTCAACAATTCTATGTGGATTAATTTTAGGAAAACCATCGCTTATAGCAGCTGTATAATTTTCTAAAGGAACTTGCAATGCTGCACTAGGAGCATTTACACTCATCATGTCTGCGTCTAGCATACAACTAGTACTGTTTTATGAAAACACGTCTTTATATCTATCCATTTTCTTTACATAGGCAGGTCTTTTCGATTTTCCTTTCGTTATTCGGCCACCTGCTAACAATTTAGGACCTATACTTTTCAATGTTTCCATACCGCGTTTTCTAATTGAATCTTTCAAAGTACCTTGGCCTGCATTTATATCCTGCAAAACATTTGTCCCATTGTCAATGCTGCTGGCATGATAGTTTTTAATAGGAAAAGTGTTGCTCTACGAGCTAGACCAGTTAAGAAACTTAATATTCCACCTCCTCTTAAATGTCTTCTATCAAAAACAGTAATATCGCCCAGTGCTCCACCTCTCTTCCCTCGAGGAGCGATAAATCGCCCTACCTCGTCAACAGACAGCTGTACAAACCCGACCCTCATGTTTAAACGTGCCAGGAGAGAATGATAAACTCCCTCTACTCTTACCATTATATATCAATGGGTCTAATATGTAATACTGCAATCGTACATCCATCCTTTTCAAAATATACAGGCTCCCCATCTTGATCTGTTAATTTAATACTGATGCCATCAATATTAGTCGTATTTAAAGGTTTATATAATTTCCTGTGTGTTACATTACTTTGAAACGAAACAACATCCAAGATATTTACAATCTGATTACCAATCATGGTGGGCTGCACCTTATCACAATATACACACAAGAAATCTATACGGCCTCCCGGCCTAGGATGATAATAGCATGTATCTTGTACAGTTAACCTGTTATTAGGTTGTTTATTCATAATAAAAATATCATAGGCTTTACCTACTTCAGCTCCAATAACTTTACATATATTTCGACCGAAAGATAAAGAAATTCGAACAACTAATTTTCCATCCTTTGTAATAAATAATTTTAACAACTTCTCACTAAATGCTGCATTAAACATAATTCGATTAATACTCGAATCATATTTCATATAAATGCCCCCATGGTCTGGGAAATTATAATTAAGTATGGATCCTATAAAACTCAGTGAACTTTTTGAAAATATAGTTGAAATTTCTCTATTTAAAATAGTCGTTAGCTCTATGCAATTATCACTGGCTAAAATATCCGACTTTAAAGTGAAAGATGTATTCATCGTGCTCAAATCAGATAAATTTTTATTAGACACTAGAAGTTGGACTGAAATAAAACTTTCCGGGTCATTCCTCTTAACAGCGAAATAAGATGGAGGCAGGAATATATTCTTCAGGCACATTTTATAAGCTTTATTCGGGTCTAAAGGCAGCTGATTATGTAATCTATTTTCAAAAGCATTGGGAGCATTGTTTTTAAATACATCAGTATCAGAGTTACTCGCTGCATATATAACGTAACTATCCATTCTGTAGACTAATAGTAAATGATAAAAATAAACAGAAACTCACCTTAATATGGTATCCAGGTAGACTCTCCTTCATCTGCAGCCTTGATCTTCCTCTTCAAACTCGGAGGAGAAAACACTTGATTTTTCGCATCTACATTTCTAAATAAATTCTTAGGTGTAGAGGTCAAAGAAAAAAACAACTTGGCTATGGGCAATTTATCATCTAGGAATAACAACTTCGGAGTGCACATCCTGCCTATAACGTCATCAACAATATTGATCCCAGTAACTGGTGATGTAATGTTCCCTTCCTCATCCCACTTTACAAGTCCAGTTGTATTAAAATAATTTAACAAGGAGACGGCAAAATCATAATCCTTAAGCTTTAATCTTAAGTCTATCAAGTGTTGTATAACAGGATTTGTTCTCACTGTCGTCGTAGGGTTCTCAACACTTACTGCCGTAGGCTTCTGTTGATCAATAGCTTTTCGTGGTACAAGATAGAATTCTTTCATTATTCCTTATTAAATAGCCTTGAAATAAAATTTATAGCTATGGGAAGTAAAATGCCCAATAAATTACCTCCTCTTTTACTTGTTAATATGTCTTTCTTGAGTGAAATAGCCTTCTTCTTACAGGCTAATGTATGGAGTAGAGCTCTATATTTAGAAAGTCTCTTTAAAATAGGCTTCCCAACTTCAATTTTATTTTTTAAGAAATTATTAAATATTTCAGATAGGCAAAGTATATGTTCCTTTTTAAGAGTCTTAATTAACTTTTTCCTAGAATTATAACCTAATCTAGCTAATAGTTCAATAAATCCACGATACTTGCTAACTAAGGGCTGCTTCTTCATAGTTTCTTCACGTCATCTGAATTCACCCACTGATCAAATGAACTGTCGTAACCGACGTATCTAACGTTATATAAAGTAGTATTACCAACTTTACGTTTACTTATAATTCTCTCAATTTCAAATGTATCTGACAAGTAGGTGGGAGTCAACTCCTCTCTATAAAATCCGCCTTCTATAAGTCTATTATTTAAGTCCTTTAGATAATATAAAGACACAGGTTGTTTAGTATCAATTTGAGCAATAGTAAATATTTCCCTAGTGTTCTGTTGATGAAAACCTTTTTTGAACTTTGAAATACGAATAGATAAGGCAAGCCATACTGTATCTCCAACAGACAGATGATTACTGATGCGTGGCTTAGTCTGCTGCTCTCCTTTATACATGAGCTTAAACTGCCTAGTCACATCTTGAGGCGAAGATAAAGCATGTACATCAATAGGTATTTTCCCCTTTAATCCTCTATGTGGTGTTCTATTATAGGTTTTAACCTTATCAGGTAAAACATTTATATAGGTTAAGGTGTTATAAGCCGTTAAATATTTATATATCTTAGTTTTCAATGTTCTTATAAATCTCTCTGCAATGCTGGCTTTAGTTTCCTGAGAAAATACACTGTACAGTTCAATGTTTTTACTGTCTAACAATCGTTTCATATATTTATTATAGAATTCACCGCCCTTATCAGTGTTAAGCTTCCTTACACCTTTTGATGAAGGTAAATTCAGAATAGCTTTCATGGCTTCACTCTGACCTGATTTAGTGGATAGTGGAACTACATGTACAAACCTTGAAAATATATCAACACAAACTAATAAATATTTAATATCATTGTTGTGCTTAGCTAACAATGTCATATCAGCCAAGTCACTGGTAAAGAAAGCTATAGGCCTAGGTGCTAAGATACGTCTTCGTTTAAATTTACGTTTTGTTAATAGATGTAAGGTATATGCATTAGACGTTTTTAAATAGTCTTTCACATCTTTTATAGTTAATTCAGGGATTGTTTTCTTTGCAGCCTTATACAATTTTAAAACGCCACCAAACCCACCTATAGACTTGGGGTCATTGTATATCTTATTAAGAGTTTGTGTAATGTTCACCATTGATACACTATTTCATATGGGGGTTCATTTACAATATTTCCCCTAAATATTATGGATTCAGGTGTTTTAACGCCCAAGTCAACAAGTAAATACCCATAGTGTCGAGAAATCACTTTCTTATATATATCTAAAAATTTCTTGGCATCTTGTTTTCCGAATATTTGTCTGCCTAATGTTTCTATCTGGGACAAGTCTCTTGATTTAAGCAGAATAAAATGAGAAGCATTTAAACTTATAGATCTAGAAAATTTCCCACTGAAAAATATATTTTGGGTTATAAAAATAACAGAGATTTTCTCATGCCATCCCTTAGTAAATATATCACTTACTATTTTAGAGTTTGTAGATTCAACATACAAGTCATCATAAACAACTAATATATGAGATGTGTCCTCTGGATCACGATCGTCTAAAGGGTTTACAATTTCAGAGTAAAAAGATATCTTATGTTTAATGAGTGGATTAGTTCTCAACTCTTTATACCTTCTTCCAGAGATAATTATTTTTGCAAAGTTCTGCTGATATTTCTCTATCATTTTAGCACATAAATAGCTCTTCCCACCATTTGAAAATCCAGCAATAATAATTCTTGACGGTTCACTAAATATATTCAACTGGGTTTCAGTAATAACTTTTTTCTGCCCTTCCATGTTGCTAGGATTCAATAGACTAACTACAAATATATAATGAAAGGAGTATTTAAACGAAATCTACATTCTAGTTTTTATTTTAAACATAGCCGGTCGACCGAGCGGACAGCACACTGGACTTGTGATCCTGTGGTCTTTGGTTCGATCCCAGGCGCGGGCGAGAAACAATGGGCAGAGTTTCTTTCACCCTATGCCCCTGTTACCTAGCAGTAAAATAATAATAATAATAATAATAATCTTTATTTAGGTAAGGTACATACATAAAGAGATTTACAAAGTTTGTTGGCTTTATAGATAGAGCTAGTACATACAATGCCTAAAGCCACTATTACGCAAAGCGTTTCGGGCAGGAAAAACATTAATGACTACAGCTTAAAACTAATGGGTAAAAAGAAAAGATGTGATGAGTACATATAAAAAATAGAGGTAAAAGAGGGGGGAACATTGTTGAAAAAGCAGCACAAATACAATTACAAATTATTACAGAAAATTACATTCAAACAGCGTTGATTTGAAAAACAAAAAAACAAAAAATATACATGGGTTGACAACAGGGGGTAAGGTGGGTTACATGGAATTTATTAGGTATAGCTTCGTTTTTAACTTAAACTGGTTGAGAGAGGTACAGTCTTTAACATGGTTGGGAAGGTCATTCCACATTCTGGGCCCCTTGATTTGTAGAGCATTTCTGGTTTGATTTAGTCGTACTCTAGGAATATCAAAACTGTATTTATTTCTGGTGTGGTGCTCATGGGTTCTGTTACAACCTTCTATGAAGCTTTTGAGATCAGGATTGGCATTATAGTTTAGCGTTTTATATATGTATAATACACATGAGAGAATGTGCAGTGACTTAATGTCTAACATATTCAGAGATTTGAGTAGGGGTACCGAGTGATGTCTGGGGCCAGAATTGGATATTGTCCTAATAGCAGCTTTGTGTTGAGTAATTAGAGGACGTAAGTGATTTTGGGTAGTAGAGCCCCAAGCACAAATACCATAGTTGAGATATGGATAGATAAGGAAGTAATAGAGAGTCACCAGGGCAGGGCGTGGTACATAATATCTGATCTTAGAAAGAATGCCCACAGTTTTTGAAACTTTTTTTTATATGTTTAGAATGTGTCCCTGGAAATTCAGCTTGTGGTCAATGAGAATGCCAAGGAATTTGCCATCTAATTTGTTACAAATTTGGGTATTGTTTATTTTGAGATTTATTTGATTAGAGGATTTATTGCCAAACAGAATATAGAAAGTTTTGTCAATGTTAAGGGTGAGTTTGTTGGCAGTTAGCCACAGATGGACTTTATTAAGCTCAGTATTTACTGTGGCATTTAGAGCAAGGGGATCAGGACTGGAGTAAATGAAGGTTGTGTCATCAGCAAATAGAATTGGTTTGAGGTGTTGGGAGGCATTTGGAAGGTCATTAATGTAGATGAGAAAGAGGAGAGGGCCAAGTATGCTGCCCTGGGGAACACCAATGTTGATGGGTAGTGTGTGTGGGAACCGACCTGTGAGATTTATATTTATTTAATTTATATGAATTTATATTTACGTTAATTTATATACTTCGATAGCAATTTGTATAATAATGAGTGGACTGTATTTCTGCGATAATCTCAATCTCACAAATCGATCCTCTACACATTAGGGGGGTTTATTAAATTAATATATATGCAGCCAATCAAACTACAGTATTAACTACATACATTGAAAAGGTTCCTTATCTTATAGTACAGCAGGTTAGTCCACCAGGTATAACTAGGGTGTAGACACCAAATTATCCTCTTTGAGGTAGCTTCCATATCACCCAGTAACTGGTGCACAAATCTTGCATCCTCGTCTTGACCTGTCAAAAGTGCGCTAGCTGTGAAGCCAGATACCTATATATGACAAGTATATCAGAGAAAACAGTACATGGAACATGAAGACCTGGCTTAATTACCTTTAGTTTGAGGCTTCCATGTGATCTAACTGGGTCACCCTATATCCTGACATTAATGGCCATAAATGAATGATAAACGGGTTTCGGATAGACTTAACTTGAATTGTAGACATCGTGTTGGAGATGGTACCTTTGGTTTCCATAACACTACGTCCAAGTAAAATTAACAGGAGCCGAATTTGCTCCCGTGTGAGCCTCTGGTCTCGTATATACACAATGGCTGTTTAACACTCCATACTATTGACGTTACTGGCCGACATTGTCCAGAATGATAGGAGCCGAATTTGCTCCACACGTCTCGGAGGTGACACAACAATGGCTGCCCTCCTTCCTCACTGACGCCTGGCCTACTTTGTCCAGAATGATAGGAGCCAAATTTGCTCCACACGTCTCGGAGGTGACACAACAATGGCTCCCCCCTTCCTCCCTGACGCCTGGCCTACTTTGTCCAGATTTCAGAAAGTGATAGAAGGGTCACATTTACTCTACTTTAATATTGATAATTAAGTTAATTTATATAAGATGTTTTATGATGGTAAAGTCCAAAGACTAATGTATTTAAGAACAATTCCCAGCAGAATAGCTGGTGAATTATAATGGTATGTGGTGATGATATCCCGTTTTCTTTAGACGGTAATTCCACTACAAGTTACGTTTTCTATGGTTAACTTGTTTATACAACACAGCTATTATCTGTATGATATATTAAATGGTGTCGGATTTTCCGACATAATTCCCCAGGGGGCTGCTCACGGGTCGAAGTCCTGTTTAGAACAGACGAACACCGATACTCCTCCTTCGAATTATTAGATTAATTTGATGTTAGTAGTCACACATTTGTGTGTCTGTTCGTGCAGGACGGATGTCCCGTACTAGAGTTGCAGGGGTTAGAAGTCTAATGCGATTTCATTTCCCTGTCAACTCTTGAAAGGCTAATATTCAAGCCTAATCACATATTATTTAACCCAGAAGACTGGATGTGATCAAGTACTACAGTCAAGTATGATTCGGGGACTGCAGTGAGATCAGTGACATTAGATATAACTTGAAGTTTCTTCAGGTAACTGGTCACTGATATATAAACACTGAGGCCCATGGAATACATCTTGATTAAATAATAAATGTATCAAATCAGTCATCAGATTTATTGGGGTTTAATTTAGTTAATTGATTCAGAAGATTGAATAGCTCATCATTAAAGTAAAGTATGGTTCTGAGACTGCAGTGGGTTCAGTGACATTGGTCGCAGTGACTTGTAGCTGTTTTAGGCTACTGTTCACTGATTTGCCACTGAGGCCTCATGAACTCATCTTCAGCTTCAAATGATGATACTAACATCAACCTCTGTTACTATAGTCAGCTGTAATCTCCTTAGTATAATGCTACTGGAGAAATATAATCAGCTGACAAATTTAGGTTTCTATTGGTATTGTTTATCTGCAGGCATAGGTCTCCTCAGGCTTGATACTGGGCCTGAGAGTAATTTACCTCCTGCAGAGTTTAACATGGTTATGCCCTGATATTTAGTAGGGCTACCAATGAATTGATGGTAGTAGTCTGTCCCCACAAGGACAGCCATTTGGCATTTGATTTGCTCAAATTTACCTGCAGCTGCTTGATAATAGCTTTCCAGGTCAGCATAATCAACTTGAGATTGTTGTGACAAATCTTCACATTTCTTGATCTGTCTTGTTAAGTGGCCTTTCAGACCTGCAAGGGTTCTTTTCATTCTCCCTGCATTATCCATACTGGCTAGTTGGTGAAGCCTTGTGGGGCTTGTACTTGGGCTGCTCAAAACACTGAACAAGCACTGATGGTAGCCTAGGGTAAATTCTGAACTCACTAGGCAATAATCCTACCTCTACTAGAGGTTAGCACTTAAAATTAATACACATTATATATATACAATCATACACACTAATGATTTGAGTGATAAACCAGTGTCACTGGAAGTACCTTTAGGTTAGCTCTTCTATATCACCCTTGGATGGTAGAGACACTAATTAATCACTCAAAGGTGTAATGATCATAAGTAAATTATTATATATACAACTCAACTCGAGTTGATAAAAATTACACCCAAAATAGGGTCTGGACCATTCATTAATGGTGTTAGGTTGTTCAATATAGTACAACTGACTATTGTAATAATGGGACTAGAATGAGCAATAATAGTTCAACTAGTCAATGGTTAATATCCTACCCTGTTGTGGGTTGGCAATTAGTAATTATTATATTGTGATCACTAGTGCAATTTATATTAAATAATTCTCTATTTTGGAGAAATAATATACACAATTATTGATAATAGCCTCTTAATTAGCCTCTATGAAACTTCTAATATTATCTAGAAGTATTAAATATTATTAGTGACCTCACG
Source organism: Procambarus clarkii (assembly GCF_040958095.1). NCBI lineage: Eukaryota > Metazoa > Arthropoda > Malacostraca > Decapoda > Cambaridae > Procambarus > Procambarus clarkii. The sequence goes on along the minus strand of NC_091185.1, from coordinate 38,836,160 downwards.
AAATAAACTCCACAAAATTCGTAGATAATCTCTCGCGAAATGTAACACCACGAAATCCGTGAACAATCTCGCGAAGACACAGTCACTAATTTGGCTGGCTTCTATATTAGCGCTGTCATTTCACGAAATAACACGCCACCAAATATCTGTGGGTGTGCATGAAACCGCTGACGAAGCTGAACTGGGCTGAGGGAGGCTCCTGAGCTCCCTCGAGGCTAGGCTGCCGTCTTGACTGCTGGCCTTTGTTTAAATAACACTGCACTAGTATATTTAATGAATCCACTGGTTAACTGGTTCATCCGGTACTAAGATGACCAAATGTGGGTTCATAGGACCGAATAATCCGGTTCGAAGGACCAAATAATGTGGGAACCGACCTGTGAGATTTATATTTATTTAATTTATATGAATTTATATTTACGTTAATTTATATACTTCGATAGCAATTTGTATAATAATGAGTGGACTGTATTTCTGCGATAATCTCAATCTCACAAATCGATCCTCTACACATTAGGGGGGTTTATTAAATTAATATATATGCAGCCAATCAAACTACAGTATTAACTACATACATTGAAAAGGTTCCTTATCTTATAGTACAGCAGGTTAGTCCACCAGGTATAACTAGGGTGTAGACACCAAATTATCCTCTTTGAGGTAGCTTCCATATCACCCAGTAACTGGTGCACAAATCTTGCATCCTCGTCTTGACCTGTCAAAAGTGCGCTAGCCGTGAAGCCAGATACCTATATATGACAAGTATATCAGAGAAAACAGTACATGGAACATGAAGACCTGGCTTAATTACCTTTAGTTTGAGGCTTCCATGTGATCTAACCGGGTCACCCTATATCCTGACATTAATGGCCATAAATGAATGATAAACGGGTTTCGGATAGACTTAACTTGAATTGTAGACATCGTGTTGGAGATGGTACCTTTGGTTTCCATAACACTACGTCCAAGTAAAATTAACAGGAGCCGAATTTGCTCCCGTGTGAGCCTCTGGTCTCGTATATACACAATGGCTGTTTAACACTCCATACTATTGACGTTACTGGCCGACATTGTCCAGAATGATAGGAGCCGAATTTGCTCCACACGTCTCGGAGGTGACACAACAATGGCTGCCCTCCTTCCTCACTGACGCCTGGCCTACTTTGTCCAGAATGATAGGAGCCAAATTTGCTCCACACGTCTCGGAGGTGACACAACAATGGCTCCCCCCTTCCTCCCTGACGCCTGGCCTACTTTGTCCAGATTTCAGAAAGTGATAGAAGGGTCACATTTACTCTACTTTAATATTGATAATTAAGTTAATTTATATAAGATGTTTTATGATGGTAAAGTCCAAAGACTAATGTATTTAAGAACAATTCCCAGCAGAATAGCTGGTGAATTATAATGGTATGTGGTGATGATATCCCGTTTTCTTTAGACGGTAATTCCACTACAAGTTACGTTTTCTATGGTTAACTTGTTTATACAACACAGCTATTATCTGTATGATATATTAAATGGTGTCGGATTTTCCGACAGTGTGGGAGAAATTGTATTATTCACAGAAACACATTGGAGCCTGTCAGTAAGGTAGGATTTGAGGTATTGTAGGGAGTGTCCTCTGACACCATAATGATGTAATTTAAGAAGAAGGTTTTGGTGGTTGACAGTATCGAAAGCTTTACGCAGGTCCATAAATAACCCAACAGGGAACTCATTTTGATCAAGAGCTGTATGAATCGAGTTAAGCATACTAATAAGTGCATCGTTAGTGCTTTTTTTGGGCCTGAAGCCATATTGGCAAGGGCTAAGTATATTGAGTTTGGCTAGATATGAGTAAAACTGCTTATAGATTAGTTTTTCAAAATTTTTTGACAAGTTTGGCAGGATTGATATAGGTCTGTAGTTGTTAACATCTGTGAGATCACCACATTTGTGGACAGGCGTTACTCTCGCTTTTTTTAGAATATCTGGAAAGGTTTGGAGTTCAAGTGACTTGTTGAAGAGCAAAGCAATAGCAGGGGCTAAAGATCTGGAGGCTTTTTTGTAGATTAAAGTTGGTATCTCCTCAAGGGCACCAGACTTGGTTTTAAGGGAAAGGATTATCTCATTGACGTCAGTGGAATTAATAGGCTTTAGGTACAGAGACTGTGGATAGTTACCTGTAAGATAGTCCTTAATGTCAGTACTGGAAGATGGAATATCATTAGCAAGGGATGAACCAATGGAAGAGAAGAACCTATTGAACTCAATAGCAGAATCCGAGGCTGAAAGCTGACCATCGTTATTAGACAGGAGTGTTGGTTTGTTAATTATAGACTTCTTTGATCCCAATATTTGTGAAATTGTTCTCCAAGTTTGTTTAATGTTGCTCTTTATTTGGGTAAATTTATCTTCGTAGTATTTAGTTTTGGCTCGTCTAATTATCTTAGATAGCAATAATGAGTAATTCTTTGAGAATTCTTTGGAGACAATTCCTAACCTATACTTCTTCTCAAGGTCATGTTTTTTATTAATAGATTTAAGTATTCCCTTTGTATGCCAGGGATTGTTAAGCCTTTTGGTTGTGACTTGTTTTGTAAGCATAGGACAGTGGGTATTATAAAGGCTAAGAGTTTTTTGAAGAAAAGATTGAACTGCTAGGTTGATGTCCTCTATGTTACCTAACTCGGACTCCCAGTTGACATTATCAGTAGCAGTTATAAAATTGTCTATAGCAGTTTCATTGTGTAGTCTAAAACGTATCTCCTTGACTCAAGAGGTGGTTTGCTAATGTTAGTTAAGAGAAATGTGGGGTAATGGTCTGTAGTGCTATCGGTGATTATACCTGAAGTAAGCGGAGAGGTTATGTTTGTCCAGATGTGATCTAGAGTCGTGGCAGTGCTATCAGTGATTCTAGTAGGTCTAGTGATTAAGGGTATGAGGAAGCAGGAGTTCATACAGTTGAGGAAGCTAACAGCAGTAGGGTGTTCTGGCTCGCAGAGGTCAATATTAAAGTCCCCTGCAATAATTAGGTGGTTTTTGTTCAGTCTGTTATCAAGTATTAGATTTCTAAGGTTTGAGTTGAATTCGGACACATCAGTGTTAGGAATTCTATAAACTGTACCCACAGACAGGACAGACTCGGCACCCTTGACTCTGAAGCTGGCGAAGATATACTCCCCATAGCAGTCTCTAGTTCTAATTTCTTTTAAGCATGTTAGTTCTTGGTGGTAGTAAAGAGCAGTGCCACCACCTCTCTGAAGTTGACGACAGTTGTGAATTGCTGAGTAGTTAGGCATGTTAAAGAGTTGAGTGGTATCCTCTTTCAACCATGTTTCAGTAAGTATAATAAAAGAGAATTTGTTGTCAATAGCTTCAATCAAGGCACTAACATCATCGAAGTGTTTACCTAGGGATCTAACATTCAAATTGATTACAGAGATATTGTGATTATGAGTTACTACATTGTTTACATCATGTGCTGCAAAATATCTGCAATTTAGATCATTAAAGTGATTATTGTCATAGATAGTGGATAAGAGATTAAGTTCTGGGTCTATACTTGACTGCATTAAAAAAAAGCTGAATGCAGGAAAAACAAGGAAAGAAAGGCAGATTACAAGGTAGAAATAAGCTATAAAATAGGGAAAAAAAAAAAAATGTACACAATACTGTGCAAAACAACCACAAAAGGGGCTTACAGGGGTACAATGGAGTAAGGGAGTATAGGTACCTGGGTGTTAGTCAGCTGTCACGGGCTGCTTCCTGGGGGTGGAGGCCTGGTCGAGGACCGGGCCGCGGGGACACTAAAGCCCCGAAATCATCTCAAGATAACCTCAAGATAGCCAATAAATCATAGTCATAACATATCCAATACAGTAATAAAATCATAGAATATACAATATAAAAAATATCATAGACATTTGAATATAGTCATTTCATATCAAATACAGTAACAAATCATAGCCAGTACAGTAACAAAATAAATCATAGCAAATAAAATCATAGTCATTTCATATCCAATACAGTAATAAAATCATAGCCAGTACAATATCATAGACATTTGAATATAGTCATTTCATATCAAATACAGTAACAAATTATAGCCAATACAATATCAAAATATCATAGACATTAAATCATAGTCATTAGAATATAGTTATAGATAATACATAGACAATACAGTAACAGACTTAGTTGTTGTTAGGGAATAATTGCTGAGCGACTCTATCCCGCTTTTCCCAAAGATTAAAAATGGGGAACAATTGACGTCTTGGTTGGGGATTATCTACATTTACTGGATCCTCTACCTGCACCTCTTCCTCTACCTGCACCTCTTCCTGTACCTGTACCTCTTCCTGTACCTGTACCTCTTCCTGTACCTCACGCTCTGGAATGTCTGGGTGACCGTAAGCTAATGACTCTGTGGGACTAATGACGTACCTCTTGTCATCAAAAGCTGACAGACCGCGCTTAGTTGTTTTACACGTGCACATCTGTCCGTTAACATTACGAATGGATCGGGATACAAAATTAAAAGTTGTATTTGTCTCTAATGTGTTCTGAAAAGATGCATGTGTTATTTTCTTTTGTTGGTGATAAGGAATCCCTTTACATTTACATAAATGTTCATTATCAAGGGTTAGGAGAGAATAAGTTTTAGGCTTGAGTGCAATTAATTCAGTTATAATTTTCTGCTTTACTTCTGACTTGAGGAGTCCTAGTTCGCCTTTGCGAGTAGCAGAATACAGATGATCATAGTAGATAATAAGTAGCAGTAGCAGATGATCTTTGTCAAAATTGCTGAAATCCATATAATCTACTAGAGGAGCTTTTGTCATTTCTTGGAAAGCATCTTTACAGGTCAGAGTAAATATGAATGAGTCTGTATCCATATAAATTAGTCTAGCTCTCTCCCCATAATGGGCTTTAACTACATTATACCAGAACTCGTATAAACGCCTCTTGGCTATCTGCAAGATCTGATATCCCATGTAAGAAGGAGTGGTAACTTTAAGGATGTCTTTCATTACTGTACAGAGAACCCTATCTGGACCTAAAGAGACAGCTCGTTTATACAAAGGGTTTCTTGCATGAGTTAAGAATGAATGTTTTGTCGTTACTAGATGGTGAGTATTAGCATATCGAGATATATTTGTCATTGCTTTCCCGTACAGACTATTACTTATGAGTTTAAAGGCTTTTTCTTTAACTTTACAGGTGGCATTGGCTCGTTCTCGAATGTTGGTTGAAATAAAATCTTTTAAATAGGGAGCCTGTTTAAATTCATAGATTGTTTTTACTCGTTCAACTTCTAGTCCAAGTTTTAATAGCAATTGCAGGAAATCAAGGCTCACTAAGTAGTTGTTTTGGGGCAAGTGGGATGCAATTAACTTAGTATTTTTAGGTGGGAGTTTACGTTTTTCATCGTTAAGGGTTTTCTTACTGTACTCTGACAAAAACTCCTCAGTTATATTAGTATGAGACAGTACAAGGGGCAGATCATCAGTATACCTAGCTACCTCGGGAGATACATGTTTTGTATCGCATAAAATCCAATAGCCTTTGTCTTGATCACAGGGGATATGTTGTAACCCTTGACCTAATAAGGTATCCCGCTCAAGGTCAGTTATTTGTCTAATCCCTCCCTGGGGAAGTACCTCAGCCATGCACGCTGCATATAGGCTGTTGAAGTCGAGGTACAAAATGTGAGTATCGTCATCAGAGCTAGGGTTAGATGTAGTGTGCTCGTTAACAGCCTGTGTAAATTGTCTTATGGAAGATGTGAACCCCCCTCTAAGATTCCTTCTCAACAAATCATATACATTCTGATCATACACATAGTCAAGTACAACTTTTGATTTAAATAAGAACGCGTCCCAAGCGTAACTAGGAAGTGATACATAGAAAACAATATCTAGTTCATAAATTTCTTTAAATTTCATAAATTTCAAAGTGTAAATATATCAACTAACATTCCTACGTCAACTTTTAAATATAACATGAGGTAATCCTTTATGTTTGTACAGTTCCCTAAATTAAATACTTTAAGAGCATTGTTATAATCTTCTTCAGACAGTGGAGCGTCATGTAAAACATTGTAAAACTTATCTCGCGATGGGAGCTGAGGTTCGTCTAACACGTCCATGGAAGAAATATAATCATAACATAGGCTTTGTTTTCCTTTAATTAACAGAGCTTTAGCTTCATCGGATATGCCATTTAGTATGTGTTCAGTGTACTTGGTGGGTTTCTTACTGGCAACGTGCTCGCTTGCTAAGGTTCCTATGACCCATTAAGGAGAGCTAGGCTATCTAGGAATTTAAGTTCACCTATGATGACTTGCATAAATTTCAATCCTTCCTTGGTTAGAATTTCTACATCGCGGTGAGGATTTTTGGGCAGTTCTTTAAGTATAATTCTAAGATCATAGGCAGCATATATATATATATATATATATATATATATATATATATATATATATATAAATTCTTACGGTGGCGAACGCTGACAATGACTGGTAGATGACAGGGCAGGTAATCAGGTGATGATTGCTTCGGGCAGATAGCCTGGGGGCAGGTAGCTGGTGCCAGCTTAGATAGTCTCGAGGCAGTTTCAGTAATAAAGGTTACATTGAGATGCTTCGGTTGATTTGTGTAAAACTGACTGGTTAATGAAAAAATAAATAAAACATTACGATGTCAGAAAAAATAGGAAGAGAGAATAATATGAAGAGGAGAGAGAGAGAGAGAGGATGGAGGGACGGTCCAGATATTATGGAGAAGATAAGATAAGATAAGAGGTGACCTGCATGTGGCGTCTGGCTAGCCGGCGTAAGGTAAATACAGGTGACGCGAGAGATTGTGAGGTAAGGGGGGAGGGAGGGGGGTGTGAAGTATATGAGCGGGAGATGAAGGGGGAGGGGAAGGGAGAGGAGGGGGATGGCAGGGTAATGATTCAGTTATATAGACATATACTAGTTTCTAAGTAAGAATTCTACTTAAACATATACAGCCTAAATATCTCTTTATTCTTGGTAAGAACTCTGAAAAAAAATTGAATTTTGCCCATAAAAACTCTTAACAAACTCGTATGACATTATTTTCATCGTAAGAACTTTAACAAACTCGTATGACATTATTTTCATCATAAGAATTCCTTAATTCCACATCAGTGATTTGAATATTGCCCATAAGAACTCTTAACAACCTCGTATGACATTATTTTCACCATAAGAACTTTAACAAACTTCTAAAATCTCGGAAATTATTTTTCTCATAGGAATTCCTTAATTCCAAATCACTGCATGCCTAAATTCACCTGAAAAACCCCATGCCATATGGAGGAATTTTGACCTGAAAACCCCACACCATATGGAGGAATTTTGACCTGAAACCCCCCACACCATATTGAGGAATTTCACCCAAAAAAACAAATTCCCCTGTGCGTCTTACTCCCTACTACTCACAAGGACAGATACAAGTAGACCAGCCCCACGAGGACAGACACTAGTTCAACAGCGCCACGAGGACAAATACATGTAGACTAACCCCACGAAGATAGACACAAGGTCACCAGCCCCACAAGGACATATACAAGTAGACTAGCCCCACGAGGACAGACACATGTAAACCAGCCCAACGAGGACAGACACATGTAGACCAGCCCCACGAGGACAGACACAAGTAGACCAGCCCCAAGAGGACAAAAACAAGTAGACAAGCCCCACGATGACAGACACAAGTAGACCAACCCCACGAAGACAGATACAAGTAGACCAGCCCCATAAAGACAGACAAAAGTAGACCAGTCCCACGAGGACAGACACAAGTAGACCAGCCACACAAGGACAGAGAAAAGTAGACCAGTCTCAAGAGAACAGACACAAGTAGACTAGCCCCACGAGGACAGGCACAAGTAGACAAGCCCAACGAGGACAGAGAGAAGTAGAATAGCTCCACGAGCACTAACACAAGTAGATCAGCCCACGAGAACACACACAAGTAGACTAGCCTCACGATGACAGACACACGTACATCAGCTCCACGAGGACAGCGACAAGTAGACCAGCCCCACGAGGACACACACAGGTAGAGCAGTCCTACGAGGACACATTCAAGTATACCAGCCCCACGAGGTCCGACACAAGTTATACCGCCCCACGAGGACATATACAAGTAGAATAGCCCCACAAAGACAGACACATGTTCAACCGCTCCAGGTGGACAGAGACTAGTAGACCAGCCCCACGAGGTCAGACACAAGTAGACCAGCCCCACGATAGCAGTCACATGTAGACCAGCACCACTAGGACAGACATAAGTTCAACAGCTCCACGAGGACAGATACAAGTAGACTAGCCCCACGAGGACACACAAGTTAAACAGCCCGACGAGGACAGACACAAGTAGACCAGCCCCACGATAACAGACACATTTAGACCAGTCCTACGAGGGCAGACTCCTTTAGACCAGCCCAACGAGGAAAGACACATGTAGACCAGCCCCACGAGGACAGAAACATATTATAACAGCCCGTCGAGAACAGACACATATTAGACCAGCCCCACGAAGATAGACACATATATACCAGCCCCACGAGGACAGACACAAGTAGTCCAGCCCTACGAGGACAGACACAAGTAGACCAGCCCCTCGAGGACAGACACAAGTAAACCAGCCTCACGAGGACAGACACAAGTAGACCAGCCTCACTAGGACAGACACAAGTAGACAAGCCACACGAGAGTAGACACATGTAGACCAGCCCCACGAGAGCAGGTCACGAGGCCAGGCACAAGTAGACCAACTTCACGAGGTCAGGCACAGGTAGACTAGCCCCACTTGGTCAGACACAAGTAGACCAGCCCCACGAAGACAGACACAAGTTCAACAGCGCCACAAGGACAGATACAAGTAGACCAGCCCCACGAGGACAGACGCAAGTTCAACAGCGCCACGTGGACAGATACAAGTAGACTAGCACCACGAGGAAAGATACAAGTAGACTAGCCCCACGAGGACAGACACAAGTTCATCAGCCCCACGAAGACAGACAGAATTAAGTAGACCAACCTCACGAGGAGAGACAAAAGTAGAGCAGCCCCACGAGGTCCGACACAAGTAGACCAGCCTCACGAAGACAGACGCAAGTAAACCAGCCTGACGAGGACAGACACAACTTCAACAACCCCACGAGGACAGACACAAGTAGACAAGCCCCACGAGGACAGATACAAGTAGACCAGCCCCACGAGGACAGATACAAGTAGACCAGCCCCACGAGGACAGACACATGTTCAATCGCCCCACGAGGACAGACACATATTCAATCGGCCCACGAGGACAGATACAAGTAGACTAACCCCACGAGGAAAGGCACAAGCTCAACAGCCCCACGAGGACAGACACAAGTAGACCAAGCCCACGAGGACAGATACAAGTAGACTAGCCCCACGAGGAAAGGCACAAGCTCAACAGCCCCACGAGGACAGACACAAGTTTAACAGCCCCACAAGATGAGACACAAGTAGACTAACCCCCACGAGGACAGACACAAGTTCAACAGCCCCACGTGACAGATACAAGCCACGTGACAGATACAAATTCAACCGCCCAACGAGAACATACGCAAGTAGACTAGCCCCACGAGGACAGCCACAAGTAGACCAGCCCCACGGGAGCAGACACAAGTAGACCAGCCACACGAGGACAGAAACTAGTAGACATGCCCCACAAAGACAGATACAAGTAAACCAGCCCCACGAGGGCAGACACAAGTAGACCAGCCCCACGAGGTCAAACACAACATCCCCACTAGGCAAGACACACAACAGCCCCACGATGACAGACACACGTACATCAGCCCCACGAGGACAGACACACGTACAACAGCCCCACGAGGACAGACACACGTACATCAGCCCCACGAGGACAGACACATGTACATCAGCCCTACGAGGACAGACACACGTACAACAGCCCCAGGAGGACAGACACACGTACAACAGCCCCACGAGGACAGACACACGTACATCAGCCCCACGAGGACAGACACATGTACATCAGCCCTACGAGGACAGACACACGTACAACAGCCCCAGGAGGACAGACACACGTACATCAGTGCCACGAGGACAGACACACGTGCATCAGCCCCACGAGGACAGACACACGTACAACAGCCCCACGAGGACAGACACACATACATCAGCCCCACGAGGACAGACATATGTACATCAGCCCTACGAGGACAGACACACGTACAACAGCCCCAGAAGGACAGACACACGTACATCAGCGCCACGAGGACAGACACACACGTACATCAATCCCACGAGGACAGACACACGTACATTAGCCCCACGAGGACAGACACAGGTCCAACAGCCCCACGAGGACAGACACACGTACATCAGATATACAAGAACTGAAGCAGCTGTTAAACACAACATTTAAAGATCTATTCAACTTCCATTCATTAATAATTATATCACTTTGGTGGAGTATACCGTATCGAACACTGGTATATATAATTCACATATCCTCCACTGTGGTATACTCCTTTTTAATACCAAGTATTAAGCTTAGTCCCCCAACTTAGTAGTACCATAGATGATTCGATTATTAAATATTGCTACACATTCAGCATATTGTTCCAAACTGTTGCAGGTTCTCTACATATTATGGTGTTAGTAGTTTATCCTTTGATTGTATATTCAGTATTAGATGTGTATTAATATTAATGTAATTGTACATGAGACTATGAGGAGTGAATATTATATAATGGGTGTCTGTTTTTTCGTGTTTGTGTTCGTTGAATTTTTTTTAATTATTTTCTACCACAGACGTGGCCACAGAGGCCAGAGACGACTACACGCTGGCTGGTGGATTGGCTCGTCGGCAGCTGTTGGGTGCAGACGTCGTTCGTGGCGTTCTCCAGTTCCACTATAGTGGCTGTGTGAGGAAGGTGTTCGTGACGGCTATGGGTGTGTTGTCCCCCGTGTGGGCGTGATACTCCTGTTGAGTAGACATGGGGACTCACCGGCCTCCATTGTAGAGAACCTCGTCGGCTGGTCTGGCTTTTATGGTGCCAGTGGACCACATGTTGGTTGGTGTTGCCCTAGTGTATGTTCTACATGTGCCATTGTCGGAATTGCTGGGCATCCAGATGCTTCAATGGAACCGCGCTGTGGTCAAGCTTCACCATCAGGCTACATTTCAGGTGTTTCTGGGGCGGTGTGAGTTAGTGTTTACCCTCTCCCTAATGTCGCCGGTTCTGTTAAGGTAGTGAATCACAGTGTCGCCTTGACGTATGTGTCGGTGCGTAGTGCCCCTTTCGGGTTTCCCGACGATCTTCTAACTGCTTGTTTTGGACGGTTTGAAACAGTGCTCAGCATTCGTTAGAACAATGTACTTGCAGGGCACTGTGCTGGGATGCTTGACGGCTCCCGCACCTTGACCATGTCACTGAAGAGTAGTGTTCCGTCCTCTGTGTCCTTGTTGGGTTACACGCTCTGCTGCCTGTATCGGGGGCAGCCGCGTACCTGTTATAGGTGTGGTAACGAGGGTCATCTAGCTGCAGCGTGCGACGTGGGAGCAACTGGCAATGTGCATATTTTTCGTGAGGAAGACTTTCTACCCCTGTTGACTTCGGACGCTGTGCCTGAGATGCCTGATTGCCTGTCTGCTGCTCCGCCTGTTGAGGCGGATACTACGCCTTGTACGTCACGTCTGTTAACTGCTGTGGCCTCGCAGGAAGTTGTTGCGCCAGAGTGAGCGAGTGTCGGGCCGTCGCCTACACTGCGTGTGGTGGATGTCCCAGAGGAAGTCCATGTCCCGCCCCCGCCTGCGGATGAGGTCCCGGGGGCGCGTGGGCTTGCCTCCGCCGGGGCAAGGGCCTGCCGACCCCGTTAGTTTGGACCATTGTAGTTCTGATGATGTACTTCCTTTGCAGAAGCGGGAGCGCCGGTGTCCCAGGCCAGTTTCCCAGGATGTGGCGGACCGTGTGAGCCACGTGGCCTCTGTGGGTTCTCCGGACGGTGTGGGTGTGGACCATGTGGATGCGGTGATGTTGGCCGTGCCTGTGAAGGAGACGGGTGGGGATGGTGTGGTGCCTGCTCCTGCCTGCGTTTCGGAAGTTGCTTCACTGAGCCCCCTTGCGCCTTCGTGTGCCGGTTCTCCGAAATGGGAGGTTGTTGCACCTCCTGTAACCCCTGGTGTGGATCGTGATTTAGTTCTCGTACTGAAGAACCGGCCGGGGAGTCTCGGCGCCTTATGAACCTGTGCCGCGTTACGTACCACCGCTCGTGATTGGAGGTGTCGTTGTCAAGATCCCGGAGTATATGCGTCCCCCCACGTCGCTCAGATGCGGGTGTGCCCCCGTCGCAGGATGCCTGGGATGTGTGGCATGCGTACTGTCAGAAATATCCTCAGCGTCTGTTTCCTGAGAAATATTGTTGACCTAGTTCACTGGTGTTTCTGTTTGTGTTTAGATTGTATGTATTTGTTTTTTGCTTGTTTTTTGTTTTATGCTCCATTGTTTTCCCTGTGTCCCTCTGTTTTTCATTCATGTTTTTGTCATTTATGGGTCCTGCTTTGTTACACCCCGGGTTGGGATGTTTGTGTCTGTGAAGGTTCATTTTATGATCGGGTGCTTCGGTCCCTTGTTATATTTGTACTTCTGTATTTTATAATAAAAAGAAAAAAACAGACGTTGCCACACATTTAAAATGCTAAACAGCATATATATACCTTTTCTTCAGTCTTCCATGGACAGTTAGAGATCTGCTAAACATATATTTCAGTGATTTATTGAACAGTCAACCACAGAAAGTGATTTTAGTGCTATTTAAATGCAAATATAACCTAGATACATAAATGCAAAATACACAGACTTACGTCTGCCCTGTAAACAGTGTTGATGGTGTCTATTACATAGTGTCATTAATGTGCGTTAACAAACGTTAAATGCAAACAAAGGTTAGTGGCGAGTATGGGGAGGCTGACCACTGCCGCGCTGCACACTGGTGAACAGGGCTGCCAACCCTTGTGGGTATTGTGGATAGGGGTAGACTCATTACCATTATGTGCAACATAACATACACAACAATCTCTAGGTATAATAATTCCAAAAATATAATTGTTCATCTTAATAACAATTACGTTTGTAGTTGGTAGAAGATTGTTAACAGAGACCAACGAGGATAGCGAAAATACGAAGAATTCTTCGCTGTTGTTGTTGTTTTAGATTTAGCTACTCAGAACCTAATGTCCCTGTAGCACCGGCTATAGTGAACCTGTACAATTCTTCACTTAGGGCGTGTTTACTTAAGTTTTTTTATTTTTTATTTTTATTTTTATATGCAAACATGCTTATAAGTACAATAAAAGGAAACAGTTACATCATAAAACCGAACAAAAAGACAAAGCACAAACGGGCAAAACTAAGGAACAAAAGTACTAAACACAATAACGCCGGCCGGAAGGGCCGATCACAAAACAACAATAATTACAAACAGAATACAATAATTAAGTGAAACACAGCAGAATACAAAACAGAAATAACACACCAAAACCTGAAACATACAGAACAAGGCTTCCAGCACCGCAAACACACACGGAGAGGCACCAACATAAAAACAAAAAAGTAAATAATAAATAACTAACAATACAACAACATAATTATACAATAAACAAAAGGAAAAGCTCAACGGCAAAACTCGACAAAAAGCATAAACCCAGACCAGGTCACGCCAACAGCCTGAAGGGCACTCAACACCACACAAACAAGCGCACAAACAGCATCATACAACCATAGAACCACAAAGCATAACATAAGCACATGACACCCACAACAAGACACACACAAACCAAACCTCGGACCGCACAGGAACCGGACACATACACACAAGCCACACAAAAAACCCACAACCACAAACCAGAGCATGCAGGAACCGGCAAACAAACCCGCCGCACCCACTCACACACACCCAACCCGCACCCCACACCCATGCACACTAATGGAAACAACCCACAACACACAAAGGAATCACGAGTGAGGAACACATCCCTCAGAGAAAAGACCATACGTCTCCGCAGCCCAGGGATACCGTCGCTTGTAGGCCTCCCAAATCATATATTCCCTGTCGGTAGGCGGACATTTCCCCTGCCGCCGCGGGCCCTTCATAAACTCGGGAACCACCAGATCAGGTGAAAACGGCCACTCCTTAAGCTCACTGACGCAAGTCGCATAACGAGGCTGGGGAGCGCAACCCACGCCCTTCGAGGTAGCAGACGACACCGCTGAAGCGTACGAGGGCTGCCGAGACGGCCGCGTCACCGTACACACAGGAGCAGGGGACAATCGACGAGATGGCAACTCCATCGAGACCGCAGGAGACACTGAAGAGACGGCCGGAGACGGAAGAGGCGTCGAGACCGCAGCCGATGAAACGGGGACCGAGGAAGGGTTACAGAACCCCCAGAACGAGCAGTCTTTTTCAACACCATCACCAGGCCACCCCGCTCACCGCGAATCTCGGCAGGGGGAACCACCCCTCATAAAGAACCGGAGCCATCCGATGCAGGCGACGCACCCGAAGTAGGAACCTCAGTCACCATATCTGCAGTGGAGGCCGAAACACTGGCACGGGCATCCTCAGGCAAATGCACCTCCGCCGTCACCGTAGTACGCAACATAACCGGAGCCACCCCTCCGTCGCCGGCAGATTCACAAGCGACGAAGTCGCCAACATCTGTCCATGCTGAAGACGAACGCCGAGAACGCTTAGGCTCGGGCCGCACATCATCCAATCCGGAGGCAGACTCCGAGACACGCGCAACACAAGCAGGGCGAACCAATGCACGTCGCAGAACGGCAGCATCCTCAACCACATGGGGCACCAGGCCAGGCACAGGAGGAAGTGCCGGATCCACCCCAATACCCAGCACAGCCGGAACAGACGGCGAGGGTGCAGGGACAGGGTCAGACGAAGCAGAGGACGAACTGGAAGACGGGGGAATCGAGCAGCAGGCAGTCTGAAGAACCCCAGGGACACAAGTCGGCGCAGGACGATCACCCTGTGACGCCACCACCTCTTTAGGAGAGGCGACAACAACAGGGGGCGCAACAGGCGACACAGGGGGCACATCCGGGGCTGAAGAGACGGCCACATCCACTGAATCCTCCTCCACAGGAAGCGGTGGAAAATCCACCTCACTGAAGAGGTTCACGGGTGCAACGGCAGGCGCAGAACAGTCAGCAGCCTGATGGCCCAAGAGGCCACAACGATAACACGTCCGAGGCTGGCGGGCGTAAAATACCCGAACGTTGTAGCCCATAAGCCGCACAGAGGACGGAATATCTTCCCAGAGCCTCATGCCCAGGGTGCGAATGTTGGTCCTCACACCCTTAAGTGGACTGGAAGACACCACGTTCACCTGCACACTAATCACTGCGCCATACCGGCTGAAGTACCGCCGTAGCAGACTCTCTGGAAATTCCAACGAAGCCCCATGCACACTGACGTATGTGAGGGCACCACTCCGATCAGATAGTGACACAGTGCCCGCACCATCCGGCAGGGGAAATGTCCGCCCCATGTAACGACGGAGAAACTCGCGATATGCCAATTCCTTGGTAAATTTCAATATCGCTCGACGAGCCGTCATCAGCTCGACACCATAAATGTCGATCACAGGGACATGAAGCACCTCACACACCAGCGCTATCTCTGGGTACCCAGCCCGGCTGGAAAATTCGAGGCCCACAGACTGAGCCCGCAGGACAGGGGGGAGGGGAACCCCCATCGTTAACTCCACATCAGCACAGGCAGGCAGAGACACACCCGCCCTCAACCGGCTAAATTGGTAAACACCACCAACAGCCGATTCACCACGTCCTTCCCCTACCGAAGCTGGGGCTAGACTCCCATTTACTTAAGTAATACATCGGGTGGGATGTGGAAGCTCCTCGCCACCTCCAGGGGGGGAAGGGGGGGCCCTGCCGCTGGTATATTGGTCATTATTATCTTCAGCATGAGGCCCAGGCGGGCAGTATTAGTCTTGCGGGGCTCATGCTGCTCCTCCTGAGTCACTGCGACGGTCTCGTGACCGTGGCAGAGTTCTCTGACAGTAGCAGGATCCTCTAACAGTGGCAGGGTCCTATGACCCTGGCAGGGTCCCGTGACCGTGGCAGGGTTCTCTGACAGTGGCAGGATCCTCTGACAGTGGCAGGGTCCCATGACCGTGGCAGAGTCCCATGACCGTGGCAGAATCCTATGACCATGGTAGGGTCCCGTGACCGTGGCAGGGTCCCGTGATCGTGGCAGGACCAAGGCAGGATCCCGTGACCGGGGCAGGGTCCTGTGACCGGGGCAGGGTTCCGTGACCGTGGTAGGGAACCATGACCGTTCTAGGGTTCTGTGACCGTGGCAGGGTCCCGTGGCCGTGGCAGGGTCCCGTGACCGTGGCAAGGTCCTGTGACCGAGGCAGGGCACCGTGACCGGTATAGGGTCCTCTGACCGTGGCAGGGCACTATGACCGTTGTAGGGTCCAGTAACTGTGGCAGGGTTCCGTGACCGTGGCAGGGTCCCGTGACCGTGGCAGGGTCCCGTGACTGTGGCAGGGTCCCGTGACTGTGGCAGGGTCCCGTGACCGTGCCAGGGTCCTATGACTGTGGCAGGGTCGCGTGACCGTGTTAGGGTCCCGAGACCGTGGCAGGGTCTCATGCCCGTGACAGGGTCCTATGACCGTGGCAGGGTCCTATGACTGTGGGACATTTGGGGCTTGACTCTATTTATTTAAATATTAATGTAATGAAAATCAATTACGAAGGACCACCCGCTTTTATAGTAAAGAGGGAAACTAATAAAATGTGATCATTGGAAAATTCCTAGATGAACCAGTAACTATGGATAAAATACTAGAGAATATAATCACTTGTATAATTAATGGGCTGTATATAATTTAACTGAATCAAAGCCTCAAACACCTACATTGGGGGGTTATTACTAGAACTTCATATATGTCTAGGAACTAGTGTGGTTCGTGCACCAGTTCATTATGCAATAATCTAATCCTATGACCAATTATAGAATCAATAAATCAATCACCAATAAGAACATAGATTATGAACATGAGAAATTAATGATTATAATAAACACATGTTAATCCAGAAAACAGTGATCCGCAGGAATAATATACTACAGATAATGTAATTTAAGGAATACGGAAAAGGGTCTTAGCTTGAAGACGTTTTCCAAGACATCGGTTATGACTCATCCTCGGAATCTCCTGAACTCCTCATGGAACACTGGGAGATGATTAACACGGGAAATGACAGCTCGGGGAATTCTTCACACACGCTGCAAATCAAAATATATTCAGTAGCAACATATTAGGCTGCTAAATATCTATGTTCAAGAAATTAAGATGGAGAATGGAGACAGATAATAACCTGTGGTTTTTTATAGTCGCTCGGCGTAACGACAAGCTACCCAGCTATAACCTATCCTAAATGATGCATCAAACAGGAATAAGGGTACTTAGCTAATAAAGCACTGTGTAAGTTAAGGCTTGCCGAAGCTCGCGTCCCAGGTTCTGGTGTCGTAGTAACGAACACGTGGTGTCGAGCCTAGCCTAGATGTTGACGCGCTTCTCTGGCCGGTCACGTTGGGCTACACAGAACAAATTAACAGGTTCCTGGCTGGACGTCAAGTTAATTCTCTTGACAGTTCAACACGGCATATCCAGTGACACTGACACCAGCTAAGCTGCTATATTCCGCAACTATTCTTCACACCTCACAGTGGCGACTTTCTTCTCCCGCTCTCAGTGGCGTCCACCCGGGCGGCTTGGGTAATGGCATCCACCCGGGCGGCTTGGGTAATGGCGTCTCCCCTGCCCCGCGTCCCGCATCTGATACACAAATTATTTACTACAAATAATATCATTTCTCGCAGTTGCGATTGAAATGCTCGGATAAGGACGGGTTTATTATTCAGAGGAGTTAAATATTATTATTTACTCGTTTTACGATGGTAAACAAGCAACGGAGATGAATTAAAGTCTCTCCAGGGCATTCACGCGTGACGTTAAATTTATTACCAGATAACAGTTATAACTATAAACGCTCTATTTGGCATGAGTTAGGGATCAGTTTATCTTTAAATAATTATCACACAAAACACTGTTGTTTTATAGAGAATCAAACTCAATTTTCTGACACTCTGGATATAGATGTGTTTATTATAATGGAATCTGACGCAATACTGGCGTCTGGTGACGTAAGAATTCTAGCCTTATTGTACAGATGTAATTATTAGTACATGTGAACTCTACGTTTGGTTAATTTTAATTACTACAATGATTAGTAGATTTAGTAATAACTAATAATAATACAACAGTGTTGTATTAGTGTTGGAAATTTCCAACATAACTCCGGGGGGAGAATTTTAGGGTCGCAGTGTAATGTGGAGTACTGACACACCCATCCCGAAGTTAGTATTAACACTAGTTTATTAGTATGTTAGTATGTTAGTACACACATAACGAATGTCCCGTATTTGTCAAGGATATATAA
Source organism: Procambarus clarkii (assembly GCF_040958095.1). Classification (NCBI taxonomy): domain Eukaryota; kingdom Metazoa; phylum Arthropoda; class Malacostraca; order Decapoda; family Cambaridae; genus Procambarus; species Procambarus clarkii. The sequence continues at coordinate 38,817,593 of NC_091185.1, read as the reverse complement.
GAAACTTAAGTCTTGCTGATTTCATGTTAAATGGAACATGTTATTATTAATTACCTAAAGTTGATAATTAAGAAAGCTTACAATAGACTCTGGGACTGGTGTCGCTATCACATGTAATGTGTATGTTACAAAGACTCAAAGTCTGCAAACTCTCAGATACTCTAGATAAATAATGTTATTTATAGCCTATACAACAATTAAAGATTTAAATCACACAATTCAAACAACAGAATCTACGGTGATGAGAATGTCCTGGGTCATAGTGACTTGTAATGGTTTGTTACTTGACATCACACCACAGTATCATCATAGTTATCTAAATTGGATGTAAAAGGATTTACTCTTGGTCAGAGCTGTAATAGGCTTGCAGTTTCCGCTTACATTGTTGAGCAGCAGCTCTAGTGGGGCGGTTGCTCGGAGGATCAGAATTACTGTCCTCGGAAACTACTGGGAAAGCTAGTTCTGGTTGATACTCTTGTTCAGCCAATTCGAGAGGAACCAGCTTCTGTAAAGTTTTTAGAGTAGCGTTGCCTCGGCATAAAACTTTCACTACTCTCAGGACACCTTGATGATCTGGATGAATGGCAACAATTTTGCCTATGGGCCACTCTGACCTTGGTCCATCACTGTCGACTAGTACTAGGTCCCCTGGTTTAAGCTGTACTTTATTGTAAGGACTCGAAGCTCCATAGTGGTACTCTCGTAGAGCTGTGAGGTACTCTCGAGTCCACACCTCATTCCACCTGTTAATAACCCCTGAAAGATGCTGGTAGCTTTCCACCAAGTCACCTCTGGTTACATGTGACGGGTCTACGGGGTCCTCTTCGGCTAAAGGGATGAGAGGGCTCAGTAGACCTCCATGTATCAAGTGTGAGGGACTCAGAGGCTCTCTCTGGGAGAAATCATCAGACAGGTATGTTAATGGGCGGTTATTGACTCGCGCCTCGATTTCCACAACAATGGTTTGGAGTTCGGAGTAACTGACCTTTTGTCTGTGTAAGGTTTTTCTTAAACACTTCTTGACTGTGCCTATCATTCGCTTCCATATGTCTCTTGTTGTGCACGTTTGATCCAATAGAGGATAGGATTGGGAAACTTATGTCGAATTCCTATCTTAGCAAGAAAGTCAAACACATATGCAGTCACTCTTAATAACTTACTTAAGTTAGAATAATTGTGAGGATCAATGGCTAAGATTCGTTGAGGTTCTGGTTCTTTCATGGGAGTGGTGATATTGGTCACTATGACTTGTGGCTTTTGTTTGGGCCACTGACCACCAACAAGCCATGAAGGTCCATTGAACCACAGCGAAGACTTGATAAGTTGTTTTATCGTTAACCCTCGAGATAAATAATCTGCAGGATTGTCCTTAGTAGGAACATGTCTGAATTTATATCCAGCAGATAACTCATGAATTTCCCTAACACGATTACTGACGTAGGGAGTCTTGTTGTTGTTGTTTCTTACCCATTGTAAGACTGCCTCGTTGTCTGACCACACGACAATCTCACCAAAGTGGATATTATTGAGTGTCTTTGTCAGGCAATGAGCCAATCTTACTCCCACCAGCAATGCAGTCAACTCCATTTGAGGTAAAGATCTCTTCTTAATGGGAGCAACTCTTGCTTTAGATGTGAGCAAAATTGATTGTGCACTATTAACTAAGTAGGCTACAGCGCCATATGCTTTGCCAGAGGCATCGCAGAAAACGTGCAAATTGGTGGGTAAGTTTGGTCCTGAAGCATTACGAGGAAATTTCAAAACATCTAACTGATTAAAATCCGTTGAGAGTATCTGCCATTTAGCTTGTAACTCACTTGGTAACGGATCATCCCATCCCATATGTTTCTGCCAGCACTCCTGCATTAGGAGTTTGCCCCTTATTAATATAGGACTAAGTAAGCCTAAAGGGTCAAATGGTTGACTGAAAAACGAGAGCAATGTTCTCATGGTAAGGGTTGAGTTATCGGTTTGTACTGACTTGACATTCATCTCGTCAGTACTGGTGTTCCATTCCACGCCTAGAACCTTTAATTGATTGGGTACAAAATAACCTGGAAATTCTTTCTCGATTACCTGATGGAGTAATTCATTATTTGAGGCCCATGACTGTAATGGCATATTGGCTCCTAATAGCTCACGGTTAGCCTCATGATAGATTTCTACCAAATTAGTTTGATCATTAGTTGTTCCCTGGAAATTGTCGACATACAAGCTGTCGCTAATGTCTGCCTTATAAGGGCTATTTGATTTCCTCAAATGTGTGTCTAATGTTGCTTGCAAAAGAAACGGTGAGGACGTAGCTCCGAATAATACTGAGGCAAATCGATATGTGATGATATCACTGTTAGGATCCAGTGGGTCCTTAATCCAGAGAAATTTTGTGTAGTTACGATCTTCCTACTGCAAACCTACTCGGAGGAAAGCTTTGCTGATATCAGCAGTATAGGCGAAAATTCCAGTGCGAAATCGTAACAGCACATCACGTAGCCTTTGTGTTAGGCTAGGTCCCGTTTGGAGACATTCATTTAAAGACACACTGCTTGGCTTTGCTTTAGCACTACAGTTAAAGACAATACGAATAGGTGTTGTCAATGAGTCTTTCACCACAGCGTGATGAGGTAAATAATGACCTAGTTTTCGGTCATCGTTATCAACAACTTCAATAAATTTACTGTTAAGTTGTTGTTGGATGAGTTGATGATACATGTTCAGTTTGTCTGGCTGCTTCTGTAGTCGTGCTCATTGAGACTGCAATTGTGAGGCTGCCATAAAATAATTAACTGGAAGTTGTGGATGATTCAACTTCCATGGGAGTCTTACCCAGTATTGTTTATTTTCATAGACAACTGTATCCAGATATTGCTGGTAAATCCACATATCATCAGGGCTTGGCTGTTCAGGGATAATACCTAAAGTGTCTAAATCCCACAGACGATGTACAGGTGGATCAGACTCAATGTCTTCAGATATTTCTCTGAAACGTAGGGGTGACTGTTCCAAGCCTAGTCACGCCACTATTATGTTATTAGATTGTTGGTTTGTTGACGCTGGATTTTGTCGGAAAAGCACCGGTCCAGTAAGCAATTTGCCTCCAGCAGATGACAACAAATTCATTCCGTGTTGTCTGGTGCATCCAGTTCAAAATTTGTAATAATGATCCGCGCCTATAAGTATTCCAACATCAGTGAGGCAGTCAGAATTTATTTTGTAGTCTGCTAGCCTCATGCGGTTTCGTTTAAGATGTTTCGCAGTGCGAGCTAACCCTGTGACCTGCAGGTCTGTAGGAAGTTTATCTACTACTACCGCTTGTATTGGACTAGTGGAAGATCCAAGTCTCACTAATACCTTAACTACTTGGTATTCACGAGGTCCACTATTCGTCAAGAAGCCAGAAATATTTAACCTCACACTTTTGGCAGGTTTTAAATTTAACTGCTCTACTAACTGTTGTGTAATGAAGGTTTTCTGTGATCCTTGATCAAAAAGACCTCTAGTGTTAACTCTAGATCTCCTGTTTATTAGTCTAAGTTGAGCTGTAGGCAGAGTGGTATTATTGCCTGACTCAGTAGCAAGTACATTTATTTCTTGATGCACTTTGCAATATTGCACTGTGGTGGAATTCTCCCCAGTGGTCATGGTTGGTGTAGAAGATTTTCTACATAAGGCGTAGTGATGTACACCTTGGTTGCATCTGTTTCAGGAACGTAGCAGCACTACACATTTTTTGGGATCATGAGAGCCCATGCACTTGGTACACTTGTGTATTTCTTCCAACCCTTTAATCCTAGTATTATAAGTAGGATAAACAGAGCATTGGTAGGTGGCATGTCCTTGATTACAAAACAGACACCTTCTCTCTTTGTTTGACTTGTTCTCTTTAGTAGACAAGTCATTGGTTATCTCAGAAGGAGACACCGAATAAGTACCTACATTTCCACTTCTTTTCCCAGTGGATGGAGTAGTCTTGGATTTATATTTACTAGACTTATTCAAAGTCTGTTTGGGTATGACTGAAGTGTCAATATTAGTTGGTTTAGACTCAGGTTTAATTTTATCATGAGTCTTCAACCTGTTAACCGTTATTCTCAGTCCCTCGAATATTTGGTCAAGAGTGAGAAACTCGGTATTATAGTGTGAGCAGAGCTTTATTAAGACATTTCGAGGTAATTTCCTCTGCAAAAGTAACATGATTGACCATTCTGAAGCTGGTATATCAACTTTAGTAGAGACTCTACTTCTAGTCTGAAGCTTTGAAGTGACTCTGGTCAACTATTTGGTGCATTCAGTTCTAGCAATTGGTAATAGAGGGTAGCTATACTCAACTCTTTGTTGCAATAGTTCAACTTCAACAGTTTTATAGCTTTCTCATAATTACTCTCATCGAGAGTTAGGTTATGTATGACCTTTTTAGCCTCTCCTTTGAGAAGACTAAGTAGGTATGAGAATTTAGAAACCTTGTCAAGAGACGGTTTCTTATGTATATGAACTTCAAATGAAGTCCAAAAATTATCCCAATTTTCTGTATCTAATCCTGAAAATGTAGGTAAGTCTAAAGTAGGTAAACGAACCTCTGGTAGTTGGTTACTGAATTGAGACCCTGTGTTACTGGTATTGGATTTAGATTGTTTTGCTAGTTTAGATAGCCTGTAAAGTATATCTTGAGTCTCATCTTCATACTGGGAGATACGCTCTACAATTTGACTTACTTCATCAGGATCAGTTTCTATGGTATTCAGTAAAGTAATATAAGACTGACTTGTAGATCTAACTTGATCAAATTTCAGTTCAGCTACTCTTACTGATGTCTCTAAGTGATAAGAGTCAATGGGAGTATCTTCAGATAAGCCCTCAGCCTTGTTAATTAATCTGGTCAAATGACCTTTAAGGCCAATATAGGTTCTCCTTAATTGCTCAGGAGTAGCCATGTTGGGCTTGGGTCCAAACTTCATGGGATTAGTATATGTATTACTAATGAAGCTTGGGTACTTGTTCATTAGTTGACAAGTAACATTAAAGGTAGCCTAATTTAATGTGGCTAATTTATACTCTACCTCACTTGAGGTTAAATGTACCTACCTAACAACAAGTAGCTAGATATTTTGTGCATTGTCTGAACTTCACCATTAGTTCTCGTCCGGTTAGCTCTTCTATATCACCATCAGAGGTAATGGGGATCATCCAGCAATACACAAAATAGATACACACAAAAATAATGAGTACAAGAGAAATATTATGGAGACACTCCAATCAAAGTTATCTCAAAGTTTAATCCCACCCTGGATAGTGTCAGCACAAATAGTATAATACATACACTACTGACTAGCTTAAGTCTAGTCGTGATAATTCCTACCTAAGAACTATAAATTTATTTAGTCTGGGCTTGTACCAAATTCAGCACAATCTCAGCCTAAATTCTACCTAATAAGATTGGTAAAGATTATTGTGGTGCAGTAAGGTGAATATAATTGTGCTGTATTTTTGGGTTTTTTGTTTTTATAAGGGTGCAATTGCACACACAAGTGAAAACATATAAAGGTTATGAGCTGTTGCTCCTGGTGACCTAAAGATTCTTACTTCAGTATGAAGTGTAGGCCTAAGTGTTGTGGGTAATTGACTGTGTCCCACTAGTGCTACCTTATACATGAGGTGAAAGTGGCAATGAATTGGTGTGACTTAGACTAACTTATGTGTTACGCTGTTGGCAGACACAATTAATTAAATGGTTAGTCTAGATTACATCACACAAGGATTAGTTATTAATAATTAGTATTTATAATTATAATTTATGTTTATCCGGTTCGATAAGGACGATAATGTGGGACATTTGGGGCTTGACTCTATTTATTTAAATATTAATGTAATGAAAATCAATTACGAAGGACCACCCACTTTTATAGTAAAGAGGGAAACTAATAAAATGTGATCATTGGAAAATTCCTAGATGAACCAGTAACTATGGATAAAATACTAGAGAATATAATCACTTGTATAATTAATGGGCTGTATATAATTTAACTGAATCAAAGCCTCAAACACCTACATTGGGGGTTATTACTAGAACTTCATATATGTCTAGGAACTAGTGTGGTTCGTGCACCAGTTCATTATGCAATAATCTAATCCTATGACCAATTATTGAATCAATAAAGCAATCACCAATAAGAACATAGATTATGAACATGAGAAATTAATGATTATAATAAACACATGTTAATCCAGAAAACAGTGATCCGCAGGAATAATATACTAAAGATAATGTAATTTAAGGAATACGGAAAAGGGTCTTAGCTTGAAGACGTTTTCCAAGACATCGGTTATGACTCATCCTCGGAATCTCCTGAACTCATCATGGAACACTGGGAGATGATTAACACGGGAAATGACAGCTCGGGGAATTCTTCACACACGCTGCAAATCAAAATATATTCAGTAGCAACATATTAGGCTGCTAAATATCTATGTTCAAGAAATTAAAATGGAGAATGGAGACAGATAATAACCTGTGGTTTTTTATAGTCGCTCGGCGTAACGACAAGCTACCCAGCTATAACCTATCCTAAATGATGCATCAAACAGGAATAAGGGTACTTAGCTAATAGGGCACTGTGTAAGTTAAGGCTTGCCAAAGCTCGCGTCCCAGGTTCTAGCGTCGTAGTAACAAACACGTGGTGTCGAGCCTAGCCTAGATGTTGACGCGCTTCTCTGGCCAGTCACGTTTTGCTACACGGAACAAATTAACAGGTTCCTGCCTGGACGTCAAGTTAATTCTCTTGACAGTTCAACACGGCGTATCCAGTGACACTGACACCAGCTAAGCTGCTATATTCTGCAACTATTCTTCACACCTCACAGTGGCGACTTTCTTCTCCCGCTCTCGGTGGCGTCCACCCGGGCGGCTTGGGTAATGGCGTCTCCCCTGCCCCGCTCCGCGTCCCGCATTTGATACACAAATTATTTACTACGAATAATATAATTTCTCGCAGTTGCGATTGAAATGCTCGGATAAGGACGGGTTTATTATTCAGAGGAGTTAAATATTATTATTTACTCGTTTTACGATGGTAAACAAGCAATGGAGATGAATTAAAGTCTCTCCAGGGCATTCACGCGTGACGTTAAATTTATTACCAGATAACAGTTATAACTATAAACGCTCTATTTGGCATGAGTTAGGGATCAGTTTATCTGTAAATAATTATCACACAGAACACCGTTTTTTTATAGAGAATTAAACTCAATTCTCTGACACTCTGGATATAGATGTGTTTATTATAATGGAATCTGACGCAATACTGGCGTCTGGTGACGTAAGAATTCTAGCCTTATTGTACAGATGTAATTATTAGTACATGTGAACTCTACGTTTGGTTAATTTTAATTACTACAATGATTAGTAGATTTAGTAATAATTTATAATAATACAACAGTGTTGTATTAGTGTTGGAAATTTCCAACAATGACCATGGCAGGGTCCCGTGACGGTGGCAGGGTCCCGTGACTGTGGCAGGGTCCCGTGACCGTGGCAGGGTCCCGTGATCATGGCAGGGTCCTGTGACCGTGGCAGGGTAGTATGACCGTTTTTTTTATTAATATTATTTTCTACCACAGTCGTGGCCACACATTTACAATGCTAACCAGAATATATACATTTTCTTCTGTCCTCCATGGACAGGGTTAGAGATGTGTAAAACATATAGTTCAAGTGTTTATTGAACAATCAACCACAGAAGGTGATTCGGTGCTTTTAAAATGCTAAGCTAACCTACATATTTAAACACATAGATACACAAATTTACGTATGCCCTACATAAAGTGTTCGATGTGTCTATTACATAGTGTCATTAATGTGCATTTACAAAGGTGAAATGTAATTCTGATCAGCTTCCATATATACTTTATACACATACATATACATACACAAACACACACACATATACGTACATATACATATATACACACACACATGCATTCACACACATTTTTCTCTTTTTACACTGACAGGGTGATATAGCTGATAGAGAAACTAGTGTGCAATTAAGCACTTATTCACTGAAAGTGATTAAGGTGCTTTTACAAGTTCAGGTTATATAGTTATATCACATACATACATTGTATAATTGATACATTGCATGGTTAATCTTGGGTACAACTCCAATATATCATCAAGTGTTCAAGTACTCATATAGTAATTACACAGTTCAGCATACCTTAGACCAGGAGGACGAAAGTCAGTCAGTATGGGACATTCTACAATATAATGTTCAAGAGAGTGCATGTTTTCTCTTTCACAATATGACCGTGGCAGGGTCCCGTGACCGTGGCAGGGTCCCGTGACCGTGGCAGGGGTCCTGTGACCGTGGCAGGGGTCCTGTGACCGTGGCAGGGTCCCGTGACTGTGGCAGGGTCAAGTGACTGTGGCAAGGTCCCGTGACCGTGGCAGGGTCCCATGACCGTAACAGGGTCCTATGACCGTGGCAGGATCCTATGACCATGGCAGGGTCCCGTGACCGTGGCAGGGTCCCGTGACAGCTGCAGGATCCCGTGACCATGGCAGGGTCCCGTGACAGTGGCAGGGTCCCGTGACCGTTGCAGGGTCCCGTGATTGTGGCAAGGCCCTGTGACCGTGGCAAGGTCATTTGACCGAGACAGGTTCCCGTGACCTTGGCAGGGATACGGTGCCCGTGGCAGGGTCCCGTGACCATAACATAGTCCCGTAACCGTGGCAGGGTCCGTGATAATTGCAGGGTCCCGTGACCGTGGTAGGGTCCCATGACTATGGTTTGGTCCCAAGTCTGTGTCAGGGTCCAATGACCATTGCAGGGTCCCATAATCGTAGCAGGGTTTTGGAATCGTGGCAGGGTCCCGTGACCGTGGCAGAGTCTCGTGACCGTGGCACGGTCATTGGACTATTGCAGGATCCCATGACCGCGGGATGGTCCCGTGACCGTGGCAGGGGTCTTGTGACCGTCTTGGCTTCCTGTGACCGTGGCTTGGTCCCATGACCGTGGCAGGGTCCCGTGACCGTGGCAGGGTCCTGTGACCATGGCAGGGTCCCATGACTGTGGCAGGGTCCCATGACCATAGCAAAGTTCCCATTACTTTGACAGGGTCCTGTGACCGTGGCAAGGTCCCGTGACAGTGGCAGGGTCCTGTGACCGTGACAGAGTCCCAAGAGCGTGTCAGGGTCCCGTGACTGTGTTTCATGACTGTGGCAGGATCCCGTGACCCTAGCAGGGTCCCATGAATGTGGCGGGGTCCCTTGACCGTGGCGTTGTCCCGTGACAGTTGTAGGGTCCTGTGACAGTGGCAGGGTCCAGTGACTGTTGGTGGTTCCCGTGACCGTGGCAGGGTGCCGTGACCGTGTAAGGGTCCCATGACATAGTCAGGGTTTCATGACCGTGGCAGGATCCCGTGACAGTGGCACTGTCCCATGACCGTGGCAAGGTCCCGTTGTAACACCGTAAAGGAGTTTTGTATTTAATATAAACATAGTACAGGAGTCACAGACAAGTTTGAGAGGCGCCAGGTTGGCGGCCCCTAGTAATTAAGAAAGTACACCTCTAGAGTGGGAATGATCACCAAGTGACCAAGGTCCGGTCGTGTGAAGTTGACCTGGGTTTTGCTAAGCTCATAATTGTAGCCGGGTATCCAGATTTGTTCAAACAAGCCGCCAGTTTAAGGTGTGGCTTGGTAGAGTGCCTGGGGGCTATCTACTTCTGGGCAGAGTTAGCTAGTTGTTCCCCAATATATACCCAGGGTATTATACGCTCGAGAGTGAGAAAGACAGGAGAACAGCCAGCAGAGCAGAACAGAGGACACCATTACTAGGAAGGCTGTCAGCTGGATGGGGCGGGACAGTCTCTGTCAACTCCAGACCCTCCCCCTCCCCTCCCTATCCAGCTATAGGCAGACACTTGGTGAGTTAAACATGAAAGGTGATTTATTTCGTGTACTAAAATGTTGTTTGATATCTAGGGGCAGACAGCTGTAGTGACTCTCAAAGTTCTGTGTGGTGGCTCACATTGGTTATTTGGACATAATGAACTTTCAGTTCGATTGCTTGAATTCTGATATTTATCATGCTAAATAAATTCTTGATTCACTTACTTTTAATTTGATTTTAATTGTGTTCCTGAGATCTTGGAGTTTCTGGTGCAATCTAGAGTGTAGAGTACTCTGGATTTAGGGACTTAAAGAATCTTACATGGAACATGATTCCAGTTAAAACATTCTTATAATAACCTGTTTATACATCTTTGAGAATTTTGTGATACCGATATGTTCAGTTCCTAATCTTTTATGTAATAGTCTAGAATGGATGGTGGCAGCAAAGTCTACTTTCTACTTCTACTTATCTACTCTTCTGATATATATATATATATATATATATATATATATATATATATATATATATATATATATATATATATATATATATATATATATATATATATATATATATGTGTGTGTGTGTATATGTATATATGTCGTACCTAGTAGCCAGAACGCACTTCTCAGCCTACAATGCAAGGCCCGATTTGCCTAATAAGCCAAGTTTTACTGAATTAATATATTTTCTCAATTTTTTTTCTTATGAAATGATAAAGCTACCCATTTCATTATGTATAAAGTCAACTTTTGTTTTATTGGTGTTAAAATTAACGTAGATATATGACCGAACCTAACCAACCCTACCTAACCTAACCTAACCTAACCTATCTTTATAGGTTAGGTTAGGTTAGGTACCAACAAAAGTTAGGTTAGGTTAGGTTAGGTAGGTTAGGTTGTTGAAAAAACATTAATTCATTAAAACTTGGCTTATTAGGCAAATCGGGCCTTGCATAGTAGGCTGAGAAGTGCGTTCTGGCTACTAGGTACGACATATATATATATATATATATATATATATATATATATATATATATATATATATATATATATATATATATATATATATATATATATATATATATATATATATATATATATATATATATATATATATATATATATATGTCGTACCTAGTAGCCAGAACACACTTCTCAGCCTACTATGCAAGGCCCAATATGCCTAATAAGCCAAGTTTTCATGAATTAATATATTTCTCTAATTTTTTTCTCATGAAATGATAAAGCTACCCATTTCATTTTGTATGAGGTCATTTTTTTTTATTGGAGTTAAAATTAACGTAGATATATGACCGAACCTAACCAACCCTACCTAACCTAACCTAACCTATCCTTATAGGTTAGGTTAGGTTAGGTAGCTGAAAAAGTTAGGTTAGGTTAGGTTAGGTAGGTTAGATAGTCGAAAAACAATTAATTCATGAAAACTTGGCTTATTAGGCAAATCGGGCCTTGCATAGTAGGCTGAGAAGTGCGTTCTGGCTACTAGGTACGACATATATAATATATATATATATATATATATATATATATATATATATATATATATATATATATATATATATATATATATATATATATATATATATATATATACACATATATATACATATATATATATATATATTATTACATATGACCGAAAAAGTAAGAGTAATAATTCTAACACGAATTTTCTCGATCTTTCTTACGTTTCTTTTCACTGTTGATGGTAACTCAAAGATCAATTCTCCAAAATTCATTTTTATTTACGACATATTCGACCTCGAGACACAAAAGAAGGTCACTACCAAAGACACCTTACAAGCAGAACTTATTGCAGAAGGAGGAAAGAATCGAGGCAATTACAGAAGCACCATACTGTCCCCCGAGCTCAAAGCGGCAGCTAAAAGCCTTCGTGAGAACAAGGAAATAGTTGTCAGGAGAAGTGACAAGTCGCCAATATATGTCATTCTTAAAAAAGACGAATATCTGGCGAAAATGAACCTCATACTCTCTGACCAAACTAAGTTCCAAAGGGTAACGAAGGACACTACAGCCGAATTGAAAGCAAAGGTCAACAAACTGATCGAAACTGTGAACGCCAAGAAATCCGGACTCCACCTGCCAAAGATCATTGGGAAATATAAACCTGGATATGCGTATGGAAATGTCAAGACACACAAGCCTGGAAACCCACTTTGGCCAATCATTAGCCAGATACCCACACCCACGTACAGACTGGCGAAGCGACTCAACGGCCTGCTGACTCCTTATGTTCCTTGCGCCTTCAGCCTGAAGTCTCCAAAGGAATTTGTTGACTTACTGCGGGGCACACGGGCCACAGGGATAAGAGCCTCGTTGGACGTAGAATCGCTGTTCACTAACGTACCAGTGGACGAGACAATCGGGATGATAGCCGACAGAGTGTATCATGATCCAGCCTGTACTCCTCTTGACATACCAGAAAATATCCTAAGGAAACTACTCCAAGCTTGAACTAAAAAGGCACCCTTCTTGAGCCCGGATGGGCACATGTATAAGCAAGTAGATGGGGTCGCCATGGGTTCTCCCCTAGGTGTCCTGTTTGCAAACTTCTACATGGGTACCATCGAGCAAAAAGTCTTAGTCGACATGAACATGAAACCGGCCATATACTGCAGGTATGTTGACGACATTTTTACACAGGTACCTGATGTCAGACATCTGCAGGAGCTGAAGGAGGCATTTGAGCGGAGTTCCGTGCTGCGTTTCACTTACGAGATGGAAAAGGATGGAAAGCTGCCCTTTCTAGATGTAACAGTCATGGAAAAGAGCGGAGGTTTCCACACTGCAGTCTAAACTAAGGAAACGAACATAGGAATGTGCCTAAATGCCAAAAGTGACTGCCCAGATAGGTACAAGAGGAGTGTTGTTAACGCATATGTCGACCGTGCTCTCAGCCATAGCTCAGAATGGAAGCAAGTCGACGAAGAACTCTGTAGGGTAAGGGAGGTCCTAGTCAACAACGGCTTCTCCAATGGTTTCGTCGAAGACATCATAAGAAGGAAAGTGAAACGCCATGCAAACTCTGAGGAGACAACCAACACAACACCTACACCCCCTATTAGACTATTTAACAGGAACTTCTTTTCCACAGCTCATAAAACAGAGGAAAGGGTCCTGAAAGATATTGTCCGTAGAAACGTTATCCCTACAGACAAAAATCAGAGGATACAACTGACGATTTACTATAAAACCAGAAAAACCGCCAGCCTACTCATGAGAAACTCTCCAGACACAAAACAGAACGGTTTAAAAGAGACCAACGTCGTCTATGCCTTCAAATGCCCTCTTGGGGACTGTAAGCTCCAAAAAACCCAGTATATAGGCAAGACAACAACATCTCTTTCTAGGCGTTTAACGATGCATAAGCAACAGGGCTCCATTAAGGAACATATAATCTCTTCCCACAACCAAACCATCGCCAGAGAAATCCTATTAAACAACACAGAAATCATCGATAGATACAGCGATAGCAGGCGGCTTGACGTTTGCGAGGCACTACACATCAAGAAGTCAACACCAGCAATCAACAGCCAATTAATGCACAACTATATTCTACCCACCTCAAGACTTCGCTCCAATATAGAAGCATCAAGAAATATGGACCAATAGGCTTTCTACAATCACTTCTATTCAATACCCATTGTTTCGTGTTCTGTCTTGTGTTGATGAAATTAATACCTTATTAAATACCACCTCACTCAAATGTAGATATAAACAAATCGGAGATGTGTAAGTTCTATTCAGTTGTGTATGTTTAAACTAAAGTCTTTGAAAATGTAATAAGTTTTACGAAACGCGCTCAAGTGTCGCGTCAGACTAGAAATAAAAATGAATTTTGGAGAATTGATTTTTGAATTACCTCCAGCAGTGAAAAGAAATGTACGAAAGATTGAAAAAATTCGTGTTAGAATTATTAATCTTACTTTTTCGGTCATATTTAATAATATATATATATATATATATATATATATATATATATATATATATATATATGTCGTACCTAGTAGCCAGAACGCACTTCTCAGCCTACTATGCAAGGCCTGATTTGCCTAATAAGTCAAGTTTTCACGAATTAATGTTTTTTCGACTATCTAACCTACCTAACCTAACCTAACCTAACTTTTTCTGCTACCTAACCTATCAAGATAGGTTAGGTTAGGTTAGGTAGGGTTGGTTAGGTTCGGTCATATATCTAAGTTAATTTTAACTCGAATAAAAAAAAATTGACCTCATGCATAATGACATGGGTAGATTTATCATTTCATAAGAAAAAAATTTGAGAAAATATATTAATTTAGGAAAACTTGGCTTATTAGGTAAATCGGGCCTTGCATAGTAGGCTGAGAAGTGAGTTCTGGCTACTAGGTACGACATATATATATATATATATATATATATATATATATATATATATATATATATATATATATATATTGTGACGATAATCTCTTTCAAGAGAGATTGAGCCTGCTCTTCCCTACAAAGTACGTAAAAAGAAAAGATAATATAGAAGATACGTACAGCAAGTATCTCCAAAACGTTTTGCCCAGAGAGCAAAACGTATCCAGCACACCGGCACACCTGTTAGCTACCGCCACCATAAACCGGCAAACTGCTTGTCCATTGCCTGCTGGTCGCTGATTGGCTGGTGTCCCGTCGCACCTGCCCTCCGCCACAAGTTGATGTCTGGGCTGCAGTGGCCCAGTATCGTCAGAATATCTCAGTGCTCCTTGCAGTTGACATCTCTCGCTGGTAGACTAAGCCTTGGCTTTCGTGTACTAAGGGAGGTGGCAGCTCGAAGCCAATATTCCAGCTCCATTCATATTTATTTTGCTATCACTGTAACTCTCTTGTCTTAACGTAACATTTCATTTGCCAGTGATTATTCATATTATTTTGTTTGTTGACTTGTCTGTTATATTTTATATGCTTAACTTTACTCATGTCTTGTTTTTCTAACGTAATTAAAATTTCATTGTTAAATTTACTTGTGTTTTGTGTGGCTTCCCATTACCTTACCACAGACGAAAGTTCCAGCTTTTTCTCTTTTTTTTTTCTCTAATGTGACGAGGCCCTGCCCCTAGCTTTTGAAACAGCCGAACACCAACGCTTTACCGTCACATTAAAGTGGGGGCCTGCCCTTGGAGCTTCACTCAGGTACTGGTGCCAAGTAGTAATTTATGGTAAGCGTATTTGGCTTTAGTAACGTAGCTTTTTACTATTTTTCATATTTAATTTTATTTTTATATGGTGCTGTGTGTATTGTGCATTCCGAGAGTAGCATATGGTGAAGGTGAGACAGCTTTGGATTACGTGGTGACTGTAGGCCTCAGTCATTCTCTTAATTGGTCATCTCTCCCTCCGTGTTATTACTCTTGTTTACCATCTTTTGTCCCTAGGATATTTCTCATACTTTCGACAGATCATCATATTGGTACCCTGGTACTGTGGTCTGCCCCCGGGTCAAGTGCACCTAATCTTCTGCAATCTGACAGTAGGAGGATAAAGAGGGCCATAGTTCCTCTACCACGAACTTTAGTTGCTGAATTGGGACCTCAGCAGCAGTTCTCGTCACCAGTTGACACCTCGCACCCCTACATGTCGGTCAGAGATGATGATACCTACATTGGTAGGGAATTAGCTTTCTTTTTCAGAGCACAAAAGTTCGCTAATTCTGTAAGTATCATATTAATTTCAGTGGGAAAAACTTGCTTATGTCCTATAGAGACTCGGCAAGGTATGCCTACATTCTTGGACTTCCAATTTTACTTTTGAGGCACTTAACTGTTTCATTTGTTTTAGAAACTCAGTTTCGCTTGTTTAGTAGGATTTTCTTGCCCTTATCCTCTTACATGAGTACCGGGTACAAGATTTCCTGCGACCTTGATTTAATTAATCATTTAACATCTTGTAATTAACTTTAATTGTTAAAGATTCCACAGGATAGGTACCAGTTGCCACGTTGTCCTGTTTCTGACATTCACTATATCACAACAGTATATTCGTTGTGCATTTATTTGCTAATTTCACCATGTTTCGTCTCCAAGCTTTCCGTGCAGATCCAGCAGGTGAAATAGGGACTTTAAGTCGTGCCAAGAGGACTGAATTACACACTCTTGCACATGAGTATCAACTAGAAGTTCCCTACCAAGCCAACAAAAATGAAATACATAACCTGTTACTGGATCATTTCTTAGAGCAAGGTAAGATAGACTCTGAAACTCACGAAACTTACTTTATTGCAGATAAAACTGATTTGGCAACGATGAAACTCAAACTAGAGCTGGCCAAGATTGAACGCGAGCAGCAAAGGGAAGCAGCTGCCATACGAAAGGAAGAACAAGAACGTGAAATCGCCCTCAAGGAACGTGAAACTACCTTGAGGAAAGAAGAACAAGAACATGAGGTTGCACTACTCCGTGAGCGGGAACGAGTACAGCTTGAAACAAAACAACGCCAATTGGAGATGCAACACGAACATGACAAACAACAAGCAACTTTGGCTATAGAATGTCGTCAACGAGAATTCGTGTTGGAAACTTCACACCTCGCTCAACGCCAGCAAGCTACCGCCAATCTTCCCGTCAGTTTTAATATATCACATGCAAGTAAGTTGATGCCATCATTCGAAGAAACAGAAGTTGACGTGTTTTTCACCACCTTTGAAACCCTTGCTAATCAACTTAGTTGGCCTGCCGACCAATGGGCCACCTTTCTCAGAGTACATCTTACAGGTAGAGCTGCAGTTACACTCAGTACTTTGGCGTCTGAGAATGACTACCAGGCTCTGAAACAAGCAGTGTTGGACGCCTACCTTCTCTCCACCGAAAGTTATCGAAGGAAATTCCGTGACCACATGAAGGCAAGTACCACTACCTTTCTCGAGTTTGCTAATACCAAAAGGAGATATTTTATGAAATGGCTGGAAGCAGCACATGTCTCTACCTTTGCAGAACTCGTCAACCTGATGCTAGTTGAAGAATTCTTGAGGCGTGTGCCGCCTCCTGTCCGTCTATATTTAGCAGATAAAGAAGAAACCGACTACCTAAAGTGTGCTAAGTCGGCTGACACTTACTGCCTCATCCACCGGCTGACACCAGAACCATCTTCCAGTAAGAAGTCGTGGTACAGTTACGAGAAAGTGAGTACCGATCAAGCTGGCTCGCAATTGTACTGTAAGTATTGTAGACTCTATGGACATACCAAAGATGTATACTGGATACTGGAACTGTCTCTGCCAACGGTTCAAATCCGGAGGGACGTTTCAAATTGAAGATCTTGAGGGACACAGCGGCTCTTCAATCGATTATTTTGAATTCGGCTGTGCCCAACAACGCCTACACCGGAGAAACTGTCTTCATCACTGACCTCACTGCTACCACTACTTATCCTCTCGCCAGAGTCCACCTGGATTGTCCCTTCGTGAACGGAGAAGTCCAAGTCGCCGTCAGGGAAAAGCCTTTTCCCATGCCTGGAGTGCAACTTCTCCTGGGCAACGACTTGGTAGAAGACCTGCAACCGACCAACCTGATCGTCATGGACAAACCCCAGGTGTGTACCTCTGTGACGGATAATCCTATATTAGAGTATGTTCCAGCAAAGGTTCAAGAGAATGATGAAGTTTCTCCTCCGGTTCTAGTGACCACCCGTGCACAAGCCGCACGACCACAGCCAGCTGACTCTACTGCCACCGCTGTCCCTCAAGACCATCAGAAACTACCCCCGAATCTGACCAAGTTGGAGTTCCGTAAGTTACAGAAGGAAGATCTTACCTTAACACCATTATTTTTCCAGGCTGAGATTCAACCCGACAGTATTCCTGGGTTCTTCCTAGAGAACGAGTTGCTCTACCGCAGATATAGACCCAGTAAACTGAAGGAGGAGGACGATTGGGCCAACGTCGAACAACTTGTGATTCCTGCCAGCCTGCGGCCCACTATTCTACACCTGGCCCACGGAGCACTCTCCCACTACGGATTCAACAAGACCTACCATGGAATCCGTCAAGACTACTACTTGCCAGGTATGGTAAATAGCGTCAAACAGTACGTCAAACAGTGTCATACATGTCAGATGGCAGGTAAACCGAACATCTCTATTCCCAGAGCGCCACTGATTCCCATACAGGTGCCTGCGGAACCTTTCCACAGACTTATTATAGACTGTGTTGGTCCTTTACCTCGGACCAGTTCAGGTAACGCCAATATCTTAACCATCCTGTGTCCTACCACCAGATTCCCCATAGCAGTTCCAGTAAAGAACATTACGGCTGCTACGGTTGTGAAGCACTTATTGAAGATCTTCACCCAGTATGGATTTCCCAGGGAGGTTCAGAGCGACTGTGGCACCAACTTCACCAGTGATCTCTTCAAGAGGACACTGGAGGAGTTCAACATCAAACAGGTATAGTCCAGCCCCTATCATCCTGCTTCACAGGGTTCTCTTGAGCGTAGTCATCAGACTATTAAAGCACTCCTGAAGAAGTTTTGTAATGAAACCTCTAAGGATTGGGATAAGCAAATTGACCTGATAATGTGCATATATAGAAGTCTTCCCAATGAGTCCCTAGGAGTATCTCCTTATGAGATGCTCTACGGACGTATGTGCCGTACTCCCCTCAAGGCTTTCAAAGACTCTCTACGTGATGCCACCTTCAGTGAGCATCAGAATGTGCCCCAGTTTCTTCAAAACCTACAACACATTCTAGAGAGAGTCCACAGTTTTGTCCAAGATAATCTATTGAAAGCACAGGAGAGGATGAAGACTCATTACGACCAGACCAGCAAAGTAAGAAAATTTAAGCCGGGAGACTTCGTACTTGCTTACTTCCCTATCTCAGGTTCTCCTTTACAAAACAGGTTTTCAGGACCCTACCGTATCAAGGAGTGCAGAAACAACCATAACTACGTTCTAGAGACTCCAGATAGGCGGCGGAAGACCCAGCTGTGCCACGTCAACCTCCTGAAGCTATATAACGGTACTCCTCCCACTGTCATGCTTAATTACTCTGCCTTTACAGAACCATACATCTACAGTGAGACCTTCCCTGCTTCTCCTCCCGAAAGCACTGACAAGCAGTCAGCGCTTTCAAATTCAGAAATCCTTACTGATCTTCCCAACCATTTTCAGGACCATAATAGTGCTCCTTTGCCATATTCTAATTTCACTCTCACCTTGTCAGATATCGCCAAGCCCTTCATCCTCCATGTCGCCGCCAGTGGTACCGGCATCTTTGGGGTGACCTAGTACAACAACGATGCGAGGAGAATACACCTGTCAGCGACCACAGCTACAAGGAACTACGGAACAATTGGCAAGGAGCTACTCTTCATCATCCTGAAACTCCAGCACTTTGCTCCATACCTGAAAAGTGCTCGGTCTACCATCAACACGGACCACAACACCCTACACTTCCTGCAGCAAGCCCACTTCTACATTCAACGTCTTCTACGATGGGCTTGATAACTGCAGAAATTCAACCTGAAGATCCGCTATACCAGGGGTCTGACAACATCATAGCCGACTCCCTCTCCAGAGTTTATGAAGTAGAAGCAACTCCACTCATTACTCCACCAAATGAGGACGTACTTCTTCCAGAACCGCAGGCTTCGGGGGAGAGTTGTGACGATAATCTCTTTCAAGAGAGATTGAGCCTGCTCTTCCCTACAAAGTACGTAAAAAGAAAAGATAATATAGAAGATACGTACAGCAAGTATCTCCAAAACGTTTTGCCCAGAGAGCAAAACGTATCTAGCACACCGGCACACCTGCTAGCTACTGCCACCGTAAACCGGCAAACTGCTTGTCCATTGCCTGCCGGTCGCAGATTGGCTGGTGTCCCGTCGCACCTGCCCTCCGCCATCCGCCACAAGTTGATGTCTGGGCTGCAGTGGCCCAGTATTGTCAGAATATCTCTGTGCTCCGTGCAGTTGACATCTCTCGCTGGTAGACTAAGTCTTGGCTTTCGTGCCATTCATATTTACTTTGCTATCACTGTAACTCTCTTGTCTTAACGTAACTTTTCATTTGCCAGTGATTATTCATATTATTTTGTTTGTTGACTTGTCTGTTATATTTTATATGCTTATTTTTACTCATGTCTTGTTTTTCTAACGTAATTAAAATTTCATTGTTAAATTTACTTGTGTTTTGTGTGTCTTCCCATTACCTTACCTCAGACGAAAGTTCCAGCTTCTTCTCTTTTTTTTTCTCTCTAATGTGAGGAGGCCCTGCCCCTAGCTTTTGAAACAGCCGAACACCAACGCTTTACCATCACAATATATATATATATATATATATATATATATATATATATATATATATATATATATATATATATATATATATATATATATATATATATATATATATATATATATATATATATATATATATATATATATATATATATATATATATATATATATATATATATATATATATATATATATATATATATTATATATATATATATAAATATATATATATATATAATATATATATATATATATATATATATATATATATATATATATATATATATATATATATATATATATATATATATATATATATATATATATATATATATATATATATGCATTATATACCTGCATTTGGGTGAGGTGATATGTTACAACAGTTTTGGATGAGGTGAAAACAAACTTTCAACACAAGATAGATCACGAAACAATGGGTATAATATTGGGTAAGTTAAAAGGAAGAATGGAAGTAAATGCAAAGGGCCTATTGAGAAGCATCAAGAAATATGGGCCAATAGGCGTCATATCCTCGATGCCCAGGGCCATTCTGTCCTCCAGGTAGACTCGTTTACTCGTCCCCCTCGTGGTCGTCGCCGTCAACCCTTTCAGGTTGTGAAGATTACCTTTGATGGTAGGACCCTTCCGCCGTCTGTCATTCTTGCAGGTTCCAGGTACTCCCTCCAGGAGAACATTCCCTCTCCTCGACTCTGTAGTAAGTGCTGGAGGTTTGGGTATGGTGCCCTCCGCTGCTCTGGAACTGTCTCTCTCTGTCCTTTGTGTAGGGGCGAATGTCACTCTAAGTCGGAGTGCACTTCTTCCCAGGCTCGCAGCCTCAGCCTAGGAAGCCCACCCTATCTTCTACCGTGCATGTATACATTACAAGCTTGAGGCAGCCGTTCTCAACTTGAAGCACCGGGAGCGTTTATCTTTTCCTGAGGCAAGGTGCCAGGTTCGGTGGCTCCCACCTTATGCTAACATCTCTTATGCTCACATGTTGCACTCTTCCTCTCCTCGTCCTTCCCACCTTCCTCAGATTCGAAACCGTTTCCAGGCCTTGGACCCTGATACGCCCACCGCTCCCTCCTCTGTTCCATTGAGTTCTGTCCAGAAGGGTCCCCCTCCTGGTCCTCTGTCTGGGGTTCCCCTTCTTCCTGCCCGGTCTGTCATGTCTCCAGTGTCTTCTTCCTCGTCTCCCTCCGATCCTCTTTCTCATCCTTTTCCTCCTTCTACTGGCTCTCCACGCCGCCTGTCAGTATGGGCTGATGTCCATCACTCTCCCAACGGCCGTCGTGTATGCTCTCGTTCAGCTTCTCCTGTTG
Source organism: Procambarus clarkii (assembly GCF_040958095.1). Taxonomy (NCBI): domain Eukaryota; kingdom Metazoa; phylum Arthropoda; class Malacostraca; order Decapoda; family Cambaridae; genus Procambarus; species Procambarus clarkii. Next base: position 38,796,076 of record NC_091185.1, on the reverse strand, counting down.
AGACGCTGGAATCCGTTGCCCAGTACGTAGTTGCTGGGACTCCTGTCTCTATGAGTCAGAAACGTAAGCCTGGCTCCTCTCCTTCCTCCTCCCCAGCGGGTAAAAAGGCTTCGCTTTCCTCCTCGCCCCCTACGTCTGACTTTCTCGGTCCGTCCCCTCCCATTTTGGTGGTTACGCCCCCTGTTCCAGCTATGGAGGTCTCTTGGGCCCCCAATTCCCTCTCGGTTGGTGTTCTTGTTGAAGTGCATCCCCTTGTTTCTGTCCCTCCTGCTGCTGTCCTTGTCCCTGAGTTATCCCCCACCCTCTCTTCCTCCTCCGGACCCTGCTTGTCTATCCCTGGTCGGTCCTCTAGCTACCTTCCCTCCTTCTTTACTCAGTTTACCCATGCCCCCTAACCCTGATTTCGCTGACCCTGACCCTGATCCTGCGCTTCTTTAACGTGCTGTGTTCCCTTTACGCCTTTGTTTCTTCGTTGTTTCCCTTGGCCCTTTCCGCTGATAATTCGCTCTTCGCTCTTCGTTGTTCTCTGTTGCTGCCCTTCCTCTTCTCGTCGATGTCTATCCTTCAATGGAACGTTCGTGGTTATTACACCAATTTCCTCGAACACCAGCTTCTGATTTTGCGGTTTTCATCCCTTTATGTCTGTCTACAGTAGCCGATGCTTGGTGCTCGTCCTGGTCGCTTTCGTGGCTATTCCTTTCTCTCCCCCCCCCCAGCTGTTGCTGGGGCTCCTAACTCTTCTGCTCTCTTGATTCGCTCGAATGTTCCCTTTGTCCCCTTACTTTTTCCTTCGCCTCTCCATTGTTCCGCTGCTCATATCTTTGTGAGGAAATGGTACACCGTTTGTTCCATTTATCTCCCCCCGAGTGTCCTGCTTTCTCTTCCCGATCTAAAACACCTACTGGACTCCTTGCCAGAGCCTGTGCTCCTGCTGGGTGATTTCAGTTGTCGTCATTCCCTTTGGGGTGATGTTCTGACGAACACCCGGTGTCGCCTTCTTGAGCCGTTCATCCTCTCTTCTTCTCTGTCTCTTCTGAATTCTGGCGAGCCCAAAGATTTGGACTCTCGGACTCGCACCCTTTCCTGTCTTGATTTTTCTCTTTGCTCGTCTTCTCTTTACTTAGATTTCACGTGGCAGGTTCTTGATGACCTCTATGGCAGTGACCATTTCCCTCATCCTTGTTACCTTTTTCTCTTTTCACCCTCCCCTCTCCTTTCCTAGGTGGCAGTTTGCTAAGGCAGACTGGAACCTATCCCAGGAAACAATTTTAGGTTGCCACAACGTATCTGGAAAGTGTTGGAAGGTATGGGCAACGTTTGTTTTCACGCATTAGATGCGTAATTCTGTGTGGATGTAAATAAGTTTCTGAAACGTATTGCACGAAACGTTGGCAAAAAAAAATTTGAAACCTTGTGGCAACCTTATATGTTTCATAAACATAGTTTTTTATTGTTGTTATTTATATAAATGTAGAAATATAAAGTATATTTCTACATTTAGTAAAATGAAACGGTCATAATAAAGGTTAATTCATCATTTTTATTCATATTCTTAGGAAGAGGTCGAGGAGGAAGGAGGAAGAATTCCAGGTAAGAGGATGAGGTCGAGGAGGAAGGAGGAAGAATTCCAGGTAAGAGGATGAGGTCGAGGAGGAAGGAGGAGGATATCAAGGAGGAAGGAGGAGGTCGAGGCAGAGGTGGAAGGAGGATGAGGTAGAGGAGGAAGTTAAAGAGGACACTGAGGAGGAGGAGAGCGAGGAGGAGGGAGGAGGAGGGCGAGGAGGAATGAGGGCGAGGAAGAATGAGGGCGAGGAAGAATGAGGGCGAGGAGGAAGGAGGAGGAGAGCGAGGAGGAAGGAGGAGGAGGGCGAGGAGGAAGGAGGAGGAGGGCGAGGAGGAAGGAGGAGTAGGGCGAGGAGGAAGGAGCAGGAGGGCGAGGAGGAAGAAGGAGGAGGGCGAGGAGGAAGGAGCAGGAGGAAGAAGGAGGAGGGCAAGGAGGAGGCTGATGAAGGAGGAGGAGGAGTAGGGCGAGGAGGAAGGAGGAGGGCGAGGAGGAAGAAGAAGACGACCTAGGAGAGCGAGGAGAAAGGTGGAGGAGGGAGAGGAGGAAGGAGGAGTAGTAGGGCGAGGAGGGAGAGGGAGGAAGCGGCGGGTGAGGAGTAAGGAGGAGGGCGAGAAGGAAGGAGAGGGAAGGAGGAGGGCGAGGAGGGAGGGCGAAGAGGAAGGAGGAGGGCAAGAAGGAAGGAATAGGAGGTCAAGGAGGAGGAGGAGGGCGAGGAAGGAGGTGGAGGAAGAAGGATGGCAAGGAGGAAGGAGGAGGAGGAGGAGGGCGAGGAGGAAGGAGGAAGAGGGTGAGGAAGAAGGAGAGCGAGGAGGATGGCGCGAAGGAAGGAATAGAAGGTCGAGGAGGAAGGAGGAGGAGGGCAAGGAGGAGAAGAAGGAGGAAGAGATCTAGGTAAGAGGGTGAAGTCGAGGAGAAAGGAGGAGGTCGAGGAGGAAGTAGGAAGGAGGAGGTCGAGGAGGAAGTCGAGGAGGAAGTAGGAAGGAGGAGGTCGAGGAGGAAGTAGGAAGGAGGAGGGCGAGGAGGAGGAGGGTGAGCAGGAGGAGGGCGAGGAGGAAGGACGAGAAGGAATGAGGAGGTGTCGGAAAATCCGACACCATTTAATAATCATACAGATAATAGCTGTATTACCAACAAGTTACCCATAGAAAACGTAACTTGTAGTGGAATTACCGTCTAAAGAAAACGGGATATCATCACCACATACTATTATAAACCACCACCTATTATGGTGGGAATTATTCTTAAATACATTAGTCTTTGGACTTTACCATCATAAAAACATCTTATATAAATTAACTTAATTATCAATATTAAAGTAGAGTAAATGTGACCCTTCTATCACTTTCTGAAATCTGGACAATGTAAGCTAGGCGTCAGAGTGGGGAAGGAGGGCAGCCATTGTTGTGTCACCTCCGAGACGTGTGGAGTAAATTTGGCTCCTATCATATCTGGACAATGTCGGCCAGACGTCAATAGAATGGAGTGTTAGATGCAGCCATTGTTGTTTATTGAGACCAGAGGCTCACACGGGAGCAAATTCGGCTCCTGTTAAATTTACTTGGACGTAGTGTTATGGAAACCAAAGGTGTACCATTTGTCAACACGCTGTCTACAAATTCAAGTTAAGTGTCTATCCGAAACCCGTTTATCATTCATTTATGGCCATTAATGTCAGGATATAGGGTGACCCGGTTAGATCATGTGGAAGCCTCAAACTAAAGGTAATTAAGCCAGGTCTTTAATGTTCCATGTACTGTATAGTGTTTTCTCTGATATAGCTTGTCATATATAGGATTCTGGCTTCACAGCTAGCACACTTTTGACAGGTCAAGACGAGGATGCAAGATTTTGTGCACCAGTTACTGGGTGATATGGAAGCTACCTCAAAGAGGATAATTTGGTGTCTACACCCTAGTTATACCTGGTGGACTAGCCTGCTGTATTATAAGATAAGGAACCTCTTCAATGTATGTAGTTAATTCTGTAGTTTGATTGGCTGCATATATATTAATTTAATAACCCCCCCTAATGTGTAGAGGATCGATTTGTGAGATTATGAGATTATTGCAGAAATACAGTCCACTTATCATTATACAAATTGCTATCGAAGTATACAAATTAACGTAAATATAAATTCATATAAATTAAATAAATATAAATCTCACAGGTCGGTTCCCACATTATTTGGTCATCTTCGAACCGGATGACGGATTATTTGATCCTTTGATCCCACATTTGGTCATCTTAGTACCGGATGAACCAGTTAACCAGTGGATTCATTAAATATACTAGTGCAGTGTTATTTAAACAAGGCCAGCCAGTCAAAGACGGCAGCCTAGCCTCGAGGGAGCTCAGGAGCCTCCCTCAGCCCAGTTCAGCTTCGTCAGCGGTTTCATGCACACCCACAGATATTTGGTGGCGTGTTATTTCGTGAAATGACAGCGCTAATATAGAATCCAGCCAAATTAGTGACTGTGTCTTCGCGAGATTGTTCACGGATTTCGTGGTGTTACATTTCGCGAGAGATTATCTACGAATTTTGTGGACTTTATTTCGCGAGGTCACTAATAACATTTAATACTTCTAGATAATATTAGAAGTTTCATAGAGGCTAATTAAGAGGCTATTAACAATAATTGTGTATATTATTTCTCCAAAATAGAGAATCATTTAATATAAATTGCACTAGTGATCACAGTATAATATTTACTAATTGCCAACCCACAACAGGGTAGGATAGGACTAGTTGAACTATTATCGTTCATCCTAGTCCCATTATTACCATAGTCAGTTGTACTATATTGAACAACCTAACACCATTAATGAATGGTCCAGACCCTATTTTGGGTGTAATTTTTATCAACTCGAATTGAGTTGTATATATAATAATTTACTTATGATCATTACACCTTTGAGTGATTAATTAGTGTCTCTACCATCCTAGGGTGATATAGAAGAGCTAACCTATAGGTACTTCCATGACACTGGTTTATCACTCAAATCATTAGTGTGTATGATTGTATATATATAATGTGTATTAATTTTAAGTGCTAACCTCTAGTAGAGGTAGGATTATTGCCTAGTGAGTGCAGAATTTACCCTAGGCTACCATTAGTACTTGCTCACAATTTATGAGCCAGTGGTGCCCAATTAACAAGTCACCATGACTAATCCACAGAAAGCAAAGCGTGCTTTAATATCAAGCAAACGCCAACTAACAAGAGATCTCAACCAATATGAACAGTTGTTATATGAGCCTGTAATTAATTATCATCGGTTGAAAATACCACTGTTACAGATTCAAACCCAATTGCATATATTGAAAGCAAATAGGAAATCTTACCAAAATCAGGTCCACGACGACGACGACATAGTAGTTGAAGATGTGGAACCATTCCTGTCTGACCTAGCACAATATGAAGAAGAAACTCAAGGCAGGTTGGAACATTTACACAGGATAATTGAATCAGAACAATTAGCAAGTACATCAAATAAAGTAGATAATGTTATGGATGATCTGGATCTTTTTGAGAATAAATGTAAAGCCAGATTAGATCCTTTAATCAACAAGGATAAAGCTTCACCCAGTAAAGCTTCACCCACTACAGCTTCACCCAATAATATACCACCAGAAATTAAGCAGTTTTCAGACAATTTATCCACAGTCTCTGTGGTTTCTGAAAACCCAATACCTGAAGCTACTAAGTTAACATGCCTCCAAACTAGAGGTGAAGCTGAACCAGTAGTAGAAAATGTAAATGAAAATAGCGACAGCACTAATTTCCCAGTCCAGCCTCCTAGGAATAATGCTGGCAATGAGAAAACTGTCATACATCTAGTACTACAATTGCTGGATTTACCTCAACCTGATCAGACTGCTGACTCATTACAATCCTTCAGCATGGAGTTTGAGTCACTACTAAGAACATTCAGACTTAAGGTTGATATAACTACTAGTGAATGGATGACCAAAGTAGTCCTTCAACGAAAATTGTCCAGCGATATACTAGATGAATTATATGCACATCAACATAACACCATCCTGACAGTACAGGACATCACTGAAGGTTTACATTCCATCATAAACAAACGACGAGCAAATGAGGAAGTTAAAGCCTCTTGCAAGCCTTCAGAAATAGAAAATAATAGTCAATTAAAGGGTAAAACAACCACCCCAAATAAACATCAACCAATTACTCAAACATCAAGTTGCAGAAAATCTGACAATGCAGCAGCAACCTCCAAGCCTACTGTTACTAGTTCACCCAAACCGGTAACTTCCAAACGTGCAGTAGGCTGGGGGACTTGTATGTTCTGCAAAAAGAAACATTCAACATACTGTTGTGCTAATTATCCAACCAGAGACACTCGTATGGAGCGACTCCAGGAATTAGGGAGATGTGCAAGGTGTCTCAAGTCACACAACATAGACTATTGTGATACCCAATTCAACACCTGCAACAGGTGTAGAAGAGGTAGACACCATGCAGCACTGTGCAAATATACGAAATTAACGTATTCAAGACCCAAGGTGGAAGATAACATTCCCACCACAGTACAGTACTGCAAGGTGCAACAAACAAAGAGTGTCCATTCGGCAAAGTCTAAAGGTAATACGACTTTGCCTACTGCCCAAATTACCATCCTGAATAAGAGGGCCAAGGTCCATACCCGTGGGTTGTTTGACCAAGGATCCCAAAGAACATATATCACTAAAAAGCTGGCAGATGAACTACAATTAAGGCCTGTAGCCCAGATGTCATTCAACATCTCAGGGTTTGTAACAGATGCAGGACCTCAAGTCTACCAGGTGGTACAACCATCAGTACGCTTAGGCAGGTACGTCTGTCGAGTACAAGCCATTGTGGTGGACAAAATACCAGTAGACCTACAAGTTCAAGGTCTGAGAGCAACAGCCAAATTCCTGAGAAATAGAGGAATAAAATTGGCAGATAATATTAAGTCTGATCACCTCACCGACTTCGGTCTCCTTGTAGGGACAGACTATTGTCATCGATTCATCGGTAGCCCTACTAAATATCAGGGCATAACCATGTTAAACTCTGCAGGAGGTAAATTACTCTCAGGCCCAGTATCAAGCCTGAGGAGACCTATGACTGCAGATAAACAATACCAGTAGAAATCTAAATTTGTCAGCTGATTATATTTCTCCAGTAGCATTATACTAAGGAGATTACAGCTGACTATACCAACAGAGGTTGATGTTAGTATCATCATTTAAAGCTGGAGTTGAGTTCATGAGGCCTCAGTGGCAAATCAGTGAACAGTAGCCTAAAACAGCTACAAGTCACTGCGACCAATGTCACTGAACCCACTGCAGTCTCAGAACCATACTTTACTTTAATGATGAGCTATTCAGTCTTCTGAATCAATTAACTAAATTAAACCCCAATAAATCTGATGACTGATTTGATACATTTATTATTTAATCAAGATGTATTCAATGGGCCTCAGTGTTTATATATCAGTGACCAGTTACCTGAAGAAACTTCAAGTTATATCTAATGTCACTGATCTCACTGCAGTCCCTGAATCATACTTGACTGTAGTACTTGATCACATTCAGTCTTCTGGGTTAAATAATATGTAATAAGGCTTGAATATTAGCCTTTCAAGAGTTGACAGGGAAATGAAATCGCATTAGACTTCTAACCCCTGCAACTCTAGTACGGGACATCCGTCCTGTACGAACAGACACACAAATGTGTGATTACTAACTACTAACATCAAATTAATCTAATAATTCGAAGGAGGAGTATCGGTGTTCGTCTGTTCTAAATAGGACTTCGACCCGTGAGCAGCCCCCTGGGGAATTATGTCGGAAAATCCGACACCATTTAATAATCATACAGATAATAGCTGTATTACCAACAAGTTACCCATAGAAAACGTAACTTGTAGTGGAATTACCGTCTAAAGAAAACGGGATATCATCACCACATACTATTATAAACCACCACCTATTATGGTGGGAATTATTCTTAAATACATTAGTCTTTGGACTTTACCATCATAAAAACATCTTATATAAATTAACTTAATTATCAATATTAAAGTAGAGTAAATGTGACCCTTCTATCACTTTCTGAAATCTGGACAATGTAAGCTAGGCGTCAGAGTGGGGAAGGAGGGCAGCCATTGTTGTGTCACCTCCGAGACGTGTGGAGTAAATTTGGCTCCTATCATATCTGGACAATGTCGGCCAGACGTCAATAGAATGGAGTGTTAGATGCAGCCATTGTTGTTTATTGAGACCAGAGGCTCACACGGGAGCAAATTCGCCTCCTGTTAAATTTACTTGGACGTAGTGTTATGGAAACCAAAGGTGTACCATTTGTCAACACGCTGTCTACAAATTCAAGTTAAGTGTCTATCCGAAACCCGTTTATCATTCATTTATGGCCATTAATGTCAGGATATAGGGTGACCCGGTTAGATCATGTGGAAGCCTCAAACTAAAGGTAATTAAGCCAGGTCTTTAATGTTCCATGTACTGTATAGTGTTTTCTCTGATATAGCTTGTCATATATAGGATTCTGGCTTCACAGCTAGCACACTTTTGACAGGTCAAGACGAGGATGCAAGATTTTGTGCACCAGTTACTGGGTGATATGGAAGCTACCTCAAAGAGGATAATTTGGTGTCTACACCCTAGTTATACCTGGTGGACTAGCCTGCTGTATTATAAGATAAGGAACCTCTTCAATGTATGTAGTTAATTCTGTAGTTTGATTGGCTGCATATATATTAATTTAATAACCCCCCCTAATGTGTAGAGGATCGATTTGTGAGATTATGAGATTATTGCAGAAATACAGTCCACTTATCATTATACAAATTGCTATCGAAGTATACAAATTAACGTAAATATAAATTCATATAAATTAAATAAATATAAATCTCACAAGTCGGTTCCCACAGGAGGAGGCAAGCGAGGAGGAAGGAGGAAGAGGGCTAGGAAGGAGGAGGAGCGAGAAGGAAGGTATAGGAGGTTGAGGAGGAAGGAGGAGGATGGGGGCAAGGAGGAAGAATGAGGACGAGGAGCAAGGAGTGGGAGGAGAGCAAGGAGGAAGGAGGAGGAGGAGGGCAAGAAGGAAGGAGGGGAAGGAGGAGGAGGCTGAGGAGGAAGAAGGAGGGCAAGGAGTGTCGGAAAACCCGACACCATTTAATAATATCATACAGACAGATAATATTGCTGTGATGTATAAACAAGTTACCCATAGAAAATATAACTTGTAGTGGAATTCCCGTCTATAGAAAACGGGATATCATTACCACATACTATTATAAATTCACCACCTATTATAGTGGGAATTATTCTTAAATACATTACTCTTTGGACTTTACCATCATAAAAACATCTCATATAAATTATCTTAATTATCAGAATTAAAATAGAGTAAATGTGACCCTTCTATCACTTACTGTCATCTGGACAATGTAGGCCAGTAGAGTCAGTGAGGAGGGGTGGTCAGCCATTGTTGTTGTCACCTCCGAGACGCGTGGAGCAAATTCGGCTCCTATCATATCTGGACAATGTCAGCCAGTAGCGTCAGTAGTATGGAGTGTCAGCTATTGTACTTAGACCACAGAGGCTCACGGTACTTAGACCACAGAGGCTCACGGGAACAAATACGGCTCCTGTTAAATTTACTTGGACGAAGTGTTATGGAAACCAAAGGTGTACCATCATCAACACGCTGTCAACAAATACAAGTTAAGTGTTCTGCCGAAACCCATTTATCTATCATTTATGGCCATTGATGTCATTAAATAGGGTGAGCCACTTAGATCACGAGATCGCCTCATACTAAAGGTAATTAAACCTAGGTCTTTATGGTTGCTTGTACAGTGTTTTCTCTGATATAGCTGTCATATATTAGGATTCTGGCTTCATAGCTAGCGCCGTTTTGACAGGTCAAGACGAGGAAGCATGCTTTGTGTACCAGTAACTGGGTGATGGAAGCTACCTCAAAGAGGATAATTTGCTGTCTACATCCTGGTTATACCTGGTGGACTAAGGCCTGCTGTACAATAAGATAAGGAACCTCTTCAATGTACAGTAATGTATGTAGTCTAATACTGTAGTTTGATTGGCTGCATATATATAAATTCAATATAAACCCCCTCCCCCTAATGTGTAGAGGAACGATTTGTGAGATTATTGTAGAAATACAGTCCACTTATCATCATACCAATTGCTATCGAAGTATATAAATTAACGCAAATATAAATTCATATAAATTAAATAAATATAAATCTCACAAAGAGGAGAGCGAGGAGGGCAAGAAGGAAGGAATAGAAGGTCGAGGAGGAAGGAGGAGGAGGAGGGCGTGGAAGGAGGTGGAGGAAGAAGGAGGAAGGAGGAGGAGGGCGAGGAGGAAGGAGGAAGAGGGTGAGGAAGAAGGAGAGCGAGGATGGCGTGAAGGAAGGAATAGGAGGTCGAGGAGGAAGGAGGAGGAGGGCAAGGAGGAGGAGAAGGAGAGCGAGAAGGAAGGAGGAAGAGATCTAGGTAAGAGGGTGAAGTCAAGGAGAAAGGAGGAGGTCGAGGAGGAAGTAGGAAGGAGGAAGTAGGAAGGAGGAGGTCGAGGAGGAAGTAGGAAGGAGGAGGGCGAGGAGGAGGAGGGTAAGGAGGAGGAGAGCGAGGAGGAAGGACGAGGAGGCAAGCGAGGAGGAGAGCGAGGAGGAAGGAGGAAGAGGGCTAGAAAGGAGGAGGAGCGAGGAGGGCGAGAAGGAAGGAATAGGAGGTCGAGGAGGAAGGAGGAGGAGGGGAGCAAGGAGGAAGAAGGAGGACGAGGAGGAAGGAGAGGGAGGAGAGCAAGGAGGAAGGAGGAGGAGGGCAAGAGGGAAGGAGGGGAAGGAGGAGGAGGAAGGAGGTGGAGGAAGAAGGAGGGCAAGGAGGAAGCAGTAGGAGGGCGAAGAGGAAGGAGGGCGAGAAGGGAGGAAGGAGGAGGAGGAGTGCGAGGAGGGAAGAGGAGTAGGAGGGCGAGGAGAAAGGAGGAGTAGGAGGGCGAAGAGGAAGGAGGAGAGCGAGGCGGAAGGAGGAGGAGGGCGAGGAGGAAAGAGGAGGAGGAGGGCGAGGAGGAGGGCGAAGAGGAAGGAGGAGGAGACGAGCGAGGAGGAAGAGGGCTAGGAGAAAGGAGGAGGAGGGCGAGGAGGAGTGAGGAGGGCGAGAAGGAAAGAGTAGGGGGCGAAGAAGAAGGAGGGAGGAGGAGGGCGAAGAGGGAGGAGGAGGAAGGAGTTGGGCAAGGAGGAGGAGGAGGGCGAGGAGGAAGGAACAGGAAGGAGGAGGGGGAGGAGGAAGAAGGATGGAGGAGAGCGACGAGGAGGAAGGAGGAGGGCGAGAAGGAAGGAGGAGGAGGGTGAGGAAGAAGGAGGAGGGCGAAGAGGGAGGATGAGGAACGAAGAGGAGGAAGGAGGAGTAGGGCGAGGAGAAAGGAGGAGGGCGAGGAGGAAGGAGGAGGACGAGGAGGAAGGAGCAGGAAGGAGGAGGAAGGAGGAGGAGGGCAAGCAGGAGGAAGGAGGAGGAGAGCGAGGAGGAAGAAGGAGGAGGGCAAAAAGGAAGGAGAAGGAGAACGAAAATGAAGGAGGAGGATGTTAAAGAGGAAGTTAAGGAGAAGAGCCAGGAGAAAGGAGGAGTTGGAGGCCGAAGAGGAAGGAGGAGTTGGTAAGGTAGGAAGGTTGCGGAGGAGGAGGTCGAGGAGGAGGAGGGAGATTAGGAGGTCGAGGATTAAGAGGTCAAGGAGGAACGAGGAAAAATTCCAGGTAGAAGGATGAGGTCGAGGAGGAGGAGATCGAGGAGGAAGGAGGAGATCAAGGAGGAAGGAGGAGGAGGAGGTCGAGACAGAGGAGGAAGATGGATGAAAAAGAGGAAGGAGGAAGAAGGGGGAGATGAAAGGAGGAGGGGGAAGGAGCAGGACGTCTGGGGGGGGGAAGGGGGGAATTAGATAATGGAGGAGAAGAATACCAGGGGTAGGAGTAGTACAGGTAAGAGGGGGGAGGGGGAAGAGGAGGAGGAGTAAGAGAAGGGGGACGAGAAGGAAGGGGAAGAGGAGGGGGAGAGGGTAGGGGGAAGAGAAGGGGGGGATTAGAAGGAAGGGGAAGAATAGGGGGAGGGGTAAGAGAAGGAAGGGGAAGAGCAGGGGGAGGGGTAAGAGAAGGAGGGGTAAGAGAAAGAGAACTTTCTTCTACCCCTTCCTTCTCTTACCCCTTCCCCTGCTCTACCCCTTCCTTCTCTTACCCCTCCCCCAGCTCTACCCCTTCCTTCTCTTACCCCTCCCCCTGCTCTTCCCCTTCCTTCTCTTACCCCTCCCCAGTAAAATCAGAGATAAATTAATGTAAAACTTATCTTATTCTTTATTTTTCTTGCTGTATTTGATGAAGATGAACACACCATAGTCATCTACCAAGACATACTTGTATAATGAAGCACCCTAACACGTCATGACAACTCTGTGGGCCTATAGTGTACATGCCCCAGCCGTCACACAGATCCTGTTACACTCCCTCCCCACCTTCCTCTCTTCCTTCCTACCCTCTTCCCCTTCCTCCTTCTCATTCCCTTTCTCTTACCCCTCCTCTTTCCCTTCCTTCACATCCCGCCTTCTCTTACCCCCTCCCCACTCCTCATTCCCCTTCCCTTACCCCTCCCCTTTCTCTTACCCCTACTCCATTCTCTTTCCCCCTCCCTTGTTCCCTCTCCTCTTCCCGTTCCTCCTCATCCCCCTTCTCTTTCCCCCTCCTCTTCCCGTTCCTCCTCATCCCCCTTCTCTTTCCCCCTCCCCTCTTCCCTCTCCTCTTCCCATTCCTCCTCATTTTCATCCTCCTTCTCTTCCCCATCCTCCCCTCCTCCTCATCCACCCTTCTCTTACCCCTCCCCCCTTTTTACCCCTCCCTCTCCTCTTCCCCTTCTCTTACCCCTCCTCTCTCCCCCCTTCTCTTACCCCTCCTCTCTCCCCCCTTCTCTTCCCTTTCCTCCTCATTCCCGTCTGTTACCCATCCTTTTCGCCCTCCTCCCCATCCCCCCTCCTCTTACCCCTCCCCCTCCTTACCATCCCGTTCTCTTACTTCTTCCCCCTACCCTCACCCCCTCCACTTCCCCCTTCTCCTTCCTTCTCATCCCCCTTCCCTCACTCCTCCTCTTCGCCCTCCCCTGTTTCCCTCTACTACTTCTACCCCTGCTATTCTCTCCCCTCCTCCGTCACTTAGTTACCCCCTCCCCGAGGTCCTCCTCCTTCCCCCTCCCCCCTCTTCCTCCTTCCTCCTCTACCTCATCCTCCTTCCTCCTCGATCTGTTCCTTAATCCTCGTCTTCCTCCTCCTCCTTCCTCCTCGCCCTCTACCTCCTTAATCCCCGCCATCCTCCTCCTTCCTCCTCGCCCTCCTATTCCTCCTTGCTCTTCTTCTCCATCCTCCTCACCCTACTCCTTCCTCCTCACCATCCTCGTCCTCGTCCTCCTTCCTCCTCCTCCTTCCTCTCCGCCCTCCTCCTTCCTCCTAGCCCTCCTCCTCCTTTCTCCTTGCCCTCCTCCTCCTCCTTCCTCCTTGCTCTCCTCCAATATATAAGACAACAAAACGTTTTCAGATTCTTTCACGCCACTTTCCAGCAACATTTATAATTTATATCAATTATTTTAGGGAATAATACATAAATTATACATTTAAACATGATATTAGTGTTTAGTGGAATGCATAAGGAGTCAAATTGTGTTAAAAAGAGGTTTTTTTAGAAAATTTAGAAAACTACTTTTTTCTGATCATAGAACAACTAAATGTATTTTGAAGGTTTCATTCAGCCCTTAAATATTATTCACAATTTATTAATGAATTTTACAAAAAACACCATATATTTTATATTTAAACATGTAAAAACTATTTGTAATACATTAGGAACAAAATAGTTGTAGAAAAACAATTTATTATAAAACCTTTGTAATTGGATTTTTAGATAAAAAGTTTCTCAAAGGTTCTCCTGCACCATTCTCAATGCAAGTCATTCCTACACATATCGGAAGAGATAGACGAACGTTTAATGGGGAAATCTAACTCCAGTATAATACTGACAAAATGTATAATTTTAAGAATGCAAAATAATGATTAATTCTAAGATAGCTCAAAGGACCAGAATCCATTTAAATAAGCAATTCAGTGACTTATAGATCGATGATTATATATGAATAAAAATTATTAAGCAATGACTGTAAATTATATAATTCTAGAGCCAGCCTCCCATGACACATTTTGGGGGTATGCTATAAGATTAATCTATGTATAACATATATTATGCAATAATAATAATGAGTATAATATGCACACACACAGATAATGATTAAATTATGTAATGCAAGAAATACTATTGCAATGTAAAGATTAATAATTCATAAAAGGCAGTCTCAGATATATATATATATATATATATATATATATATATATATATATATATATATATATATATATATATATATATATATATATATATATATATATATATATATATATATATATATATATATATATATATATATATATATGTCGTACCTAGTAGCCAGAACGCACTTCTCAGCCTACTATGCAATGCCCGATTTGCCTAATAAGCCAAGTTTTCATGAATTAATTGTTTTTTGACAACCTAACCTACCTAACCTAACCTAACCTAACTTTTTCAGCCACCTAACCTAACCTAACCTATTAAGATAGGTTAGGTTATGTTAGGTAGGGTTGGTTAGGTTCGGTCATATATCTACGTTAATTTTAACTCCAATAAAACAAAATTGACCTCATACATAATGAAATGGGTAGGTTTATCATTTCATAAGAAAAAAATTAGAGAAAATATATTAATTCAGGAAAACTAGGCTTATTAGGCAAATCGGGCCTTGCATAGTAGGCTGAGAAGTGCGTTCTGGCTACTAGGTACGACATATATATATATATATATATATATATATTATTAAATATGACCGAAAAAGTAAGATTAATAATTCTAACACGAATTTTCTCAATCTTTCGTACATTACGCTTCACTGTTGGAGGTAAATCAAAAATCACTTCTCCAAAATTCATTTTTATTTCTAGTCTGACGCGACACGGGCGCGTTTCGTAAAACTTATTACATTTTCAAAGACTTCACAAATACACAACTGATTAGAACGTATCTCTGATTTTATATCTACATTTGAGTGAGGTGGGAAGGGTGATGTGGCATTAACACAAGACAGAACAGGAGGGGATATTAATAGGGTATTAAAAGTATCAACACAAGACAGAACAGAAACAATGGGTATTGAATAGCCTTCAGCCTGAAGTCTCCAAAGGAATTTGTGGACTTACTGCGGGGCACACGGGCCACAGGGATAAGAGCCTCGTTGGACGTAGAATCGCTGTTTACCAACGTACCTGTGGACGAGACAATCGGAATGATAGCCGACAGAGTGTATCGTGATCCAGCCTGTACTCCTCTTGACATGCCAGAAAGTATTCTGAGGAAACTACTCCAAGCTTGTACTAAAGAGGCACCCTTCTTGAGCCCGGATGGGCACATGTATAAGCAAGTAGATGGGGTCGCCATGGGTTCTCCCCTAGGTGTCCTGTTTGCAAACTTCTACATGGGTACCATCGAGCAAAAAGTCTTAGTCGACATGAACTTGAAACCGGCCATATACTGCAGGTATGTTGACGACATTTTTACACAGGTACCTGATGTCAGACATCTGCAGAAGCTGAAGGAGGCATTTGAGCAGAGTTCCGTGCTGCGTTTCACTTACGAGACGGAAAAGGATGGGAAGCTGCCTTTTCTAGATGTAACAGTCATGGAAAAGGGCGGAGGTTTCCACACTGCAGTCTACACTAAGGAAACAAACATAGGAATGTGCCTAAATGCCAACAGCGACTGCCCTGACAGGTACAAGAGGAGTGTTGTTAACACATACGTCGACCGTGCTCTCAGCCACAGCTCAGAATGGAAGCAAGTCGACGAAGAACTCTGTAGGGTAAGGCAGGTCCTAGTCAATAACGGCTTCTCCAATGGTTTCATCGAAGACATCATAAGAAGGAAAGTGAAACGCCATGCAAACTCTGAGGAGACAACCAACACAACACCTACACCCCCTATTAGACTATTTTAGAGGAACTTCTTTTCCACAGCTCATAAAACGGAGGAAAGGGTCCTGAAAGATATTGTTAATAGAAACGTTATCCCTACAGACAAAAATCAGAGGATACAACTGACGATTTACTATAAAACCAGAAAAACGGCCAGCCTACTCATGAGAAACTCTCCAGACACAAAACAGAACGCTTTAAAAGAGACTAATGTCGTCTATGCCTTCAAATGCCCACTTGGGGACTGTAAGCTCCAAAGAACCCAGTATATAGGCAAGACAACAACATCTCTTTCTAGGCGTTTAACGATGCATAAGCAACAGGGCTCCATTAAGGAACATATAATCTCTTCCCATAACCAAACCATCGCCAGAGAAATCCTAGTAAACAACACAGAAATCATCGATAGATACAGCGATAGCAGGCGGCTTGACGTTTGCGAGGCACTACACATCAAGAAGTCAACACCAGCAATCAACAGCCAATTATTGCACAACTATATTCTACCCACCTCAAGACTCCGCTCCAATATAGAAGCATCAAGAAATATGGACCAATAGGCTTTCTACAAACACTTCTATTCAATACCCATTGTTTCTGTTCTGTCTTGTGTTGATACTTTTAATACCCTATTAATATCCCCTCCTGTTCTGTCTTGTGTTAATGCCACATCACCCTTCCCACCTCACTCAAATGTAGATATAAAATCAGAGATACGTTCTAATCAGTTGTGTATTTGTGAAGTCTTTGAAAATGTAATAAGTTTTACGAAACGCGCCCGTGTCGCGTCAGACTAGAAATAAAAATGAATTTTGGAGAAGTGATTTTTGATTTACCTCCAACAGTGAAGCGTAATGTACGAAAGATTGAGAAAATTCGTGTTAGAATTATTAATCTTACTTTGTCGGTCATATTTAATAATATATGTCTACAGGAAAGACTGCTACCAAAATATACTAATATATATATATATATATATATATATATATATATATATATATATATATATATATATATATATATATATATATATATATATATATATATATATATATAAGATATATATACAGCTGAAAGAGAGCCCCGTAACTCTGATGCTCTTATTGGTCGCCCAGATGGTATCACAGTGAACCCCTGGAAGAATGGCAAGCAGTTGGTATGGGACTACACGTGCGTATCAACCCTGGCTAACACCTACATTAACCTCAGTGTTGCACAACCAGGTGGCGCTGCCACCCACAGGGAAGCAGCCAAATCCCGTAAGTATAGAGAAGTGGATCACCACTACAATTTTGTCCCCATTGCTTCTGAGACACTCGGCGCCTGGGGTAAAAGTGCTACCAGTTTTTTGAAGGAACTGGGTTCTAGGCTTATTGAAACAACAAGGGACCCGAGAGCTGCAAGCTTTCTTTTCCAGCGCCTCAGTGTGGCGATACAGAGGGGAAATGCGCACTGCATCCAGGGTTCCTGCCAGCCATCTGAGGAGCTGGAGGAACTCGACAACCTATGACAACCATCTTTGTAACCCATATGTAACTCATTTTTTGTAACAAAGTTCAAATAAAGTAAATATATATGTGTACATACAAAAGAATGGGGGTGGTAGGAGAAGATAATATTAGTGTTCAGTGAGAGACCACAAGGTCTCCTCTGAATACTTTTTATTTTCTTCTCCGAGGCTATGGGTCCCCACATTGGCACCAGAGGTGGTACCCTCACAAACTTTAAATATATATATATATATATATATATATATATATATATATATATATATATATATATATATATATATATATATATATATATAAATATATATATATATATATATATGTCGTACCTAGTAGCCAGAACGCACTTCTCAGCCTACTATGCAAGGCCCGATTTGCCTAATATGCCAAGTTTTCATGAATTAATGTTTTTTCGACTACCTAACCTACCTAACCTAACCTAACCTAACCTAACTTTTTCGGCTACCTAACCTATAAAGATAGGTTAGGTTAGGTTAGGTAGGGTTGGTTAGGTTCGGTCATATATCTCCGTTAATTTTTATTCCAATAAAAGAAAATTTACCTCATACATAATGAAATGGGTAGCTTTATCATTTCATAAGAAAAAAATTAGAGAAAATATATTAATTCAGGAAAACTTGGCTTATTAGGCAAATCGGGCCTTGCATAGTAGGCCGAGAAGTGCGTTCTGGCTACTAGGTACGACATATATATATATATATATATATATATATATATATATATATATATATATATATATATATATATATATATATATATAATATATATATATATATATATATATATATATATATATATATATAATATATATATATATATATATATATATATATATATATATATATATATATATATATATATTATATATATATATATATATATATATATATATATATATATATATATATATATATATATATATATATATATATATATATATATTAGTATATTTTGGTAGCAGTCTTTCCTGTAGACATATATTATTAAATATGACCGAAAAAGTAAGATTAATAATTCTAACACGAATTTTCTCAATCTTTCGTACATTCTTTTCACTGTTGGTGGTAATTCAAAAATCAATTCTCCAAAATTCATTTTTATTTCTAGTCTGACGCGACACTTGAGCGCGTTTTGTAAAACTTATTACATTTTCAAAGACTTTAGTTAACACATACACAACTGAATAGAACTTACTCATCTCCGATTTTGTTTATATCTACATTTGAGTGAGGTGGATGGGGTGAGGTGGTATTTAATAAGGTATTAATTTCATCAACACAAGCCAGAACATGAAACAATGGGTATTGAATAGAAATGATTGTAGAAAGCCTATTGGTCCATATTTCTTGATGCTTCTATATTGGAGCGGAGTCTTGAGGTGGGTAGAATATAGTTGTGCATTAATTGGCTGTTGATTGCTGGTGTTGACTTCTTGATGTGTAATGCCTCGCAAACGTCAAGCCGCCTGCTATCGCTGTATCTATCGATGATTTCTGTGTTGTTTACTAGGATTTCTCTGGCGATGGTTTGGTTGTGGGAAGATATTATATGTTCCTTAATGGAGCCCTGTTGCTTATGCATCGTTAAACGCCTAGAAAGAGATGTTGTTGTCTTGCCTATATACTGGGTTTTTTGGAGCTTACAGTCCCGAAGAGGGCATTTGAAGGCATAGACGATGTTAGTCTCTTTTAAAGCGTTCTGTTTTGTGTCTGGAGAGTTCCTCATGAGTAGGCTGGCCGTTTTTCTGGTTTTATAGTAAATCGTCAGTTGTATCCTCTGATTTTTGTCTGTAGGGATAACGTTTCTACTGACAATATCTTTCAGGACCCTTTCCTCCGTTTTATGAGCTGTGGAAAAGAAGTTCCTGTAAAATAGTCTAATAGGGGGTATAGGTGTTGTGTTGGTTGTCTCTTCAGAGGTTGCATGGCGTTTCACTTTCCTTCTTATGATGTCTTCGACGAAACCATTGGAGAAGCCGTTGTTGACTAGGACCTGCCTTACCCTACAGAGTTCTTCGTCGACTTGCTATAAAATAAATAAAATAAAATAAATAAAAGTTCTGCTTCTTACAAGCAGAACTTATTGCGGAAGGAGGAAAGAATCGAGGCAATTACAGAAGCACCATACTGTCCCCCGAGCTCAAAGCGGCAGCCAAAGGCCTTCGTGAGAACAAGGAGATAGTTGTCAGAAGAGGTGACAAGTCGCCAATATACGTCATTCTTTTAAAAAAGACGAATATCTGGCGAAAATGAACCTCATACTCTCTGATCAAACTAAATTCCAAAGGGTAACGAAGGACACTACAGCCGAATTGAAAGCAAAGGTCAACAGACTAATCGAAACTGTGAACGCCAAGAAATCAGGACTCCACCTGCCAAAGATTATTGGGGAATATAAACCTGGATATGCGTATGGAAATGTCAAGACACACAAGCCTGGAAACCCACTTCGGCCAATCATTAGCCAGATACCCACACCCACGTACAGACTAGCGAAGCGACTCAACGGCCTGCTGACTCCTTATGCCCCTTGCGCCTTCAGCCTGAAGTCGCCAAAGGAATTTGTTGACTTACTGCGGGGCACACGGGCCACAGGAATAAGAGCCTCGTTGGACGTAGAATCGCTGTTCACTAACGTACCAGTGGACGAGACAATCGGGATGATAGCCGACAGAGTGTATCGTGATCCAGCCTGTACTCCTCTTGACATACCAGAAAATATCCTAAGGAAACTACTCCAAGCTTGTACTAAAGAGGCACCCTTCTTGAGCCCGTATGGGCACATGTATAAGCAAGTAGATGGGGTCGCCATGGGTTCTCCCCTAGGTGTCCTGTTTGCAAACTTCTAGATGGTTACCATCGAGCAAAAAGTCTTAGTCGACATGAACATGAAACCGGCCATATACTGCAGGTATGTTGACGACATTTTTACACAGGTACCTGATGTCAGACATCTGCAGGAGTTGAAGGAGGCATTTGAGCGGAGTTCCGTGCTGCGTTTCACTTACGAGATGGAAAAGGATGGGAAGCTGCCCTTTCTAGATGTAACAGTCATGGAAAAGAGCGGAGGTTTCCACACTGCAGTCTACACTAAGGAAACGAACATAGGAATGTGCCTAAATGCCAAAAGCGACTGCCCAGATAGGTACAAGAGGAGTGTTGTTAACGCATATGTCAACCGTGCTCTCAGCCACAGCTCAGAATGGAAGCAAATCGACGAAGAACTCTGTAGGGTAAGGCAGGTCCTAGTCAACAACGGCTTCTCCAATGGTTTCGTCGAAGACATCATAAGAAGGAAAGTGAAACGCCATGCAACCTCTGAAGAGACCACCAACACAACACCTATACCCCCTATTAGACTATTTTACAGGAACTTCTTTTCCACAGCTCATAAAACGGAGGAAAGGGTCCTGAAAGATATTGTTAATAGAAACGTTATCCCTACAGACAAAAATCAGAGGATACAACTGACGATTTACTATAAAACCAGAAAAACGGCCAGCCTACTCATGAGAAACTCTCCAGACACAAAACAGAACGCTTTAAAAGAGACTAACGTCGTCTATGCCTTCAACTGCCCTCTTGGGGACTGTAAGCTCCAAAAAACCCAGTATATAGGCAAGACAACAACATCTCTTTCTAGGCGTTTAATGATGCATAAGCAACAGGGCTCCATTAAGGAACATATAATCTCTTCCCACAACCAAACCATCGCCAGAGAAATCCTAGTAAACAACACAGAAATCATCGATAGATACACCGATAGCAGGCGGCTTGACGTTTGCGAGGCATTACACATCAAGAAGTCAACACCAGCAATCAACAGCCAATTAATGCACAACTATATTCTACCCACCTCAAGATTCCGCTCCAATATAGAAGCATCAAGAAATATGGACCAATATTCTTTCTACAATCACTTCTATTCAATACCCATTGTTTCATGTTCTGGCTTGTGTTGATGAAATTAATACCTTATTAAATACCACCTCACCCCATCCACCTCACTCAAATGTAGATATAAACAAAATCGGAGATGTGTAAGTTCTATTCAGTTGTGTATGTGTTAACTAAAGTCTTTGAAAATGTAATAAGTTTTACGAAACGCGCTCAAGTGTCGCATCAGACTAGAAATAAAAATGAATTTTGGAGAATTGATTTTTGAATTACCACCAACAGTGAAAAGAAATGTACGAAAGATTGAGAAAATTCGTGTTAGAATTATTAATCTTACTTTTTCGGTCATATATAATAATATATATATATATATATATATATATATATATATATATATATATATATATATATATATATATATATATATATATATATTATATATATATATATATATATATATATATATATATATATATATATATATATATATATATATATATATATTTATGTGGACTCTGAATAATACGGTACTATCTACAATGAAAAACTGATTAAATCTCAGCTGTGACAGAGGGACGTAGATGTAATCCACTGTACATCAGTCTGGAAACAGTTTGAGATAGCACTACTTGAAACGCATGAGAGTATGGCGGCCACACGCTTCCTCAAGGGTGTTGCACCATGCTGCAATAATGATAATTCCGTAGTTTCCACCCCAAACCAGTAGTCACACACATAAAGTAATATCTAGATATTTGGAGGGCAAAGAGTTGCACTCACGTGGGATTATTATTACGCCCGGGGCGTCATGACATGGCTACCTAGATTAGTTATTATTGTGAGCTCATCAATGAAACTAAAAGGTAAAAATGCCTGCCGAACTGGTGTCCGTGATTCTGGTAAGCTGCGTCCTCAATCCAGCATCCAGGGATGTAAGGATGCCGTCTGGATGGTAAGATTTGTTGGGCCGCTTCGGAACACCACGCCACTTGTTGATCGATTATGGCGAGAGTCCTCTCTCCTTCCTTCCCGAAAGTCGCGCATGCGTATTAGCTCCTAGTAGGGGCTCAAGCATAAATTTTTATTTATTTATTAAAGCTAAATAGGGAAGGGGGCGTTTATAAATATTGTTGATGGTTCAGATAAATAATTTATGTGGTGATGTTTAATTCTCACAATGCAACTCAGTTAATGTAGACTGCACAAATAAAACAGACTTGTTTGGTGGTGGAAATAATTTTAGATTATGATATTATTTACTGGAACAGCGATCAAGCTGGGTACAGGAATTCCAGTAAACTGTTGTATACTAAAGGTAAACCTATTACTAAATAATTATTCCTAATAAAGGAAAGCAAATGGTTACATTCGTGTTAGATCTACAGGTATGTAGAAATTTTATTCTCCGTGAGTAGCTGACGCAACACTTCACAATTCTAGGAGAAATTACATGATGTTCCACAACCTAATACAGTAAATTCTATAATACTAAACTAGGTATTAGTAGTGTTAGTTAATTATTACGCTTAGTACAGGAAGTACATCCCATTGTACTAAGGATTAGTAAATGAGTATTAGATGTGTATGAAGCCTAATACAGGAAATACATCCTGTTGTATTAGGGATGAGAATAACTGTTGGAAATTTCCAACAGTATTCTCTTGATGAGATAAGTCCAATAACTGGCATACGAGATTTATGAGAGTCAATTCCTAATCCTTAGGACCATCACTATTCTGATTCAAAGTTACTCATTCAGCTTCAGCCTTTGTTTCAGATTCTGAGTCAGTTTCAGTTTCACCCTTAGATTCACTTTGGAGGCATAATGGTACTGTAGCCTCATATGTTGAGTTTTCTGATTCCGTAGAACATGTGGATAAATGTTCAGAAAATTTTTCAGTTTCTGTTGATGTAGTGTTGGGTGAAGCTGTATTAGATGAGACTGTTGAGAATGAAGTTTCAACCTCTATTATTGATCCACTGGAAGGATCAACTCTGTATCGAGGTTCAGCCTTATAATTTTCCATATCATCCAGACGTTTTTGTACACCTTCCTTAACATTTTCTCTTTCTGCATGGAAGGTGTCTAGCTGATCTGGCTCAGCACTCTGTAGTATGAAAACTCTGAGATAGTTATCTGCAGTCTCATTTGTTCCTCGCAACTTTTGCATGGCCACCTCTATGAGGTTTTTCAGTACTGGGGCTAGGACACCTGACTGAACTGACTGATCACACTTATTCAATTGTCGAATCCCATGACCTTTGTGACTCGCATATGATATATAATGCAATTCACTGTTGCAGAACATATTAATAGTCTGATGCACAGTCTGTTGATTTTGGCTTAGTTGGTTGCCATGATTTGGTTATGAAAATAACTGGGGTACTGATTCATATATACGTGGAACCAGTACAGTTACTGATAACCTAGTATTCAATTTCTATACTAGGCTGTATAAATTCTGCCTCACGTGGAGGTTAGCTTGCCTACCTAACAGTAAATAGCTAATATTTGAGTAGTACTTTGGTGTCTCTACAGGATTTTCCAAAACTTAGCTCATCATTATCAGCATTGGATGGGTAGTGACACGCAGTAGCACTCAAAATGTACACAGTAATATATATATATTAAGGTATGGATAACATAATTTGTTTAAAATAATGATAAGTCCTACCCTGATTTGGGTTTGCACATTAATAAATGTTGACTAGGTTAAACTGCCTGGTACAATGCAGGTCTACTAGTAATCCTACCTAACTAGGTTGGCTAAGAATAATGATTTAGGCTAGAGTTGTACACAGTACAATTCAAGACTAAATTCGTACCACTATGGGTTGGCATATACTATAATACTACTGATGTGCAAATTTAGGATAGTTAGTACAAGAATGGCTTCTTAAAGTATTAAATGTTGGTAATTAAGTATTGGATGATTATGATGCCTAGTACAGGAAATACATCCTATTGTACTAAGGATTAGTAATTAGGTGTTGAAATTTCCAACATATGGTGTATATTTATATATAGTACCAGGCGTGACCTGGGTGTGTCTGTCTCTCTCTCTCTCTCACATTCTCTCTCACTCACTCTCGGACCCTCACTCTCTCACTCTATCTCTCTCTCTCACTCTCATTATATATCTCTCTCTCTCTCTCACTTGCTCTCATTCTTTCTCTCTCACTTTTTTTTTTAACTAAGGCTAGGGTCCATTAGGTCTGTCAAATGATGTACCTAGTGAAACTGCAAGCAAGAGCTGTTATTCTACCTCAGCTCATCTGAAGCCTGCGTTTTGAAAATAATTTATTTTATGAGACTGCACATTGAAACTCTTACATATCACAAAGAAACTATCATATAAGGAACCTGGTGAAACTGCAAGAAAGAATAGTAATCCTGCCTCACCTCAGTTGAAACCTACTCCTAGAGGCCAATTTATTTCCTGAGTCTTTTATATGCATCAGTAGGAACACCTTTAATCGTTAACAACATTAGGTAACAATCATATAAGGAACACGATGAGCCTGTAGCCAACTGTGTGCCAGAGCCTTCATGTGATCAGTTGACCTGATCCCTCGTGTATCAACCTGTTGAGCGAACAAGTTCCAGATGTGAGTCAGCCTCGGAATGAATGATTGCTGATGGAGTGATGTTCTTGAGAAAGACACTTCAAACATGAGACTAATAAAGGTTGAGAGCCTAATGCTATGGGTGGTAACTACTGGTAGTCCACGGAGTATGGCCAGGTGTGGAACTTTGAGTATGTTGACCTTGTACATAACAGTAAAACCCTTACTTTACTTTACTTTAATCATCCTTTGTGGTTGAGTGGTGAATAATCCACTGCACTATATTTACGTGAACAGATCTTTACCCCTGTCCAGGTAGGACACACATGTGTGTATGTGTAGAGCCTGACATGCATACATACATAACTGAGTGCTCAGTAACTTAATACATTATCTGCTGTCTGACATCTTTAATTAACCCTGTCCAGGCAGGACTGAAGAAAAAAATATATGTAAACCGGTAAGCATTTGTAGAAATAAATAGCCACGTATGTGGTAGAAAGTTAACTTTAAAACTCACTAGTAAGAGTGGTAGTGGGTGTGTGAGATTAGTAGTCAGTGTGTGTGTGAGTAGTAGTGGGTGTGTGTGGGAGTGCTAGTGAGTGTCTGTGGGAGTGTAATTGTGTACACAAGTGAGTGCAAGAGGGTGTCTGATTTGATTTGATTGTTGCCGCTGGAGGCGGCTAGTTTATTATGCACCCCATACCAATCCTGTGAGCGGTAGCGCAAAAAGCATTACAGAGGGCACAAAAGGTCTTTATCAGACCTCGTCTTAGATTATTACATAAACAATTTGGTCTATCCTTCACACCTTATAGTTACAATGTCAGCTAGTTACAGAGAAAGTGCTATTTCAGGAGCTTATATTTACAGTAAGTCATTATACATTAATGATAGGTCTTATCGATAATACATAATAGTTTGACCAATGGAGATATTACAGAGTCATAGGGAAGCTTCTGTTTATTATTAGTCTTCACAATACACTACTTGTTTCTTCATCTCATATGTTGTTTATCTACTGGAAGCGCAATATGAATACAGTGCAAGGATTTCAGGTAATTTATCCATGGTAATAAGAATGGTTGCCATATTATATAGAGTGAGTTTAGATTTATCACTAAATGGCTCAATTTTACTACAATCCAAAATATAGTGTTCGAGTGTGTGTCCCTATCTTTGTCCACACACCTTATACTTTACTTTATCTAGATCCCTATACAAGCCGATCTGCCAGAGATACTTGTTGCCAAGTCTTATACGAGCTGTGACAACATCTGTTAGTCTACTTTCTTTGTTACTTGCCCCATACACGTGTTTTACGTCACACATTTCATTGTGATGTACAGTGGACCTGCTAGTTCCAGTTTGCACCGTTCTACTTTCTTCAAATCCATCCAGGAGTTCTCGTCTAATGACACTTTTAAGGGACCTATTTGATAACTCAAGATTCCGTTCAATATGGTCTTTATTTACTGCAGCCTTAGCAAGGCCGTTAACTTTGTCATGTTCCTGCAGGCCAATGTGAGAAGGAATACACAACATTTTTATATTTACCCTCTTGCTAAGTATTCTTATATATCTACGTCTAGTTTCAAAGACAAGCACATTATTACTTGATTGCAAACTGTTTATTGCCCGTAGTGAGGAAGGGAGTCGGAAATAATTAAGCTGTCTACTTCAGTGTTGTCAATAATTTCGAGTGCTACCACTGTTGCTACCAACTCGGCTTGCATTGTGGATGCCCAGTTACTAATTCGGATATTACTTTGAATTGTGCTGCCATCTGGCTGATGAGCAATAACAGCACTCCTTGCCCTCCCTGTAGCTGTATTGAGTGATCCGTCAGTGTATATAGTCTGTGCTATGTTGTTTTCAGCTTGTATATTGTGACCCCCCTCGCCGCTCAGCTCGTTGATGCCGTGAGGGGGGCTTAATGGGCGGCTGCCGGAGTGTGATGCTCCTTGGGGCAGTCCTCTGTCCTTTCCTAGCCTTGTGCTCCTGCTGCCGTCCTCTCCAATTGTGCTGAGCACCTTTTCCTTTTCCTTCTGTTTCGTTTTTCTCCCCCCTCTTCTCCTATCTGCTTGTCGTTTCCTGCCGACCTTTTGCTTGTTTTGGATCTTTCTTTGGACTTCTTCTATTTTGACGCCCGGGTGCTTGAGGAGGCATACTCTTGCACCCGTAGAACTGTTGTACCCGACGTCTCAAGCGAGGGGAACCTTTTATTGTCAATCCCCTTTCGTCGCTGAACCCGATTTCGACGGACTGACGGTTCTTAAGGTGGCGTTTGTGGGGCGTATACTCACGACGCACCCTTAGGGGGCCCCGGCATGATCGGCGATAGCTTCCTGTTGGGTGTCCTGCCTCTAATTGCGGCTCCATGGTGGGTATGGGGGCACAT
Source organism: Procambarus clarkii (assembly GCF_040958095.1). NCBI lineage: Eukaryota > Metazoa > Arthropoda > Malacostraca > Decapoda > Cambaridae > Procambarus > Procambarus clarkii. The sequence continues at coordinate 38,768,999 of NC_091185.1, read as the reverse complement.
TCGTGGATGAATTTCTTTCTCTTCGTCTCTATGTCGATAAATGTTTCCGTTGTACCCTCTCAGGCTCGTGCGGTGGGCGACCAAGCCCCTTCTCCTATCTGCTTGTCGTTTCCTGCCGACCTTTTGCTTGTTTTGGATCTTTCTTTGGACTTCTTCTATTTTGACGCCCGGGTGCTTGAGGAGGCATACTCTTGCACCCGTAGAACTGTTGTACCAGACGTCTCAAGCGAGGGGAACCTTTTATTGTCAATCCCCTTTCGTCGCTGAACCCGATCTCGACGGACTGACGGTTCTTAAGGTGGCGTTTGTGGGGCGTATACTCACGACGCACCCTTAGGGGGGCCCCGGCATGATCGGCGATAGCTTCCTGTTGGGTGTCCTGCCTCTAATTGTGGCTCCATGGTGGGTATGGGGGCACATTCGTGGATGAATTTCTTTCTCTTCGTCTCTATGTCGATAAATGTTTCCGTTGTACCCTCTCAGGCTCGTGGGGTGGGCGACCAAGCCCCCGAGTCGGCCTGTATTGGAAAACCAGGCTCTGTAGCTCCTGCTGCGTTGGGCCCCGACCTTGCTCCTCCTTTGACCGTCCTGACTTCTTCCCCCAGCTCCCCTCCCTCCTCTGTGGTTGGGTCGAGCCTCCAGCCCCCAGTGGTGACCACTTCGTCCCCTGGTGCGGCTAAGTCTCTCGTTGTGACTACTGCGCCTTTTAACCCCTCTCTCTCTGGGGGTTCTCAACGAATCGAGCGAGTGCGGCCCCGGCCGCACTCGCTTGATTCCTTCCCGTACTGCCGCGTATCAGGCCTTGTTTGGTCCCGCTTCATGGGCCAAATACTTTGATCTCCTCCCTCTTGATTCTGCGCCTCCTGACGATTTCTCCCTCCATCGGCATCTTGTTGATTCCGTGGATGCGTCTGTTACATTCAACCCCACTCGTCTTGGTACACATGTCGTTGCTGCTCCTTCTCAGGATGCAGCTTCCCGCTTGACAGCCTTGTCTTGCCTTGGCGAGATCTCTGTTTGGGTCTCCAAGAATGTTCAGATGAATGCCAGTGTTGGCACTATTCTCCTCCCGCACCATGTTGCAACCGGTGTTCGGAATCTGCAGGATTGCCAAGATGATATTCGGCATATCCTTGATGCCCAAGGCCATTCTGTCCTCCAGGTTGACTCGTTTACTCGTCCCCCTCGTGGTCGTCGCCGTCAACCCCTTCGTGTTGTAAAGATCACCTTTGATGGTAGGACCCTTCCATCCTCTGTCATTCTTGCTGGTGCTAGGTGCTCTGTCCAGGAGTATATTCCTTCTCCTCGGCTGTGTAACAAATGCTGGAGGTTTGGGCATGGTGCCCTCCGCTGCTCTGGGACTGTCTCTCTCTGTCCTTAGTGTGGGGGTGAAGGTCACTCTAAGTCAGAGTGCACTTCTCCCCAACCTCGCTGCCTCAACTGCGGTGAGGCCCATTCTACCTTCTCCCGTGCCTGTATGCATTACAAGTTTGAGGCGGCCGTCCTCAACTTGATGCACTGGGAGCGTTTATCTTTTCCTGAGGCGAGGCGCCAGGTTCGCTGGCTCCCGCCTTATGCTAACGTCTCTTATGCTCGCGTGTTGCACTCTTCCTCACCTCGTCCTTCCCTCCCTCCTCAGACTCACAACCGTTTCCGGGCCTTGGACCCTGATACGCCCACTGCCCCCTCCTCTGTTCCTTTGAGTTCTGTCCCGAAGGGTCCCCCTCCTGGTCCTCTGTCTGGGGTTCCCCTTCTTTCTACCCGGTCTGTCGTGTCTCCTGTGTCTTCCTCGTCGCCCTCCGATCCTCCTTCCCATCCTCTTCCTCCATCTATCGGCTCTCCCCGCCGCCTGTCGGTGCAGGCGGATGTCCATCGCTCTCCTAACGGCCATCGTGTATGCTCTCGTTCAGCTTCTCCTGTTGAGAAACTGGAATCCGTTGCCCGGTACGTAGTTGCTGGGACACCAGTCTCTTTAAGTCAGAAGCGTAAGCCTGGCTCCTCTCCTTCCTCCTCCCCGGCGGGTAAGAAGGCTTCGCTTTCTTCCTCAGCCTCTACTTCTGGCTCTGTTGCTCCTACCCCTCCCATTTCAGTGATTGTGCCTCCTGTTCCTGCTATGGAGGTTACTTGGGAGAAGGAAGGAATCATTTCCCCATCCTTGTTTCCTTTTTCTCTTTTCGCCCTTCCCTCTCTTTCCCAAGGTGGCAGTTTGCTAAGGCGGACTGGACCCTATTTACCCTCAGTGCTGCTCTCTCTGACCTCTCCCTTCTGCCTTTCTCTCGCGCTCTCCTCCTTTTTCATGACACTGTCTTCAACGCTGCCCTCCGCTCTATCCCTCGCTCTTCCTCTCGGGGTCCATGGAAGTGCGTTCCCTGGTGGAATGCGGACTGTGCTCGGGCTATCCGCTGTAAGCGTGCAGCCTGGAAGAGGCACCGCCGTAGGCAGACGACCGATTCTTTTCTTTTCTTTCAGAAAGCGAGTGCGGTGGCCCGTAGGGCCATCCGTACGGCTTAACGTGAATGTTGGGCATCTTATGTCTTATCAATTACGTCCGAAACTCCTCTGGCCCATATCTGGAAGCGTATACGCAAGATAGCGGGTAAGTTCGTTCCCGATGTTTCACCAGTCCTTCACCTCCATGATACTCTTGTGGCGGACCCGTTGCAGGTCGCTTCCGTACTGAGTTCTCACTTTTCTTCTGTTAGCTCTTGTCTTCATCTTCCCCAATCTTTCCTTCTTTGTCAACCTGTCCTTCAGTCTCGTCCTTTAGATTTCTGCACTCGTCTTCAGCTTCTCTATAATGATCCCTTCTCTCTCTCTGAACTTCGTTCTGCCCTGGCCCTCTGCGGTTCTACGGCGGCGGGCTCCGATGGTATTCATTATGAGATGCTTCGCCATCTCCCTCCGTGCACGTCTCGGTATTTACTGAGTCTGTATAATCGGATCTGGGAGTCGTCGTCAGTCCCTGAGGACTGGCTCGATGCCGTTGTCCTCCCTGTTCGCAAACCGGGGTTTCTGGGTACTTCCCCTAAGGACTTTCGCCCTATTGCTCTCACAAGTTGTGTCTGCAAATTCTTTGAACGTATGGTTAACGTTCGTCTGATGTGGTTCCTGGAACACCATCACCTCCTCTCCTCTTCTCAATTTGATTTCCGCAAGTGCTGCAGCACGACAGATGTCCTGGTGAACTTTGAGGTCTATATTCGTACTGCTTTTGCTGCAAAGACCTCCGTTGTTGCCGTCCTTTTTGACCTGGAAAAGAATTACGACACCGCTTGGAGATATCATATTCTATCTCAACTTCATTCTTTTGGCCTTCGTGGTCATCTCCCTCTCTTTCTCCGCAGCTTCCTCTCTAGTCGTTTCTTTCGGGCACGCCTTGGTACCGCTCTCTCTGCCTCTTTTCAGCAATACGAAGATGTACCCCAGGGTAGTGTTCTGAGCACTACTCTTTTTCTGGTTGCCCTCAATGGTCTTCTTTCCTCTCTTCCTTCTGGTGTCTTCTCCGCTCTCTATGTTGATGATCTTACCCTTTGCTGTCAGGGTGATGATTCGCCTCTCCTTCAGCGCCGGCTTCAACTTGCAATTGATGCCGTGTCGTCTTGGGCCACCGATCATGGCTTCAAGTTCTCTACTTCTAAGACTTGTGCCATGACTTTTACGCGGAAACGGATCGTTCTTCGTCCCTCTTTGTCGCTTTATGGTCATCCCCTTGAATACAAAGATTCCGCGAAGCTTTTGGGGTTATTCCTTGACACTCGTTTGTCTCGGTCTCCCCATATCTCTTACCTCCGTGTTGAGTGCTCTAAGGCCCTTACCCTCCTTCGGGTCTTGTTCCATACTTCTTGAGGGGCAGATAGGCGCACTCTCCTTGCTTTACATTCCTCTCTCGTCCTGTCTAAGCTAGATTATGGTTGCCCTGCTTACTCGTCTGCTTCTCCTTCTACTCTTCGCCGTCTTGATGCTTTGCACCATACTGGGTTGCGCCTCAGTTCTGGTGCCTTTCCATTCGACTCCCGTTCTTAGTTTGTATGTTGACACCGGCTTCCTGTCTCTCCAGGACCGCCGTGATCGCTACTGTCTTCGCTATCTTGCGCGGTCCTTACAACATCCTTCCTCTCGCCTCTGTCGTACTTTAACTTTTACCCCTCCTGCGGTTCCTGTTCCTCTTCACCACTTCCCTCTTTCTGTCCGGTTATCTCGCCTCCAGGATTCTCTTTCCGTTCATATTTCTAATGTCTCTCCTCGTGTTGTCCCTTCTTTGCCCCCATGGAGAGTCCCTCTTCCGCAGTTTTGTACTTCCTTGACCCGTATCACTAAAGCTTTTACCCCTCCTACGGTTCTAAAACGCCTTTTCCTTGAGCACTTTTCTTCTCACTCCCGCTCCGTTTCTGTCTTCACCGATGGGACTAATTCTGCGGACGGTGTTGGCTACTCTGTTGTTTTTCCTGATCGCACTTATATGTGTCGCTTACCTCCGGAGACTAGCATCTTTACAGCGGAACTTTATGCTATTCTCTATGCTCTTCGTCTCCTGCTTTCTCGTTGTCAGTCTTCCTTTGTAGTAGTTGTTGACTCTCGTAGTGCCCTCATGGCTCTCAGGTCCTTTAATCCGGTTCATCCAGTAGTTGTCGAGATCCAGCATTGGCTGTTTCTTGTTCACAGTAAATTTAAGTCAGTTGAGTTTTGTTGGGTTCCCAGCCATATTGGTGTGTCTTTAAATGAGCGTGCGGATGCTGCCGCCAAGGAAGCTGTCCGCTCTTGTCCCATGTCTCGTAAAGATATTCCATATTCCGACTTTTACCCGGTTATCCATTCCTCCGTCCTTTCCCGTTGGCAGGCTTCTTGGTCGTCTGTTACTGGTAACAAACTACGTACTCTTAAATGTTGTGTTTCCTCGTGGCCGTCCTCCTACCACCGTAACCGGCGATGGGAAACAGCTCTGGCGAGGTTGCGTATTGGCCATACTCGCTTAACCCATGGTCACTTAATGGAGCACCGCCCTGCTCCTTATTGTCCTAGTTGCATTGTCCCTCTTACGGTCGTGCATGTCCTTCTTGAATGTCCTGACTTTCAGGACGAGCGTGTGTCTTGCTTTCCGGCCGCCCCTCGCGGTCACTTGTCCCTCAATAGAATTCTTGGTGACTCGGATACTTTTGATATCGTTCGCCTTATGTGTTTTTGTTCTCTATTGGCGTCCTTGGTGATATTCAGCGCCCTTTGATTATTCTGCGCATTTGATGGTGCTACATAGCCTTCCCGGTTTGGTGCCTTCTTTTGATAATTACTTACTTACTTGTATATTGTGAATGTGTTCTATGGTGCTTAATTTAGCAGCAAGCTGAGCAAGAGGGTTGTTTGTGATTAGTTTCTTGGAAGGGTATGCAGGGGTCAGGATGTCAAAAGGTACTATCTGTCAGGGTGGAAGGAAGTGCTGTACTCTTTCATCTGTATATACATTGTGCAGTCCCATCATTTTAATGAGTGACTATTCTTTTAATTCATTCAGACTCGCTGGTTCCATTTCATATGTGTTCTAACAGTTCATCTGACACAATGTTGTTTTTGTTATCATGCAGAAGCTTTAGTCCAATCATAAGATTAATTTTAAATATTCTGTGTCGAATGCTAGTATATTTAATTCTTTCCGCATGTTGAGAATTTTAGTAGTTATAGGACGGCCAAGTATAATTCTGAGTGCTTCATTTTGCTTTTTTTCCAGTCTATCAATACTTTTGCCATTTTGCAGGACCAAAGCTGGTGCATGATAGTCTATCAGAGACCTTATATATGCTAAATACATCATTTTTGCTATTCTAATATTATCACCGTACTTTGGGCTGTACCCCACTACAGTTCTTCGACCCTTGAGTCTGTCTCTACATTGTTGAAGTAACTTATTGACTGCACTTGAGGTACAAGGGACAGAGACACCAAGGTATTTGAAAGAATAGACATAGTCAATTGGTATGTTATCTATCTGAAGTTTTAGTGGTCCACTTTTGCGGTTGCCAATTTGTCTGTTAAATACCTTAGTTTTAGCAGCCTTGATTACAGGACCAAGGCTCTCACAAGCTGTATGTATACAATTTAAGACTGCATTTCACGGTGGGTTTTAGTATGTACAAGGATGTCATCTGCAGAGCTGACAGTGATGTTTGCCAGACTAGTTGGGATTAATTTTAGTAAGGCATTAATTAGAACATTAAACAAGGTAGGACTGAGTACTCCTCCTTGTGGGGTGCCTAGTTACATTAATTTAGTTTCACTCCTGTAGCCTTGGAACAGTGCAGAGGACTTCCAGTTGGTAAAATAGCCCCGTATCCATTGTAATAATTGTCCACATATATCTATTCTCGCTAATTCATACATAATCACTTCCCTATTAGCAATATCAAAGGCATTTTTTAAATCAAGAAACGTTGTGTACTAGTGCCTTTTATCTCCATGAACAGTAAGAAAAGTTGATACAGTTGTGTACTCTTTTACCACGTGTGAAACCATTGATATCAGGTGACATGTGCTCTTTAACTCTAAACAATAATCTATTAAGCACCATTCTCTCAAAGGTTTTGCACATGTAACTGGTCAGTGAGATTGGACGGAAAGCATCAGGCTGGCCAGGCTTTGGTACAGGTACAGTAGGACTGGTGGTCCATGATACTGGCAGTGGCCCAGTGGCATAACTCGCATTAAACAATTCTTATAATGGGTTACCGGGTACACAATGTTACGTACCTCTATAAGATACATAATTAAATAAATTAATTTGTACTTATATATGCTTTGCGTATAATATGATTACATGTATGTACATATAAATGTTCTTTAATTGTAAGAAAGTTATGGGAATAAGCCCAACTTTACCAACCTTGGGGACGGTTATATTTTCTTTGTTTGCTCACAGCTGATCCCGTGGGAAAAGTGGTTTGTAATGATCATAAGTGGGTAACAGTATGAGAATCTATAATTGTTTAAACATTTATGGGTATCAGCCTGTGAGAGAGTTTTAGTGCTGATGTGCATTGCCAACATTTCCCTCTGTTGTTTTGTTTTAATTACTGCATGAAGTAATAATTACATTACCTCTGTTATGCATGTTAATCTGAGCATTACCTAAGTTAGTTTAAGATTACTCTGGTCACAATATATTGCTCCATGTAAGTTAAATTAATACTCTTTAAGTTTGGCAATTTTTCGCGGGGCGGAAGCAATGATTTTGACTCCCGTGCTTTAGTAGTCAGTAGCTATCACGGACCAGGAGAGATAACATCTTTGGGAGATAAGTCTGTTAACATACATGAGACACGTATTCTTTGATCTGGGATTATAACACTGATAACTAGGCAGATTCTGTTTAGTTTTACCTACGGGAGTCACGGTTTCTTGGATGCAGACAATATCTATGTTTTCAGTCATAACCTTATGATGGAGGTCTGAATACCATTTTCTAAGAGCAGCAATATTCCAACTGAGTATCTTGATGACACTGTACCTGTTTTTATGAGTTTGAGAGGGCGCCATTGTTCATTGTTTTTAGTTTATCAGTCTGCGGTTGCACAAGAACAAGTACATCTCGATACTTTTTGTGGTACATTATTACGGTGTCCTTTTCCTCTTCGGTCAGCACATCACCTGTCACCAGTTTTTTAATATTTTTCTGGCGGAGCTATCTGGGATGTGGCGTGTGCGGTCCAATTATGTCATCCACGTCCAGTTCCACTCCTTCATTATCACTACAGGCGTCACTGGTTTCAAATTGATCGTTATCATAATCGCTTTCATCATCATCATTTCCACCACTATTTTCCTTCAAGCAGAGTTTATCAGCACCTGTATTCACAACATGATCTCCTTTATCTTCATTAACATTCTCGCTCTCACTGACATTTTGTTCATGATCATCATCAGTTGCATCGTGATACTCATCGACAGCACTTTGCGTTTTAACGGGGAATAGTTGACCTCTGTTCATAGCGCATTGCGTTGATGAGGCTGGGGTGTGTGGAGCTGTGGTGGGTGGGCCCAGCTGGTGTGAGGGCTGGGACACCCCCAGCTGGGGTCTCACCTCAACCTGTCTTCTTAAAAAGAACGTCGCTTTTGGCCGTTTGCCCGTATGGCCGAATTTAGACGTAATTTTAAATGAAAAAAATTGAAAATAAATTTGGGATTTTTTTTTTTCAACAACGGTAAGTTAAGGGTCCTCTGATAGGTTAGGTGGGCAGGAAATTCTCATAAAGTTTCAAAACGTTATGAAAAACGTTAATTTAAAAGAGTCCTCACATAACCTCTGCGCGTAAGCCGGACGACTCAAATAGAAAACGGAACAGAACGTCACTTTTGTGAGTTGATTTCATTTCAAATTATGTCCAAATTTGGCCATAGCGCACATACTAGCCAAAAGTGACGTTATTTTTAAGAGGACGGGTTGCTCACCTGGGGTGCTGGCCGCCTGGGAGCACATGGTGGTACCCCAGGGTGGTGTGTCCGGTTCTCATTTAATACTCACACAGTTTCCTAAACAATGGATATCGTCATCTTTTGGTGCATGATTTCCTTATTTTGTTCAGTTATTTGCATGCTCAGCTTCTCCACAATTTTGCTTTGTTTTTCTACTGTATTCCTCAGCACGGCAATTGTCTGTGCCTGATCCGAGCCCCCCAACCAACATGTATTGGTAGAGACTGGAACTGTGTCACTCGAGCTACTTGCTGTGGCGTTGGAATGGTTGGGTAAGGGAGGAAAGAATGCCCGAGTGACCGTTGGTGTCACCACCGGTCACTCACTAAGGCCAGGGAGCCACTGTGGCTCTCTGTTGTTCCTGCACTACCACCACCACAGGGTGTCTGAATGTAGGTCCTTCCTGTCAGCCGACGGTCAGGAGCCAACACTACCACTGACATCTCGCGGTGTTTGTGTTGTTCCTCACATCACTGTGGCTCCCTGACAACCCTCGCGGTGTGTGTTGTTCCTCACATCACTGTGGCTCCCTGACAATCCTCACGGTGTTTGTGTTGTTCCTCATATCACTGTGGCTCTCTGACAACCCTCGCGATGTGTGTGTGTTTTTCCTCATATCACTGTGGCTCTCTGACAACCCTCGCGATGTGTGTGTGTTGTTCCTCACATCACTGTGGCTCTCCTGCGCCTCAAGGTTGAAATTGTGTTCATATTTATTTTTGTACTAGCTAGTTGCTGTGGCTCAGCAATGCATGTGCATTGCTGAGCCTCAGCAACCTTCCCTGTCCCCCAGTCCTCCCCTCCATTCCCCCCTCACCCGTCTTTTCGGCCTCAAAACCATTCCCCACTCCATCGTCCTCCCCACCATTCCCCACTCCACCATCCCTTCTTCCTTCCCACCATGCCCCACTTCCCTGTCCCTTTGTTCTCCCCACCATTCTCCATTCCCCCATCCCCTCGTCCCCACCATCCCAAACTCCCCTCCGTCCCCTTGTCCTTTTCCATCATTACCCCCTCTCCCGTCCCCTCGTCCTCGCTACCATCTCTCACTTCCGTCCCCTCGTCATCCACACCATTCCCCACTCCCTCGTCGATGCCTTCCCAAATTGACTGATGTTCCCATCAGAAAATTGGGAACATCAAGTGATCTGATGTTCCCATCACTGATATATAAAAAAGCAGTTAAAAAATGAAATGAAAATATTAAAAAAATAAAAAATTCAAACTATACTCACGAAAAGAATGATATGGTAAACAACACAGCTCAATTCCAACGCAATTCACACATAATAATTAATCAAAATGAAAATAAATCAAAATCTATGAAAATTCAATTTATCAATGCAATCAGAAATGCTGAAATGGAATTGTAACACATTTAGTATAGCATGTGTATTGCTCTTACATGGAACAGATGGCGCTGTTTTTCAAGAAAAGCATAGTTTTACCTGTCACAGGCGTGGCATCTATACGTATACTTACGAAATGAATGGTATGGTAAACAACACAGCTCAATTCCAACACAATGTCACACATAATAATTCAATAAAAAAAAAATATATATAGAAATCTATGAAAATAAAATATATGAATGCAATCGGAAATATTGAAATGGAATTTGTGACATATTTAGTATACCATGCATGTTGCTATTATATGCAACAGATGGCGCTGTTTTTCAAAAACGCATGTTTTTATCTGTCACATGCGTGGCATCGATATAGTAGGTATATGAAAAGACGTGCCTATTCGAATGCATCGTTGTATAAAAATTTCGAAGCAATCCGTGAAGAACGTTTTGAGATTACAGCATGTGTTGCCCTTACGTCCAACAGATGGCGCTGTTTTTCAAAAAAAGCATGTTTTTTTTCCTGTCACAGGTGAGGCACGTATATAGTAGATATATAAAAAGACGCGCCTATTCGAATGCAACGTTGTGTCAAAATTTCAAAACAATCGGTAGAGAGGTTTCAAAGATTTCCTTCACATGGATAATCACATGAAAAACACAGTTTCCGCCATTCCCCTCCTCACCCGTCTCCTCGTCCTCCTCATCATTCCCACTCCACCATCCCCTCTTCCTTCCCACTATGCCCCACTTTTGTCCTCCCCACCCTTCTCCATTCCCCCATCCCCGCGTCCCCACTATCCCAAACTCCCCCTTCCAATTATGCTTTCCCACCATTAACCCCTCCGTTGTCCCCCTCGTCCTCCCCACCATCTCTCATTTCCGCCCCCTCGTCATCCCCACCATTCCCCACTCCTTCGTCAGATGCCTTCCTAAATGGTCTGATGTTCCCTTCTGAAAATTGGGAATATCAAGTGATCTGATGATCCCATCACCGTGGGCTGAGCGGACAGAACACTGAACAAATAATCCGGTGGTCCCAGGTTCGATCCCGGGCACCGGCGAGACAATAGGCAGAGTTTTTGTCACTCTGATGCTCCTGTTACCTAGCAGTAAATAGGTACCTGGGAATTAGTCAGCTGTCATGGGCTGCTTCCTGGGTTTGGAGGCCTGGTCGAGGACCGGGCTGCAGCGACACAAAGCCCCAAAATCATCTCAGGATAACCTCAAGATCGATCACTGAGATACAAGAAAAACAGTTAAAAAATTCAATTTAAATATGAAAAAATACAAAAATAAATTATACTCATGAAATGAACGGTATGGTAAACAACACAGCTCAGTTCCAATGTAATTCACACAAAATAATTTAATCAAAATGAAAATAAATCAAAATCTATAAAAATTCAATTTATCAATGCAATCAGAAACATTGAAATGGAATTGTAACATATTTATTATAGCATGTGTGTTGCTCTTACATGCAACAGATGGTGCTGTTTTTAAGAGAAGCATAGTTTTACCTGTCACAGGTGTGGCATCTATACTTATACTTACGAAATGAATGGTATGGTAAAACATATAGCTCAACTCCAACACAATGTCATACAAAATAATTCAATAAAAAAATATTAAATTTAAATCTATGAAAAAAATTATCAATGCAATTGGATACATTGAAATGGAATTTGTGACATATTTAGTATAGCGTGCATGATGCTATTATGTGCAACAGATGGCGCTGTTTTTCAAAAACGCATGTTTTTACCTGTCATAGGGGCGGCATCTATATAGAAGGTATATAAAACCACGCGCCTATTCGAATGCAAATGTTGTGTAATAATTTCAAAGCTATCGGTGAAGAACCTTTGGAGATTACAACGTGTGTTGCTCTTACGTCCAACAGATGGCAGTGTTTTTAAAAAAGGTATGTTTGTTCTTGCCACAGGTGAGGCATGTATATAGTAGATATATAAAAAGACGTGCCTATTCGAATGCAACGTTGTGTCAAAATTTCAAAGCCATCGGTAAAGAGGTTTTGAAGATTTCCCCTCACATGAAAAACACATAAAAAACACAGTTTTTCAGAAAAAGCATGTTTTTTACCGTCACAGACGTGACATCTATATAGTATGTATATATAAACCTAGCCGAATGCTAATGGAACGTTGTGTGAAAATTTCAAAGCAATTGGTGAAGAACTTTCGGAGATTAGCGATTTTGAACAAACGAACATTTCCATTTTTATTTATATATACATATATATATATATATATATATATATATATATATATATATATATATATATATATATATATATATATATATATATATATATATATATATATATATATATATATATATATATATATATATATATATATATATATTTATTTATTATTAAATATGACCGAAAAAGTAAGATTAATAATTCTAACACGAATTTTCTCTATCTTTCTTATATTTCTTTTCACTGTTGATGGTAATTCAAAGATCAGTTCTCCAAAATTCATTTTTATTTCTAGTCTGACGCGACACTTGAGCGCGTTTCGTAAAACTTATTACATTTTCAAAGACCTTAGTTTACAAACACACAACTGAAACTGAATAGAGCTTCCACATCTTCGAGGTTTATATCTACATTTGGGTGAGGTGGATGAGATGAAAAACGAACTTTCAACAATGGGTATTCAATAGGTATTAAATTCCAACACAAGACAGAACACGAAACAATGGGTATTGAATAGGTATTAAATTCAAACACAAGACAGAACACGAAACAACGGGTATTGAATGGAAGTAATTCTAGAAAGCCTATTGGTCCATATTTCTTGATGCTTCTATATTGGAGCGGAGTCTTGAAGTGGGTAGAATATAGCTGTGCATTAATTGGCTGTTGATTGCTGGTGTTGACTTCTTGATGTGTAGTGCCTCGCAGACGTCCAGCCGTCTGCTATCGCTGTATTTATCGATGATTTCTGTGTTGTTTGCTAAGATTTCTCTGGTGATGGTTTGTTTGTGGGAAGAGATTATATGTTCCTTAATGGAGCCCTGTTGCTTATGCATCGTTAAACGCCTGGAATGAGATGTTGTTGTCTTGCCTTGACGCCTGGAAAGAGATGTTGTTGTCTTGAACTTGAAACCGGCCATATACTGCAGGTATGTTGACGACATTTTACACAGGTACCTGATGTCAGACATCTGCAGGAGCTGATGGAGGCATTTGAGCAGAATTCTGTGTTGCGTTTCACTTACGAGATAGAGAAGGATGGGAAGCTGCCCTTTCTAGATGTAACAGTCATGGAAAGGAGCGGAGTTTTCCACACTGCAGTCTACACTAAGGAAACAAACATAGGAATGTGCCTGAATGCCAACAGTGACTGCCCGGACAGGTACAAGAGGAGTGTTGTTAACGCATATGTCGACCGTGCCCTCAGCCACAGCTCAGAATGGAAGCAAGTCGACGAAGAACTCTGTAGGGTAAGGCAGGTCCTAGTCAACAACGGCTTCTCCAATGGTTTCGTGGAAGACATCATAAGAAGGAAAGTAAAACGCCATGCAACCTCTGAAGAGACAACTAACACAACACTTATACCCCCTATTAGACTATTTTACAGGAACTTCTTTTCCACAGCCCATAAAACGGAGGAAAGGGTCCTGAAAGATATTGTCAGTAGAAACGTTATCCCTACAGACAAAAATCAGAAGATACAACTGACGATTTACTATAAAACCAGAAAAACGGCCAGCCTACTCATGAGAAACTCTCCAGACACAAAGCAGAACGCTTTAAAAGAGACGAACGTCGTCTATGCCTTCAAATGCCCTCTTGGGAACTGTAAGCCTCAAAAAACCCAGTATATAGGCAAGACAACAACATCTCTTTCCAGGCGTTTAACGATGCATAAGCAACAGGGGTCCATTAAGGAACATATAATCTCTTCCCACAAACAAACCATCACCAGAGAAATCCTAGCAAACAACACAGAAATCATCGATAGATACAGCGATAGCAGACGGCTGGACGTCTGCGAGGCACTACACATCAAGAAGTCAACACCAGCAATCAACAGCCAATTAATGCACAACTATATTCTACCCACTTCAAGACTCCGCTCCAATATAGAAGCATCAAGAAATAGGGACCAATAGGCTTTCTATAATTACTTCCATTCAATACCCATTGTTTCGTGTTCTGTCTTGTGTTTGAATGTAATACCCATTCAATACCCATTGTTTCGTGTTCGAATTTAATACCCATTGAATACCCATTGTTGAAAGTTCGTTTTTCACCTCATCCACCTCACCCAAATGTAGATATAAACCTCGAAGATGTGTAAGCTCTATTCAGTTTCAGTTGTGTGTTTGTAAACTAAAGTCTTTGAAAATGTAATAAGTTTTACGAAACGCGCTCAAGTGTCACGTCAGACTAGAAATAAAAATGAATTTTGGAGAATTGATCTTTGAATTACCATCAACAGTGAAAAGAAATGTAAGAAAGATAGAGAAAATTCGTGTTAGAATTATTAATCTTACTTTTTCGGTCATATTTAATAATATATGTCTACAGGAAAGACTGCTACCAAAATATACTAATATATATATATATATATATATATATATATATATATATATATATATATATATATATATATATATATATATAAATATATATATATCTATATATATATATATATATATATATATATATAAATATATATATATATATATATATATATATATATATATATATATATATATATATATATATATATATATTTGTTGCATATATATATATGCAAACAAGCCTGAAACGTCCCCAGGACTATATGTGACTGAAAAGTCACACCCCAGAAGTGACTCGAAACCATACATCCAGGAGCAACGCAACTGGTATCTACAGGACGCCTTAATCTGCTTGACCATCCCGGACATAAGGAAGTGATAGCTGAAGCTATTTGAACTACTTTTGTGATAGTGAAGCGGATTAAGGCGTCCTGTAGATACCAGTTGCGTTTCTCCAGGCTGTATGTGTTCAAGTCTCTTCTGGGGTGTGAGTTTTCAGTCGCATATAGTCCTGAGGATCATTCAGGCTTGTTCGCATTTGTGTTCATCACTTGTGCCCCAAAGAATGAGGTGATTTGATAAAATGCTATGCCCAAGATTACCATCCGAGTGCCGGTGGGGAAGTGGTTCAAATAGGTTTGGGTATCACTTCCTTATGTCCGGTCGTGATGGTCAAGCGGATTAAGGCGTCCTGTAGATACCACTTGCGTTGCTCCTGACAGAATGGGTTCGAGTCACTTCTGGGGTGTGAGTTTTCAGTCACATATATTCCTGGGGACCATTCAGGCTTGTTTGCATATATATATATATATATATATATATATATATATATATATATATATATATATATATATATATATATATATATATATATATATATATATATATATATATATATATATATATATATATATATATATATATATATATATATATATATATATATATATATATATATATATATATATATATATATATATATATATATATATATATATATTAGTATATTTTGGTAGCAGTCTTTCCTGTAGACATATATTATTAAATATGACCGAAAAACTAAGATTAATAATTCTAACACGAATTTTCTCAATCTTTCGTACATTACGCTTCACTGTTGGAGGTAAATCAAAAATCAATTCTCCAAAATTCATTTTTATTTCTAGTCTGACGCGACACGGGCGCGTTTCGTAAAACTTATTACATTTTCAAAGACTTTAGTTCACAAATACACAACTGAATAGAACTTACGTATCTCCGATTTTATATCTACATTTGAGTGAGGTGGAAGGGGTGATGTGGCATTAACACAAGACAGAACAAAATGTGGTATTAATAGGGTATTAATTTCATCAACATGAAATGAAATTAATATCCTATTAATACCACATAGGTTACATCATAGGCATCATAGGTTACATTTTCTGTATTTTTCCGTATGAATTACTTTAGTTTCTCCTAATATTATTAATTATGTAATATATATGTTTGCATATATAAAAATAATTTGGTTCTTTTTACTCTATACATAAAAATTCCAACCCATTCTCGCACTTGCTTATAGTCAATATGGGCTTATTTAATAAGTGCATATGTGACATACTAATTGATTGTGAATATTTTAGTTTACCTTGAAATGATTCATAGAAAACACCGACCTCACCTAACCTTCTTAGTATGTTAAGATAAGCATCTTATTGCTTCTTAATTACAATTATTACTTAACCTATACCGTTGATAGGTTAAGTAATAATTGTAAATATGAAGCAATAAGATGCTTATCTTAACATACTAAGAAGGTTATGTGAGGTCGGTGTTTTCTATGAAGCTTTTCAAGGTAAACTAAAATATTCACAATCAATTAGTATGTCACATATGCACTTTTTAAATAAGCCAATATTGACTAAAGCAAGTGCGAGAACGGGTTGGAAAATTTAATGATTTCAGTGTTGCCCTTCTTACAATCCCTTGTATAGTTGTTAAGCACTTATAGGTCAGCCGCCTTCTGGTACTCCCAGTTAATAGTCGTGAGTCGTAGTTGATTTTGTTCTTTGTTTACGTTCTTTGTGACTAGGGGTCGGATGAGCCTAGTCGTATTATTAACTTATTAGCATGTGTCTTGAAAGTCAGTCTCTCAGCGTTAAAGTCATTCAGTTAGTCTGTTAGCCAGCCAGTCAGTCAGTCAGTTGACGAAGGGAGAAGATACAAACTTAAAACGACTCATACTTCATTCCGTTCTCTCGAGAGATCACAACATCACTCATATTATGTACCAAATTGCATGATAATATAACCTATGGACTCAGTAACAAAAAACGGGACGTCACGTGAATATTGCGGGCTGTTATGATTTCTAGTGCAACTTATTTTGACGTTGAGGATTTTTACGTAAAAAATCGGTATGTTATGCGAGAAGTCAAGCTGAAGAGTCACTTCAACCTGGAAGAAATTTGGAAATAAAAAAACATATGCGGAGCAAGTCCCCAGACCTTGAAGTGTTGCTCCACGGACTCCCATTATGATGTGTTGCTCCATGGACTACCATTATGATGTGTTGCTCCACGGACTCCCATTATGATGTGTTGCTCCATGGACTACCATTATGAAGTGTTGCTCCACGGACTCCCATTATGATGTGTTGCTCCATGGACTACCATTATAAAGTGTTGCTCCATGGACTACCATTATGATGTGTTGCTCCATGGACTACCATTATGAAGTGTTGCTCCATGGACTCCCATTATGATGTGTTGCTCCATGGACTACCATTATGAAGTGTTGCTCCATGGACTCCCATTATGATGTGTTGCTCCATGGACTACCATTATGAAGTGTTGCTCCATGGACTACCATTATGATGTGTTGCTCCATGGATTACCATTATGAAGTGTTGCTCCTCGGACTACCATTATGAAGTGTTGCTCCTCGGACTACCATTATGAACTGTTGCTCCACGGACTACCATTATGAAGTGGATTACTGTAATCTTTTTTTTCCATCAGTTTAATAAATCCTTAGGGTTAAGTGTCCTACCAAAATTGCGGTGACACACGAATATAGTCTTATAATTTGTGATGGGTAATAGATCACTTGCATCAAGGTATCATCCAGTTAGTCTAACTGCATTTGTTGGAAAAGTAATTGAAGCGATAGTCGCAAATACCATTTGTAAACATTTTAAAAATCCTCAATAATAAAAGACTCGCAGAATGACTTTACACAAGAATGATCATATCATTCTTTTCAAACACATTTGAGGCAAGTGGGTGTAAAAGAGATAATAATATGCATATTGACTACAATAATGTTTTATGCGTGTCCATACAATAGTAACAAAGGGGAAGGTACTTGGTATTAAAGGTGACATTTTAAACAGAATCAGGAAACGGTTATTACGTAATTACAAAGAAAACATAATTAGTAGTAATAGATTATATTTAAGAGAGGAACAGTCGGATGAGGAGTGTCTCGCGGACATTTCCGGGTAACTTTATTGGTCATCTTAAATAAATTAAACGATTGCCACAGAAATGCGGAGAGTAATAACCTCAGACGAAGACTCTGGCGTGATGAAGGTGTCATCATGCACGCCACACTTGGTGTCATCATGCATGCCACACGTGGTGTCATCATGCATGCCACACGTGGTGTCATCATGCATGCCACACCTGGTGTCATCATGCATGACACACCTGGTGTCATCATGCATGTCACACCTGGTGTCATCATGCATGCCACACTTGGTGTAATCATGCATGCCACACCTGGTGTCATCATGCATGCCACACCTGGTGTCATCATGCATGCCGCACTTGGTCATCATGCATGCCATACCTGGTGTCATCATGCATGCCACACGTGGTGTCATCATGCATGCCACACGTGGTGTCATCATGCATGCCACTCGTGGTGTCATCATGCATGACACACCTGATGTCATCATGCATGCCACACCTGGTGTCATCATGCATGCCACACGTGGTGTCATCATGAATGACACACGTGGTGTCATCATGCATGCCACACCTGGTGTCATCATGCATGCCACACGTGGTCATCATGCATGCCACACGTGGTGTCATCATGAATGACACACGTGGTGTCATCATGCATGCCACACCTGGTGTCATCATGCAAGCCACACGTGGTCATCATGAATGACACACGTGGTGTCATCATGCATAACACACCTGGTGTCATCATGCATGCCACACGTGGTGTCATCATGCATGCTACACGGGGTCATCATGAATGACACACGTGGTGTCATCATGCATGCCACACCTGGTGTCATCATGCATGCCACACGTGGTGTCATCATGAATGCCACACGTGGTGTCATCATGCATGACACACCTGGTGTCATCATGCATGCCACACCTGGTGTCATCATGCATGCCACACGTGGTGTCATCATGAAAGACACACTTGGTGTCATCATGCATGCCACACTTGGTCATCATGCATGCCACACTTGGTGTCATCATGCATGACACACTTGGTCATCATGCATGCCACACTTGGTGTCATCATGCATGACACACCTGGTGTCATCATGCATGACACACTTGGTGTCATCATGCATGCCACACGTGGTGTCATCATGCATGACACACCTGGTGTCATCATGCATGCCACACTTGGTGTCATCATGCATGCCACACTTGGTGTCATCATGCATGCCACACGTGGTGTCATCATGCATGCCACACTTGGTGTCATCATGCATGCCACACTTGGTCATCATGCATGCCACACGTGGTGTCATCATGCATGCCACACGTGGTGTCATCATGCATGCCACACTTGGTCATCATGCATGCCACACTTGGTCATCATGCATGCCACACGTGGTGTCATCATGCATGCCACACTTGGTCATCATGCATGCCACACTTGGTGTCATCATGCATGCCACACTTGGTGTCATCATGCATGCCACACTTGGTGTCATCATGCATGCCACACGTGGTGTCATCATGCATGCCACACTTGGTCATCATGCATGCCACACTTGGTGTCATCATGCATGACACACCTGGTGTCATCATGCATGCCACACTTGGTGTCATCATGCATGCCACACTTG
Organism: Procambarus clarkii; assembly: GCF_040958095.1. Taxonomy (NCBI): domain Eukaryota; kingdom Metazoa; phylum Arthropoda; class Malacostraca; order Decapoda; family Cambaridae; genus Procambarus; species Procambarus clarkii. The sequence goes on along the minus strand of NC_091185.1, from coordinate 38,749,539 downwards.
GTGTCATCATGCATGCCACACTTGGTCATCATGCATGCCACACTTGGTCATCATGCATGCCACACTTGGTGTCATCATGCATGCCACACTTGGTGTCATCATGCATGCCACACTTGGTGTCATCAGCATGCCACACGTGGTGTCATCATGCATGCCACACTTGGTGTCATCATGCATGCCACACTTGGTCATCATGCATGCCACACGTGGTGTCATCATGCATGCCACACTTGGTGTCATCATGCATGCCACACTTGGTCATCATGCATGCCACACTTGGTCATCATGCATGCCACACTTGGTCATCATGCATGCCACACTTAGTCATCATGCATGCCACACGTGGTGTCATCAGCATGCCACACGTGGTGTCATCAGCATGCCACACGTGGTGTCATCAGCATGCCACACGTGGTGTCATCAGCATGCCACACCTGGTGTCATCAGCATGCCACACGTGGTGTCATCATGCATGCCACACGTGGTGTCATCATGCATGCCACACGTGGTGTCATCAGCATGCCACACGTGGTGTCATCAGCATGCCACACGTGGTGTCATCAGCATGCCACATGTGGTGTCATCAGCATGCCACACGTGGTGTCATCAGCATGCAACACGTGGTGTCATCAGCATGCCACACGTGGTGTCATCAGCATGCCACATGTGGTGTCATCAGCATGCCACACGTGGTGTCATCAGCATGCCACACGTGGTGTCATCAGCATGCCACACGTGTTGTCATCATGCATGCCACACCTGGTGTCATCATGCACCCCATTTACGATATTGCTTTCAGGAATTCTCAGGGGAATTAACAGGTTAGACAAGGATGAGTACTGAGCAATTACTGACATGCTGAGTACCACAGGGACATTAGAAAGAACTTTTTCAGTGTCAGAGTAGTTAGTAAATGGAATGATTTAGGAAGTAATGTGGTGGAGGCTGACTCCATACACAGTTTCAAATGTAGATATGACAGAGCCCAAAAGGCTCAGAAATCCGTACACCATTGACGGTTGAGAGGCGGGACCAAAGAGCCGAAGCTCAAACCCTACAAGGACAACTAGGCAGTACAACTAGGTAAATACATTGTCTGTAGTCGAGTGGATGAAAGTGTAATCGCTAAATAATGTTAATGATTAACATATACATGTAGTTTGAAACATATTCAAGATAGTTACTTTTTATTTGCCTCGTAAACTATAGCAACTAACATACAAAACAAGAAATTAACTGCAACACTTTTATAGGAAATATCAGCATCGATTCATGCCTGAGACTCAGAGTCTTGGGAGCAAGAGATAGCTGAGCTTATACAATTTCTTTCTCAGCAGGATGAGTGCTGATTCTTTAGGGAAATATAAGTAACTTAACTGCTTCCAGAGGATTAGCAGGAAGAAGGAGGTGGGCAACTTCCCCACAACCACACAGCGGCTGGGGAGTTGTGCCGCTCCTATTTTCTTATGAGCGGCTACTTGCAACGAGATAAGTTTTGTTGCATCAAAGTGGGCAAATAATTTACTGAAGTTTACGTCATTGGAAAGATTTAGTATATATTTGTAATTCTTATTTTCTTCATAATGCCAGTGGGCATGTATGGTCATACATGGAAACAACATTTTCTAGACGTAGATTCCTGCACTTAAAACTAATGTTATGTATAAGCAGAACGTCAGTAACAACACTGTTACTGACGTTCTGCTTATACATGACTAGACACAGAGACAGAGACACAGAGACAGAGACAAAGACACACAGACAGAGACAGACAGAGACAGAGACACAGACAGAAACAGAGACAGAGAGAGACAGAGACAGACAGAGACAGAGACAGAGACAGAGACAGAGACAGAGACAGAGAGAGAGCGAGAACGAGAGAGAGAAAGAGAGGAGAGGGCGAGTAAATATCCAGAAAATCTTTAGTCTAAAAAGTCTCATGATACTCCTATCCAATATCGCTGTAACACTAGCAAGAAAAAGAAGACCAGCACAGGCAGCGTTACCAGATGGGGTGAGAGGCAGCCGAGAATCACAAGGCCAATCTTAATGTACTTCCGTAGGGAGAAGAAAGACGCTCTCTCTTCCCTTATCTGGAAGGATTCATGTGACACTATCTAAATGGCTTTTGTCGCCATATGGCCTACCAGAGAGGAATATAAGGTTTTTTTTGTCTTGTAACCTAAGGAAGAGGGAACTGAACATTTTATACTCATAAAAAAATTAGTAATCAGTCTCTCTCGTCCACCCATTCTCACATATCTCCTCTATCCTCCCCAACACATCTCCCCATACTCCCCAACACATCTCCCCATACTCCCCAACACACCTACCTATTCTCCCCATACTCCCCAACACATCTCCCCATACTCCCCAAAACATCTCCCCATACTCCCAACACATCTCCCATACTCCCCAACACATCTCCCATACTCCCCAACACATCTCCCATACTCCCCAACACATCTCCCCATACTCCCCCAACACATCTCCCATACTCCCCAACACATCTCCCCATACTCCCCAACACATCTCTCCATACTCCCCAACACATCTCCCATACTCCCCAACACATCTCCCCATACTCCCCAACACATCTCCCATACTCCCCAACACATCTCCCCATACTCCCCAACACATCTCCCATACTCCCCAACACATCTCCCATACTCCCCAACACATCTCCCCATACTCCCCAACACATCTCCCCATACTCCCCAACACATCTCCCATACTCCCCAACACATCTTCCCATACTCCTTAACACATCTCCCCATACTCCCCAACACATCTCCCATACTCCCCAACACATCTCCCCACACTCCCCAACACATCTCCCATACTCCCCAACACATCTCCCCATACTCCCCAACACATCTCCCATACTCCCCAACACATCTTCCCATACTCCTTAACACATCTCCCCATACTCCCCAACACATCTCCCATACTCCCCAACACATCTCCCCATACTCCCCAACACATCTCCCCATACTCCCCAACACATCTCCCCATACTCCCCAGCACATCTCTCCATCCATCCTTCACTCAGCCCTGCTCATCCTCTCCCCACACATCGCTGCACGTAGCGTAATAACTCAGCAAGTGGCCGTAATGTTGGCCATAATACACCTGGGAGACTGACGCACCTGGCAGCCTTCTCAACTCTCCGGCGTCCTCGTATACAACATGAGTCCTTTTGGTCAAAGCGAAAACATGCATTTTCTTAAATAATATTTTGTAAAATGTCCTGTACTGACTGACTTGCGACCCTCTGAGTTAAGATGCACCGAATGTAAATACGGATGGAATATTAGAAAGCTCGATATATTTGGCCTGTACCTAGATAAACGATGTAATGCAACAGCAATGTAATATATGGAGTAATATAATTGTTACTTGATCATATAAAAGCACTGTAATCATCTGAGTGCTCAGTAATTTATGACACCAAAAACGTTTTGTTCGCTGTTACATGACGAGTCAGTTCAATCAGGTTATTGTGTCGGCAACCTGTCAGCCTCTAGACAGTACAAAGTCACACCTCAGAGGTGGTAATGTTGACATTTTGGGAAGGGGTCAGGTGTGTAGGAGACTTCCGGGACCAGTATTAAGCTGATAATTACAGACGGTTGCTTGTGTCTTTCCATCAAACCTGTGTTGGTGTGATGGAAGGCGAGCTTTGGCTCTTTGCTTCCCGCTTATAATACCTAAACATTTTCACATTCAAGCATATAAAAGATCCTCGCTCTACAAGAGAATAGAATTCGGAGGCCAGACATTACACAGATCTGTCCAGGCAGGCAGGGAGGCTTGGCAGACACCCCCCCCCCCATCTCTTAACTAACTTATACTCAGAAACCTTGGATGAGTTTGGTAGTGAGGTGATGTACTTTGTGTTCCTAAATTATATGTTATGCAATTTCAGAGGCAGTCAGCCGTATTGGTCTCTTTCTTATGCAGCGACTCTGTTCTTAATTAGTATTGATATGTTAAAGTTAAGGTAAATAATTGTCAATCCATATTCTTGAACCATCATGAATATATATGATAATAAAGTAATAATCTCTTAAGTTGTTTCTAATTTTCATTAAATATGGCACCCTAAAATCTTAGATTTATTCCTTAATTCAAATTGTTTGAAAAATAGAGTGAAGGAAGTAAAGATTACCACTTGCAGTTATCACACTTCTCTTCACTTGGATAACACTTGGATAACAACAGTTGGAAAGAAAGAAATCCATTTTTGTCATTAATTATTAAATGTTGGAGGCAGCTTCTACCTCTCTTTCTCTTGTACCGTACTTTTTGTGCTGTTTTTACTTCATTCTATTTTTCATCTATGTACTTTTCCTTTCACTAACTCCCTCCTCCTTCCCTTCTACCTCAGCATTCCTCCTTCTATACTGTTCTTCCTCTTCCTTTTCTCTCCAGCTCTGACCTTCTATAATGTTTATTAACTTAATTCACAATTAGATAGTAGAATTTGGTACTATTTATGCACTATATAGTCTGAAAAATTCCAGCTAAAAACTAAATTAAATACTCCTAGACTTAGTATAGCAAATATATGTACTATATTAGGACTTAGCGTGTCCTAATATAGGACACGCTAAGTCCTAATATAGACCTAGGAAGGTTAGGTTAGTTTAGGTTTTCTTAAATTTTAGGCAACTTAAATACAGAAACTCTTCCGGTTTGTCTAAATGCAATTGTACCAATTTTTACTTTTTAATTGCCTTTTACGTCAGTGTATTGACACTGCTCCTCATCGTTACTCAAAGTATGAGTTGTCATCCACACTTCCGTGGAATTAAACATTCCATTCACTTATGTCGGAAAATCCGACACCATATAATAATATCATACAGACAGATAATAGCTGTGTTGTATAAACAAGTTACCCATAGAAAATGTAAACTGTAGTGGAATTACCGTCTATAGAAAACGGGATATCATCACCACATACTATTATAAATTCACGAGCTATTCTGCTGGGAATTATTCTTAAATACATTAGTCTTTGGACTTTACCATCATAAAAACATCTCATATAAATTAACTTAATTATCAATATTAAAGTACAGTAAATGTGACCCTTCTATTACTTACTGTCATCTGGACAATGTAAGCCAGGCGTCAGTGAGGAAGGAGGGGCAGCCATTGTTGGACTGAGACCAGAGGCTCACGGGAGCAAATACGGCTCCTGTTAATTTTACTTGGACGAAGTGTTATGGAAACCAAAGGTGTACCATCATCAACAAGCTGTCAACAAAATCAAGTTAAGTGTTCTACCGAAACCTGTTTATCTTTCATTTATGGCCATTAATGTCAGTGGATATAGGGTGGACCGGTTAGAGCATGTACAGTGTTTTCTCTGATATAGCTTGTCATATACTAGGATTCTGGCTTCACAGCTAGCGCCCTTTTGACAGGTCAAGACGAGGAAGCATGCTTTGTGCATCAGTTACCAGGGTGATGGAAGCTACCTCAAAGAGGGAAAATGCGGTGTCTACATCCTGGTTATACCTGGTGGACTAAGGCCTGCTGTACAAATAAGATAAGGAACCTCTTCAATGTTTAATAATGTGTAGTTAATACTGTAGTTTGATTGGCTGCATATATATAAATTAAATTAATATAAACCCTCCTAATGTGTAGAGGATCGATTTGTGAGATTATGAGATTATTGCAGAAATACAGTCCACTTATCATTATACAAATTGCTATCGAAGTATATAAATTAACATAAATATAAATTCATATAAATTAAATAAATATAAATCTCACAGGTCGGTTCCCACATTATTTGGACCTTCAGAACCGGATTATTTGGTCCTTTGAACCCATATTTGGTCATCTTAGTACCGGATGAACCAGTTAACCAGTGGATTCATTAAATATACTAGTGCAGTGTGATTTAAACAAAGTCAGCAGTCAAAGACGGCGGCGTTGCCTCGTGGGACCTCAGGAGCCCCCCTCAACTGAGTTCAGCCTCATCAGTGGTTTCATGCACACCCACAGATTTGGTGGTGTGTTATTATGTGAGATGACAGCGCTAATATAGAAGCCAGCCAAATTAGTGGCTGGGGTCTTCGTGAGATTGTTCACGGATTTCGTGGTGTTAAATTTCGCGAGAGATTATCTACGAATTTTGTGGACTTTATTTCGCGAGGTCACTAATAATATTTAATACTTCTTGATAATATTAGAAGTTTTATAGAGGCTAATTAAGAGGCTATTATCAATAATTGTGTATATTATTTCTCCAAAATAGAGAATTATTTAATATATATTGCACTAGTGATCACAGTAAAATATTTACTAATTGCCAACCCACAACAGGGTAGGATATTATCATTGACTAGTTGAACTATTATCGTTCATCCTAGTCCCATTATTACCATAGTCAGTTGTACTATATTGAACAACCTAACACCATTAATAAATGGACCAGACCCTATTTTGGGTGTAATTTTTATCAACTCGAATTGAGTTGTATATATAATAATTTACTTATGATCATTACACCTTTGAGTGATTAATTAGTGTCCCTACCATCCTAGGGTGATATAGAAGAGCTAACCTAAAGGTACTTCCAGTGACACTGGTTTATCACTCAAATCATTAGTGTGTATGATTGTATATATATAATGTGTATTAATTTTAAGTGCTAACCTCTAGAAGAGGTAGGATTATTGCCTAGTGAGTGCAAAATTTTACCCTAGGCTACCATCAGTGTTTGTTCAGTATTATGAGCGACACAAGTACAAGTCCCACAAGGCTTTACCAACTAGCCAGTATAGATAATGCAGGGAGAATGAAAAGAACCCTTGCAGGTCTTAAAGGCCACTTAACAAGACAGATCAAGAAATGTGAAGATTTGTCACAACAATCTCAAGTTGATTATGCTGACCTGGAAAGCTATTATCAAGCAGCTGCAGGTAAATTTGAGCAAATCAAATGTCAAATAGCAACATATGTGGCTGAACTTGCCAACACCAATTTATCAGAAACAGAAATAGACGACATTATGGTTGATCTTGCGAATTATGAAGATCACACTCAGGCCACGTTACAGCCTTATGTCAAATTAATTGCCCAGAACAAGGCAACAGCAACAACAACAACAGTTGCATCTAATACGAGTCAAGCAGAAGCTCGACTCCCTCCAATTAATTTACCCACTTTCTCAGGAAAAGATGAGGAAGATTGGGACGAATTTTGGAACAAATTCGTTGACCTTGTAGACTCAAAACAATCTTTACCAAAGAGTAGTAAATTCTCTTATTTGCAACGCCAATTATCAGGTGAGGCTAAAACAGTAGTATCCCATCTGAGATTAACTAATGACAGCTATGATCTGGCAGTAAAACTCCTCAAGGATAATTATGCTGATCCAGAAGTAAGAACATCACATTTAGTTCATGAGCTGTTGCATTTACCCCCACCGGAGGCTTCAGCTGATTCACTCCAAGTCTTCAAGCTGGAGGTAGAATCATTGATCAATGCGCTCAGCCTGACAGCAGATACAAACGGGGCTGAGTGGGTCTTGAAAATAATTGTCCAGGAGAAAATACCTAGGGACATATTGAGACAAATGAGTGCTCATTACAATAAAAGTATCTTATCCGTGAATGAAATATCTGAGGGTTTAAAGTCAGTAGTTCATCAATTACGAACACATGACAAATTAAAACCACCAAGTAAACCCTCAGAAACTAATAGTAGTAAACCACAGATTACCAAAATTACTCCAAATCAATCTAGACAATATAATTCAACATCAAAGTGGAACAGTAGCAGTGTGGGCGTATATGCAGTGGGACCCTCCAAGCCTATAGTTACTGTGTCACCCAAGAACGTGACACCAAAGGGTACTGGAAGCTATGGAACATGTTTGTTCTGCAATGAGAAACATTCAATGTACCACTGCCCTAATTTTCCTGACAGTGACGCCCGTGTTGAGCGACTCAAAGATTTGCAACATTGCACGAGGTGCCTCAGGAAACATAACATCAACGACTGTGATACCCAATTACACACCTGTAATAGGTGTAAAAAAGGTCAGCACCATGCAGCATTGTGCAGAGACACCAAAACAACGTCTCCAAACCCCAAGGTGGAAGATAGCATTCCCACCACAGTACAGTACTGCAAGGTGCAACAAACAAAGAGTGTCCAATCGGCGAAGTCTAAAGGTAATACGACTTTGCCTACTGCCCAAATTACCATCCTGAATAAGAGGGCCAAGGTCCATACCCGTGGGTTGTTTGACCAAGGATCCCAGAGAACATTTGTCACAAAAAAGTTGGCAGATGAACTACAATTAAGGCCTGTAGCCCAGACTTCATTCAACATCTCAGGGTTTGTAACAGATGCAGGACCTCAAGTCTACCAGGTGGTACAACCATCAGTACGTTTAGGCAGGTACGTCTGTAGAGTACAAGCCATTGTGGTGGACAAAATACCAGTAGACCTACAAGTTCAAGGTCTGAGAGCAACAGCCAAATTCCTGAGAAATAGAGGAATAAAATTGGCAGTTAATATTAAGTCTGATCACCTCACCGACTTCGGTCTCCTTGTAGGGACAGACTATTGCCATCGATTCATCGGTAACCCTAGTAAATATCAGGGCATAACCATGTTAAACTGTGCGGGAGGTAAATTACTCTCAGGCCCAGTATCAAGCCTGAGGAGACCTATGACTGCAGATAAACAATACCAATAGAAATCTAAATTTGTCAGCTGATTACATTTCTCCAGTAGCATTATACTAAGGAGATTACAGCTGACTATAGCAACAGAGGTTGATGTTAGTATCATCATTTAAAGCTGGAGATGAGTTCATGAGGCCTCAGTGGCAAATCAGTGAACAGTAGCCTAAACCAGCTACAAGTCACTGCGACTAATGTCACTGAACCCACTGCAGTCTCAGAACCATACTTTACTATAATGATGAGCTATTCAATCTTCTGAATCAATTAACTAAATTAAACCCCAATAAATCTGATGACTGATTTGATACATTTATTATTTAATCAAGATGTATTCCATGGGCCTCAGTGTTTATATATCAGTGACCAGTTACCTGAAGAAACTTCAAGTTATATCTAATGTCACTGATCTCACTGCAGTCCCTGAATCATACTTGACTGTAGTACTTGATCACATCCAGTCTTCTGGGTTAAATAATATGTAATTAGGCTTGAATATTAGCCTTTCAAGAGTTGACAGGGAAATGAATTCGCATTAGACTTCTAACCCCTGCAACTCTAGTACGGGACATCCGTCCTGTACGAACAGACGCACAAATGTGTGATTACTAACTACTAACATCAAATTAATCTAATAATTCGAAGGAGGAGTATCGGTGTTCGTCTGTTCTAAATAGGACTTCGGCCCCTGGGGAATTATGTCGGAAAATCCGACACCATATAATAATATCATACAGACAGATAATAGCTGTGTTGTATAAACAAGTTACCAATAGAAAATGTAAACTGTAGTGGAATTACTGTCTATAGAAAACGGGATATCATCACCACATACTATTATAAATTCACCAGCTATTCTGCTGGGAATTATTCTTAAATACATTAATCTTTGGGCTTTACTATCATAAAAACATCTCATATAAATTAACTTAATTATCAATATTAAAGTAGAGTAAAAGTGACCCTTCTATCACTTACTGTCATCTGGACAATGTTAGCCAGGCGTCAGTGAGGAAGGAGGGGCAGCCATTGTTGGACTGAGACCAGAGGCTCACGGGAGCAAATACGGCTCCTGTTAATTTTACTTGGACGAAGTGTCATGGAAACCAAAGGTGTACCATCATCAACACGCTGTCAACAAAATCAAGTTAAGTGTTCAACCGAAACCCGTTTATCTTTCATTTATGGCCATTAATGTCAGTGGATATAGGGTGGGCCGGTTAGAGCATGAGATAGCCTCAAACTAAAGGTAATTAAGCCAGGTCTTCATGGTTCCATGTACAGTGTTTTCTCTGATATAGCTTGTCATATACTAGGATTCTGGCTTCACAGCTAGCGCCCTTTTGACAGGTCAAGATGAGGAAGCATGCTTTGTGCATCAGTTACCAGGGTGATGGAAGCTACCTCAAAGAGGGAAAATGTGGTGTCTACATCCTGGTTATACCTGGTGGACTAAGGCCTGCTGTACAAATAAGATAAGGAACCTCTTCAATGTTTAATAATGTGTAGTTAATACTGTAGTTTGATTGGCTGCATATATATAAATTAAATTAATATAAACCCTCCTAATGTGTAGAGGATCGATTTGTGAGATTATGATATTATTGCAGAAATACAGTCCACTTATCATTATACAAATTGCTATCGAAGTATATAAATTAACGTAAATATAAATTCATATAAATTAAATAAATATAAATCTCACAGGTCGGTTCCCACAACTTGGGCTCTAGGAGACTCGAACCGTGGACCCCACGCAGGTGAGGCGGAAGCTCTATCCACCGAGTTATTGAGTACTCCTAAAAAGGAATGTTTCCAGAAGCAAACTTTCTTTCTATACGTTTATGGAAACTTTCCTAATTAAGACTACTTAATAGCTCGGTCGATAGAGCTTCGGCCTCACGTGTGTGGAGTCCACGGTTCGAGTCTCCTAGTGCCCCGCTGAATGAAATTACTCTAAGTATTACCTAAACAGGAAGATTGGCTGGAATTTAAATATATGTATATACACATATGTTAATATAAATAAACAGAAGGTGTACCAGGCGGCGCCCGGGCCTGTCTATATGTCTCTCTCCCCTTCTTCCCGCCCCTCTTCCCCTTCTCTCATCTCTCCCACTGTCCCCTTTCTTTTTCTTCCCTTTATTTCCCCCTCTGTCCACCCTCTCTTGAGAACTCAAGAATCACCTGTATTATATGTATGAATTCTTGCCGCTAACCCTGTCTATGTAGGACAGAGGGAAATGTATAAGTTGTGTGTGTGTTGGTGTGCACAGTAAGAGCCCCTGCATTACCTGTTACATAGAAACACAACCAATGAAACAGAAGTGTTAGCAATAAAACAATTAATGTTAGTCTTCAGCTATATTCTTACTCCTGTTATGCCACATTTCCCAATATTATGGAACAGAACATTAATTCAATGAAACGTGTTTACGGAGGAGAAGACAAAATTAAGCCCAATAATAAGTACCTTCCGTATGAAGAGAATTTGAGAGAGAACTTGCAATCTCTGTGGTGTAGTGGTTAAGACGCTCGCCTGGGGATTCGCGAGCGCTTTGTCCTGGGTTCGTATCCTGGCCGGGAAGTATTTACTGGGAGCAAATCCTTAACTGTAGCCTCTGTTTAACTCAACAGTAAAATGGATACTTGGTTGTTAAACGATTTTTCGCTGGATCGTATTTCAGAGAACATAGGATTAAAGACTTACTCGAAACGTTACACGTACTAGTGGCTGTACAAGAATGTAAGAACATTTGTATATATAAATAAATATATGAATACAAACTTGAACAAGTTTAATTTAGAATTTTCAGAAAGGCGAAGAGTTTTTGGGAGCATGGATGAAGTTCACAAGTGTATTAAAGGGGCATAACAAAGGGGATTAATAAGGTAGTAAATATATCAACGTAAAACAGAACACTAAACAATAGCTATAAATTGTCAAAGTTTCGATTTAGGTGAAACCTGGGTAAATACTGGATTAGATGCAGGGATCATACGGTAATGCCGGGGATCCTGGTAATGGACGGTATCCCACGTCTATTACCAGGATAAAAGACCCGGGTTCACTTGATCATCTCAAGCGTAGTTAAAACCAATCCCGCGTCAGTGACCATCCTGTGTCTGTGCTACGTGAATTTATCAGTACACCTAGTAGCTCTCTCTCTCTCCCTCTCTCTCTCTCTCTCTCTCTCTCTCTCTCTCTCTCTCTCTCTCTCTCTCTCTCTCTCTCTCTCTCTCTCTCTCTCTCTCTCTCTCTCTCTCTTTCTCTCTCTCTCTCTCTCTCTCTCTCTCTCTCTCTCTCTCTCTCTCTCTCTCTCTCTCTCTCTCTCTCTCTCTCTCTCTCTCTCTCTCTCTCTCTCTCTCTCTCTCTCTGTTTTTTATTTATTAATATATTTTTTCACATGGAATTGTCAGCAAAATTCAGAGATGCGTCTCTCTTTGGTCTCGAGCAAGCTGACAGTAATTTAAAGTTATCACTTTGTATGCAAATAACGTCGGGAATCGGTTGCCAACAGATTATATGTATATGTTTCTCTATTTTTCTAGCTCTGTCGTTGTTTACTTGCTCACTTTATTTCTTACTATTTGTATGTGTATCTGTACTAATTTTGTTTTGATACGTATAGCTATATCTGAATATCTATCTCTCTGTCTTTACTGATCTGAAACTACAAAGTAATCCTCACAAGGAACATCAGAGACCGAAACATCAGAGACCGAACTAAAGTCACTCCACATGTTACTTGCAAGAAATAAAAGTGCTGTAGCGAGGAGAGTAAGAAGCAAGCTGGAGGGAGGACAACTGAGGCCTGTCCATGTAAAATAGTTTCGTAAATAATTTTGTTTTCCTAATTATTCATGAAGTATGAAGTGTTAACTTGGATGTGCCAAACAATTAACATGTCTTCATTTGCCAGTAATACATTCATGAGAGTTGAGTAATAGAATAATTCTCTATTTCATAGAGAATTTCATAGGTAATTCATAGAGTACAAGGGGTGAGGAGACATTATACGAGGCAAATAGATATTATATTGAGTTAGTATACATTATACTGGGTGAGGAGACATTATGAGGGGTAAAAATATTAAGATATCTGTGTCCCATCATAATATTTCTCAGCTTGTTTTGCGATTCATACTCACCCACACCCAGCATGAAGGACTGCCAGGGGGGGTACAAAGGGAGTACAACCACGGCTGACCATGGAAGTATAGTCACGGCTAACACATGTGGAATTTAGCCACGGTTGACACAGGGAGTATACCAACGGCTGACACAGGGAGCAGAGTCTCGGCTGACTTAGCAAGTATAGTCAAGGCAGACTCATAGGGAGTATAGTCACGGCTGACAGGGTACACAGGGAGTATAACAACGGCTGACAGGGTACACAGGAAGTATAACCACGGCTGACCATGGAAGTATTGTCACGGCTGACACAGGGAGTATAGCCACGGCTGACCAAGGAAGTATATTCACGGCTGACACAGGGAGTATAGCCACGGCTGACACAGGGAGTATACCAACGGCTGACACAGAGAGTATAGCCACGGCTGACACAGGGAGCATAGTTACGGCTGACACTGGGAGAATAGCCACGGCTGACACAGGGAGTATAGCCACGTCTGACACATGGAGTATAGTCACGTCTGACATAGTGAGTATAGTCACGGCTGACACAGGGAGTGTAGTCACGGCTGACACAGGGAGCATAGTCACGGCTGACACATGGAATATAGTCAAGGCTGACACAGAGAGTGTAGTCACGGCTGACACAGGGAGCATAGTCACGGCTGACACATGGAGTATAGTCACGTCTGACACATGGAATATAGTCAAGGCTGACACAGGGAGTGTAGTCACGGCTGACACAGGGAGCATAGTCACGGCTGACACAGGGAGTATAGCCACGGCTGACAAAGGGAGTATAGTCACATCTGACAAAGGGAGTATACCCACGGCTGACTCTTGGAATATATACACGGCTGACACAGGGAGTATTGTCCCGACTGACACAGGGAGTATAGCCAAGCCTGACACAGGGAGCATAGTCTCGGCTGACACAGGGAGTATAGCCACGCGTGACGCAGAGAGTATAACCACGGCTGACACAGTAAGTATAGTCACGGCTGACACAAGGAGTATAGTCAACGCTGACACAGGGTGTATAGCTACGGCTGACACAAGCAGTATGGTCATGACTGACACAAGGAGTATAGCTACAGCTGACACAGGCAGTATAGTCATTGCTGACACAAGGAATATAGGAACGGCTGATAAAGGAAGTATAGTCACGGCTGACACAGGGAGCATAGTCACGGCTGCCACAGGGAGTATAGTCACGACTGACACAGGTAGAATAGGCACAGCTGACACAGGGAGTGTAGTTCCGGCTGACAAGGGAGCATAGCACCGGCTGACACAAG